>NW_022106189.1:24261327-24324741 GCF_000313985.2 Echinops telfairi | reverse complement strand
GTTGAGAACTGCTGCACTAGATCATTATGAGGATCATTATGAGAAATCATGTGAAAACATGTGTGATGCTGCCCTGCTAAGCATGCATGCTTCTCCTCGTCAGTGCCAAGTTTAACTACGTATGTTTTGGGTTTTGATTATTTAGTTGGGTTTAAGACAACCAGGAGTAGACTTTACAATGACTAATTCTGTTAGGTGTGCTAATGTTATTTTTGTTCTATAAAAATGCTTTTAAAAATGATATGTCTAGAAATGGCGGTCAAATGAACTAGGTGCTTGATATGAGGAAAAGTTTCTGCCAAAGATTCAGGCCAGTCATTTTACTGCTTATTCTGAGCAGTTTTCAAGAGTCAGCTGGCCAGCATACCTCCCTCAGTAAGCCTACAGGCATCCTCCTCTCCCCCACCTTCCTCTAACAGTGAGCTCCCAGGAAGAGTATTCACTCAGACTAGCCCTGGAAACATCCATTGAAATTACCAAAATAATATTTAAGGAATCTCCCAATTGTTTCTTTGAAAGCATTATCTTCTAAATGTAAACCAATCAGAATTTCCTTCGTGTAAGTTCCTGGACCCTCTGTATGTCATCTCTGTGGAAATTCCCTTTCCCTGTGGTACTTAGTGAGTCCCGAGAAGGTGCTGCCAGATCCTGGATCACACTTTGTTCCTTCTATTTTAAAGAAAGCTCCAGTTTGCTTTAATGATGTATTCACTCACACACTATGTTAGTAGAAGCACTAGACTGTTGCTCTATTAGAAAATAAAACTAAAGGTTTTATTGTGGGAATAATTGCATTTCAAGAAGTGTAGGACCACTGTATCTTAAGATGCAATGTCCTACTTTGTAGAAAGAGTAGTCCATTTGTATTTGGTAAAGCAAATAATGGGAGATGGTTTCACATAAAAGACATTCAGGGATAGAAAGGAAAACTTACAAGGGTTTTCAAATCACAAACTGACAGGTCACTAGATCAGGGACAAAGGAGGATTTGTCTCCACCAAATGCCTATGCTAATCGGAAATTAGCTGTGCGTGCCACAGTACAGGGGTTGGAAAGAAATCAAGCACACTAATTACACACCTATGGGAAAATTCAAACCTGGGCTCCACACAATACTGGGCACAAGATACATGACATCACACATATGTGATTAAACTCAACCAATAATATTGGCCAATACCCTCAATCACTCCTCCCCAGCCAGTGGGGTGTGGAGGGGATAAAAGCAGGCCTTTTCGGGGGAACAGGGCATTAACCCACTCAAGGGGAGGGTATTGTTTATATCTCCACAGGAAAAGAGGGGAGAGACTTCAACCTGGTGCTCCAAGATGTGAATGCAACATACTGGCATGAAGCAGGGAACCAGTAGAGAAGTCTGAGGGGCCGGTCCCAATCCCAACTATTTAGACAGCCCCCACCCCCACCCCCCAAGGAATTTACTTCAGAGGACAACACTGAATCTCAGGGAAAGGGACATGTCTGATCAGAGCACATGGGAGCAAATGAAGGGGGAGGAAGAGAGAGTGGAGCACATCCTGGTTCACCAAGCCTTGAGGACAATATTCCCGCTCAGAGCAGCTAGTGCACAGAGAGGACCATATGGCCGGCCCCACTACAAGACCTGACATCCTTCACTGACTCATAGCCCTACAGGGTATAACACTGGAGATACAGTGTGAGAATTTTGCACCCGATCTGACCTCACCACACCGAAGCAAAACACTAAGGGCATGCAACAGAACAGCAAGGGGAGCAGGGGAATACCAAAAATAGACTTTGGGGCCAGGGCGTGGCACCCCATCAGACTCCACTGGAAAACGCTCCTAAAGGCCAACAAACAGACCTTGAACTATTTAAGGGCATTTATTTTCTTTGTCGTTGGTTTTGTTTTCTTTTGCTCTGTCTTGTTTTTGTGCATATTATTATCTCTGCAAGTCTATCTACATAAGATAGGCTGGATATATAATCTGGAGAAGAAAACAACAGGACTGACAGTTGGCGGGTCATGGGTGAGGAGGAGGTGGGGGAAAAGAAGTGGTGTTAACAAACCCAGGGACAAGGGAACAAGCGATCCAAAATCAGTGGCGAGGAGGGTGCAAGAGGCCTGGTAGGGCTTGATCAAGGGCAATGTAACCTAGAGGAGTTGCTGAAACTGAAATGAAGGCTGAGCATGATAGTGGGACAAGAGGAGAGTAAATGGAAATAGATGAAAGAACTAGGAGGCAAAGGGCATTTATAGAGGTCTAAATACAAGCATAAAAGCATGTACATATGTAAATATAGGATGAGGAGGAAATAGATCTATGTGCATATATTTATTGGTATAGTATTAAAGTATCAGATGGACATTGGGCCTCCACTAAAGTACTCCCTCAATGCAAGAATACTTTGTTCTATTAAACTGGCATTCCATGATGCTCATTTTCCCTACACGGTGGCTGAAGACAAAAGAGGGTGCATAAGCAAATGTGGTGGGGAAAGCTGATGGTGCCCAACTATCAAAAGCTATTGTGTCTGGGGTCTTAAAGGCTTGAAGGTGAAAAAGTGGCCATCTAGCTGAGAAGCAACAAAATCTACATGGAAGAAGCACACCAGTCTGTGTTATCATGAGGTTTCAATGGGATCAGGTATCAGGCATTAAAGACCCCACATAAAAAATCATATCAATATGGATGATATGGCATGTGGAGTGAAGACCCAAAGCCCATCTGTAGACAATTGGACATCCCCTTACAGAAGGGTCACAGGAAGAGGCGAGCCTGTCAGGATGCAGCACAGCACTGATGAAACATACAACTTTCCTCTGAGTCTTTAATGCTCCCCGCCCACTATCTTGACCCCAATTCTACCTTACAAATTCGGCTAGACCCGAGAATGTGCACTGGTACAGATAGGAACTAGAAGTACAGGGAATCCAGGACAGACGAACCCCTGAGGACCAGTGGAGAGTGGCGATACCAGGAGGGTAGAAGGTGGGGTAGAAAAGGAGAATGGATTACAAGGATCTACATATAACCCCCTCCCTGGGGGATGGACAACAGAAAAGTGGGTGAAGGGAAACATCACTCAGTGTAAGACATGAAAAAAAATTAATAAATTATCAAGGGTTCATGAGGAAAGGAGGTGCGGGGGGTGGGGGTGGGGCGGAATGAGGAGCTGATACCAAGGGCTCAAGCAGAGAGAAAATGTATTGAGCATGATGATGGCAACAAATGTACAAATGTGCTTGACACAATGGATGGATGGGTTGTGATAAGAGCTGTATGAGCCCCTGATAAAATGATTAAATAAAGAAAAAAGCAGGCCTTTTTATCTCTTCTTTTGTTCTTGCCGGGCAGAGGGCAGTGAGCCCGAGGATTAAGCTCCCTCCCACGCCTCACTTGACCTCTGGGGATTTCCTGCTCTTGGTTCCAAACATGTAGTTTTTGTGCTCCCATTCCAGGATTTCCCCCTTCCCTGCCCCCACCCCCACCCCCCACCTCCTGTAGTAGCCATCTTCAGTCCCTAACTCCTGAGCAGTCCCCAGTGCAGCCTAACATGCTTTCCAGAAATAGCGTGTACTTTTAGAGACTGTAACACCTGAAATTTGGGACATCTGGCCTGTGGACTGTCGCTATAGTTTGAGGTTCCTTCAATACCTGCTTCACCACACTACTGGAGTAAACACTGGTTGAACTGGAGACTGTAGGACCCTGTCATCTGGCTGACTGTTGGTGACCTGCCTTGCTGTTTGCTGCCTGTGCCCAGATAGCTTGAATTGCTCTACAGAGGACTACTGGCAGCCCTCAAGACTTGAAGGACTACCAGTATATTAGCTGTCTCACGGAAGTGAGTTGCAATGAGCCATTTGTACTGCTCTACAGATTAGCTGTATATATATATTAGTCTCCTGGTTTTGTTTCTCTAGAGAATCCTGTCTAGCATCATTGGTACCAGGAGTGGTTCTGGAAAAATAAAATAATAAATATGGGCTTCTTAAATTGATTCTCCAACCTGATTAGGCTTAAAAGCACTGATAATGCTATTTCTACACCTAAAGGCGTGGATAAGTCTGCCCTCCTACTAATCCATGGTGTGAAATAGCAAAGCTAATATCTACAGTCTCACCATCAATAGATGACGTGCTGGTTAAAGGAGAGGCTCTGGGTGCTCGCATGTTTGATATTTTCCAGCAGTTTTGCCAGGATGACAAGTATAAGGAAGCTAAGGGCTGGTCCTCCTTAAAATGGAAAGTGTGATTAAGGAGAGGGATGGTCTCAGAACATCAGAAGCGCGCCTCAAGTGCTGAATAACAGACCTAAAAGCTTCCGCCTGTGCTACAAAGGAGAGCCTTCTCTCTTCTAGTAGTAGAACTGGCAGTGCTGAGAACCAGGTCCAGGGTCTCATCATGCAAGTGGTTGAATTACAACATCAACTGAATTGCAAATCTAAAGCAGTGTCTTATACTAAAGTGAGGGCATTTATAAGAAAAAGTTGGGACCCTGAAACACGGGATAGGAACATATGGGCTGATGATCCAGAGGAGGAGGACCTTGTAGATCCGTGTCAGACATATGGGCTAATGTCAGACGTATGGGCTTGGACTGGACTGGGTTGGGATGCTTTCTTAATGTACACTGACCTTTTATATAAAACTCTCATATACATATGAGTTTCTGTGGATTTGTTTACTCAGACTAACACAGTGCTTCTGCCACGTGAATTCTTTCAGTGTTGCCAAACAAAAAGTGAGTTAAGCCACTACAGAAACCTAACAAAACCTTTTTAATAAAAATTCTTAGCAAAACTTGAATTCCTATCCTCCAGATTTGACTAAGTACATATTTAAAAGTACACTTCGTATACATTTTGATGTGTGAATCCTATGATTGAATGTAGATAATGTCAATTCTAATTGAAGCTCTTGAGTGGATGATAACTGATTGATTAAAAAGTAGAGAAGGCTGAATCAACTGTAATGTGAAGCTTCTGAAATGTAAAACATCTTTGATTTGGCTAAGGGAAAGTGGCCTGATGATTAAGGAGCAATTCTTCACCTGCTTTGAGATTCTGATCTTTGCCTGCTTTCTTTGTTATTGGAGCAGTAGACTTGGACATGGAAAAAACCTGACTTGTTTTTCCATGACCATACATGAAAAGCTTAATTCAAAATAAAAGTTTGCTTTAGGCATGAAGTCATCTTGCATTTCTCTGAGATTCAATATATATATGTATACATACACACACATACACATACACATGCATGTACATGTACACATATATGTACACACACATATATTGATTAGGTAGTAAGATTAGGGATAAAGGAGGTTGTCTCCACTATATGCCTAAGCTACATGAAAATTAGCTGGCCATGCCACAATAAAGAGGTTAGAAAGAAATCAGGCATACATTAGGCACCTATGGGGACATTCCAAAGTTGGGCATGCTCAGACCAAGGTCACTTAGATACAGGTGAAGGACAACCTGGGCAGGCACACTAGGTACCAGCGACATTATGTCATGCGTGTGCCTGAACTCCTCCACTAAGAACAGCCAAATCCTTCAACTATGTCCTCTCAAGTGGGGGTAGGAGGGGATAAAAAGCAGAGACCAGGGGCAGTCATCGCACTCCGCTGCCTCCATCCATGTGATTTTCACGCTCCCCTAAGTGGCCTTCTTCAGTCGTGAACAGCTGCACGATCCCCTGCACGGTTTTGCACGCTTTCTAGAGACAGCGGGTACGATCTGAGACCCTACAACCTGAAATTTCCCTTTTCCTCATAAAAGTTAGTGGACTTACAAAAGTGCTTCTGCCATATGAATTTTTTCAGCGTTGAAAAGAAAGAACTGGGGAAGACCACTCCAGAAACCTAACACAGACATATATATATATAAATATATAATCCAATTAATATTAAGTAGGGATCAAATTGCATGATGCTTAGGCTTCTCCCTGCAAAATTTCAGAGACTATGGTTAAAAGAGGAAGAAGCAAATAAGACCAAGTGTATGCAAATGGAGTAATATTTGTTATTAAAAATTTCTCTACTTTTCTGTAAATTCCAAATTTGACACATTTGATTATATTTATTTTAAGCTGCAATGTAGTGGATGTTTTTTAATTTTACTTTCAGAACGTTGATACAAAGGAAAAATTAGCTCAAATTCACAGTAGATAAATGGCCTTAACTATAGTATCTTGATATTTGTAGGGAAAGGGTGCCACAGACCTGTATAAAGACTAATATGGACTTGAAATTATTCATTGTCCAGCTAAAATAAACAGGAGCATTTAATACCTAACTGAAAATACATACTTCAATAAACTGAATTATTCAAACTCAGAAACTCAGCAACAACCTCAACTACACACATATATTCAAGATATTTAGAAAAATTATGTGTGAATAAATTTTTCTCTTGGAAATATAAAAATATATGTAGAGTATATAATCATAAAATAAAAGTTGGTTTTAGGTTTTTATATGTGTTCTGTCAATATGCAAACTAGCAGTTCTGTTAAAATTAAAGTGCTTTTTGAAGGAACAAAAATGATCCTGAATTTAGCAATACATTGTAAGGACTCACCAAAGCCCTGTAGAGAAAGAAAATTTCCACAGAGCTTAAATACAGAGGATTCAGGAATTTACAAGAACATTCTGATCGGTTCACATTTTCAAAAGCAGGTTTTAACAGACACGTGAGATTGGCAAGACCCCCTAAGCATTATTAACATAATCTTAAAATGTGTGCCATTTAGCAAACTGCTCTTCTAATGAATATTTTGAAATTGAGCCTAAATGAAGTGTTCCCTGGAGGAAAGGAAGGAGGGAAGTAGAGTGCCTACGGGCTATGGAAGTGGGCTGGCCAGCTGACTTTTGAAAGTTAACTCCAATAAGCAGTAAAGAGAGAGAGAAGTCTAGCCTGAGTCTTTGTCCGAATCCTCTCCTGTGCACCTAGTTATTTTGAGCTCGTTCATCGTCCACTACCATTTCATTAGTTACTGACAGGTACACTTATCAAAACTGAGGTATTCCAAACTTCAGAGTCAAGCTTTAAGATGAAATTTTAATCTTTAAAAAATACATATTAAAAATATTTGAATAAATATCACAATATTTTATATTTTAAAGTATTACAATATTTTCTAAGAGTGGTTTATTTTAATATTTCAATACTTTGTAACATAACCCTAATCAAAAGAACCCAAACTAGTAATGTCGGTGAGTTAGAGACTGGCTACTAACTGCAAGGTCAACAGTTCGAATCTATCAGTCACTCCACAGGAGAAAGATGGGGCTATCTGTTCCTCTACTGATTTATAACCTTGGAATTGCAAAGGGGCAGGTTTCCTCTGTTCAATAGGGTCCCCAGGAGTCAGTGATGGTGGTATATTTAGTTTAAACTAATAATAGAATTACTGTTAGCTGGTTTAAAATAATTCAGGGTTTTGTTATTTTTCACAATGATGATAGGTTTTAAAACATATTCCATGTTGATTTCCTCTATAAAATGGAGACATAAAAAATTAAATGCTTATTTTTAATTTCAAAAGTGAAATATCTGTAACTTTACCTACAGGACTCATTTAAAATTTTTATTTTAGGCATCCATTGTTAATGGAAATGCTTTTATTACAACATGCTAAAATGGGTATGCAGCAAGTTGCTGTTAATGTGCACAAATCCCCCCCTCCCTGCCAAAAAAGATATACTTGATATAGGAATCCTCAGATAATAGTAAATTTTGTGAGTTTATTTCAGCTTCTTTATGGCCAGCTGAATTAGAATGGC
Source organism: Echinops telfairi (assembly GCF_000313985.2). Taxonomy (NCBI): domain Eukaryota; kingdom Metazoa; phylum Chordata; class Mammalia; order Afrosoricida; family Tenrecidae; genus Echinops; species Echinops telfairi. The sequence continues at coordinate 24,316,966 of NW_022106189.1, read as the reverse complement.
ATTGATGTAAGTATGCAATTTGATCATAATTACATCCATTTCACACTTCTTTACCTTTAGTTTTTAGGACCATCTAATTCTTTTGGGTAACTAACAACAGACCGTAGGGGGATTAAGATAGATTAATATGCAACAGCTGGTAAACAACACACACAATCTGTTGGGAGATTAAGAACTTCTTACCTCTGCCCCACTGTCTTCATCAAATCTCTGAAATTTTTCCTTTAAAAAACAAGACAGGTACTCTTGCAAGACTGCTATGGACCTAAGATGTTTTAGTAAACTGAATGGAGAAATATGGATACCCCCAGCTAATATTCAAATCAACCATGCCATTTCCTTTTACCCAACCCCCCCCCCCAAAAAAATAAAACAACCCAAAAAACTTCAAAACTTCCTACCAGTGAGTGATTTTATACAGATGCAATGCCCCTGTGTGTTTCTCAGGCTGTAATTTTTTTTTTATTCATTTAGGCTTGGATTTTATTATTTATAATCTTTGGATCACACAGGTTGATGCTTGTTTTTTTTTTTTAAGAAATCATTTTATTGGGGGCTCATACAATTCTTATCACAATCCATACATACATCTATTGTACAAAGCACATTTGTACATTTGTTACCCTCATCATTCTCAAAACATTTGCTCTCCACGTAAGCCCCTGGTATCAGCTCCTTCCCCCACCCCATGAATCCTTGATAATTTATAAATTATTATTTTGTCATACCTTACTGTGTTCAACATCTCCCTTCATCCACTTTTCTGCTGTCTGTCCCCCTGGGAGGAGGTTATATGTGGATGCTTGTAATCAGTTCCCCCTTTCCACCCCACCCTCCTGGTATCGCCACTCTCATCACCGGCCCTGAAGGGATCATCCATTCTGGATTCCCTGTTTCTAGTTCCTATCTGTACTAGCGTACATCCTCTGGTCTAGCCAGATTTTTAAGGTAGAATTGGGATCATGATGGTGGGGAGGAAGCATTTAGGAACTAGAGGAAAGTTGTATGTTTCATCGTTGCTACACTGCACCCCGACTGGCTCATCTCCTCCTCACGACCCTTCCATAAGGAGATGTCCAGTTGCCTACAGATGGGCTTTGGGTCCTCACTCCACAGTCCGCCTCATTCACGACTTTTTGTTCTTTGATGCCGGATACCTCATCCCTTAAAACACCTCGTGATCACACAGGCTGATGTGCTTCTTCCATGTGGGCTTTGTTGCTTCTGAACTAGATGGATGCTTGTTTACCTTTAAGCCTTTAAGACTCCAGATGCTGTATCTTTTGATAGCCAGGCACCATCAGCTTTCTTTACCACATTTGCTTATGCACCCATTTGTCTTCAGCGATTGTGTCAGGAAGGTGAGAAACCAAAAGTTAAAAAGGACGCAGAATCCCAGAATCAGAATAGATCCAGGCTAACAGTCATCAGAACTGGAATTGCCAGGGGTGCAAAGCCAGTATTTTCCATGGTACAAGACCTGCTATAAATGCAAGAAAGCCTACATGGCAGGTGAGAATGACAACCTTGACCTAGGACAAACTCCTCGCTGACTTCGGAAAGGGATGGTGCTGTGTTGGGGCCCCTGGGCTCCAGGGAATCGTAATTGTTAAAGAAGCTGCACTTGTCCCATTAGAAGATCTGCCAGAAGCTAAAGCAGTAACGACTCAACTCAGAGTCATGGCCCACAGCGGAAGATGTTGACTCCAAAGGGATGCAGCTGAGACCAAGAGTAGATTTTGCATGTGTGTGGGAAAGGGGAGCACCCAATAACTTTGTTTCATTGCAATTTCTCAGCTAGAGCAAAAGATTTACTTGGAAGAGCGTCCCTTAATGCATGCCCAGAGGGCCAAGCTACGGAAACAAAGGAGTGGCACACTGCACATGCTCAGAGGTTTAGGTTTCCCTCCGAGTAGGCATGGGAGGGCGCTGCATCTGGATTGGGTAACCTAGGCCAGGTGAATTCAATTCAGCCAATGGGGTCCACCAGGGGTCGCCCACCACGCCTCCCTGCGGAATCCTTGAAAATACAGAAGCCTGGAGTCCAGCGGGACACTTCTGGGGGACTCTGCCAGCAGCTTCCAGGCAAGCTGTACGTTCGGGAGGAGCCCTACAGGTGCCCATGTAAACCTGGAACTCCTAACGCTCATAAAACTCACTTGGATCACAAACCAGGCTTTGGCGTGAATTCTTTCTTGCGCGGCGCCAAGGACTGAGGTATATCTAGCCCCGGAGAGATCTAACAGTTTGTCTGGTTATGCAGGTTTGTGATGACAACTACTACCATACCGTATACAGGTAGTAAATTTCCTTTTATTTTGTTCAACAATAAATGTGTACCGTATTCTTCATGGGAAAATAAGATATCCCCTGAAAATAAGACCTAGCGCATCTTTGGGAGCAAAAATTAATGTAAGACACTGTCTTATTTTCGGGGAAACAGGGTATTCACTGTGTAGCAGTGGTTAGGATAAGGTGACCAGATGTCCTGCTTTTGGCGGGGCAGTCCCAATTTTTAACAATTTTTTCCCCGCGACTCGCAGCGTTTTAAAAAAGTCCCGATTTTTTGAAAGAATGCACAACAAGCTAAGGTATACGGTTTTCGGCTGCCATGTGGCTAGTTCCCCAGGATATGAGTTTTATCAATGGTGTCCCGCTTTACCAATGTTAACATCTGGTCACCTTAGGAGTCCCTGAGGTCACCTTCACCAATAAGCCTAAAGCTTGGCAGTTTCAAACAACCCTTCGAAGTCAGACCTGGAAAACCCCGGGGAGCAGCTCCCCTCTGCACACACAGGTTCGCCTGAGTCTGAAATGACTGTATGGCAAGCAATGACAATGGTTCACAGTACTTGAGTGGTGTTTACACATCATCTTATGCACACATCATAACCTTTTTAAAAATGAGTTTGGTCAGATGCAGGCAATCGCCTAGTCTGACACATGCAATAGTTCAGGGGCACTTTTGTGTGTGTGCCTTGCATGTAGTTTGACCTTGGAGTACACAAAATTGAAATACCATCCAGACCCCTTTTGCGAGACAATAAGGCTTTCGTGAAAGGACTGGAGTGAGCAAGCATCTCATTTCACTGGTTCCAGAGGAGACAAACGGATGCGCAAGTACACGTAGCCCTGTTTTGCAACTCTCTTCCTTTCCAATTCCCTCCCTAAGGAGGCTCAAGTTATATTTCTGGCTGCACATTGGCCTGGTAAAAGACCAGAGTTTTCCAGAAACAAGACAATGCCCTGGGAGAGGGGTAGCCAGGAATCCTCGGCCTTGGGCCACGACCGTCATAACCTTTCTAGTCAACAGTAGATGAACAAAATAAAGAACCCAAACACACTAAGTGCTATGGGGAGGCAATCGGATTAAGAGACGAGCGTCAAGACAAGCCCACTTGAAATTGCACCTGGCCCCCATTTCTGCCGCGGGAGCGAACCAGGTGGGAGGGAGGAGCCCAGCCCACAGGTGGACTTGACTTTAGAAGGAAGACGCTAGTTTATCTAGCTCAACAAGACAAACCTGTTTGTTTGTTTGTTTTTTTGGTCTTAAACCATAACGTCTAAATAAAAGTGTGCAATTAAGAAAATGAATGGCAGAAATAGGCTATCTGCTCGTCAGCATTTACTTACGGCCTAGGAAGAGCGGGGTCCAGTCCACGGCGGTGGCTTTCTTTTGGGGTGACCACGAGTGGCAGGAAATGGCCGCGTGCTGGGGATGGGCTTCTGCGCCCCCATTCGTACCTAATGTGATGCTTGCTGAAATCTCAGCTAGAGTCTGGGAGGCGGGGATTATCCTCCCCGCGTGGATGCCGTCGGCGCTAACTGCAAGGCCGGCAGTTCAAAGTCACCGGCTCCTTCCAGGACGGAAAGAGAGGCATCCGACTCCGTAGATTTCCAGTTTCGGACGCCCCCAGCGCAGTCTGACTCGGCCAGTCCGGCTCACTGTGCGTTCGAATCCACTCGGAGGCCTCCAGTTGGTTTGTTCGCGGTGTGGGTAGAAGACAAGCGAGGCTCTGACTCTCTTCGTAGCCCCGGGTTACCCAGCGGTCTGCCTCTGGTTGCCGGCCCCGGGGTCGCTAAGCGGGCGGCTCTGGCTGCACTCGAGGCCCGGGTTTGTCCTGAGCCCGGGCAGGCGTAGGACGCGGGCTGCCAGCATGGCGGCGAAGCGCTTCCAGGCCGCCGTCGCTGGGGTTCTCCTGGAAACCACCTTCTGGTCTTGGAAGCGCAGGCACAGTAGGAGTCCGTTTGTGCTCCCTTCCCTGAGCGCCAGCGTCATCCCGGCCCTCGGCCCTCATCTGTATCCGCCCCCCACCTTCCGGTCCGGAGAAGGCCCGGGAACCCAGGCTGTAACCTTTTATGGGAGTAGAAAATTTAGTGGACCGGTTTCACCTGTGCAGGGGCTGGTGGTTTCAAACTGCCGACCTTGTGGATATCAGCCCGATGTGTAACCCAGGATGCCACCAAGACTCCTGTTATCTCACTGGGGAGTAATCACTACTTGGGTCTTTTCCTTGGACCTTCCCATTCGACTGAAATTTCAATGCCAATTATGAAAGCCTAGTCTATTGTTTGACTGTTGCTGCGAGGTGCCATCAAATCAGTTGTGACCCTGTGGAAAACGGAACGAATCGCCGCACGGTCCTGTGCCATCCTTAGCGTTGTTCCGATGCGTGAGCTCGGTGTTGCAGCCACTGTGCCAATGCTCTCATAGAAGGCCTTCCTCTTTTCACTGCCTTTCCACTTTACCAACCATGCTGTCCTTCTCCAGGGATTGGCTTCTCCTGACAGTATACCCAAAGTGTGTAAGATGAAGGCTTCCCATCCTTGCCTCGAAGGACCCCTCTGGCCAGACTTCTTCCAAGACAGCTTATTTTGTCCTATTGTCTTTGGTACTGTATTTCAATATTCTTCAGAACACAATTCAAATGTATCTACTCTTCTTTGGTCTTATTCAATGCCAACTTTCGAATGCAGATGAGGCAATGGAAAACACCATGATTTGGATCAGGTGCATCTTAGTCTTCAAAGGAATATTTTTGCTTTTCACTATTCTAAAGAGGTCTTGTGCAGCAGATTTATGGAATGCAACACGTCTTTTGATCTCTTGACTACTGGTTCTATAGATTATAGACATTATATGAAGACAGAAATCCACTTCGCAAGATTTTGTCACATTGATAATGCTTCTCCCCTGATGCTGAACTCTAAACCTGTAACTATGTCCTTTCTACCCATATCACTTAATAAATGCGTGGCTTTGTAACTGAAACCAGTAGAAATGTCTAGTTTTATTGACAATTTTTTTTTTTTTTTAGAATCAAGGATTACTCATCTGGTGAGAAATGAGAAAGATTGAGAGCAAAAAAGAATACATATATTATTTAAAATTTTATGATCTTCTATGATAATAAAATAATTTTTTTATCATTAAATGATCTTCTATGAAAATAAAATAATTTTCATCTTCTCAAGGGATCTGGTACTTAATAAGTTCCATGGAACTTTTTTTTTTTTCTTTCAGACTTGAGGGAAATATATTTCTGATTCAGATATAGAATGATTAATCTTGAAGTCCCCTAATTTCCTCTATTGCTCTGGAACAATGCAAGACTTTTCTGGTGTCTATAAACTCTTCAAGTTTGCTCGGATCTCTTCAACCCATGTTGGGAGTGCCAGCACTCTTGTGTACCTGCTTTTTAATGCTAAGAAGAAAGCCAATAAAACAGGTTCATATTCTCTAAATGTAAAGATTATCTTGTAGTAGAGGGAAAATATTTAGAAAGAACTAGAGGAATCTCATAACTATTTAAAGAACCAAAATTATGCTTACATTACTGTACAGAAGTAAAGACGTTCTTGGTGACTCTAGAAAAGCATACTTCATTTATGTGATTCTCATCCTTGATGGAATGAAAAATAACCTCTACAGCTTACCAAAATTGTAGATTTCTAGAACCCCAAATCAAGAAATTTTTGTGGAGTACATTTTTTTTTGTGGAAGCCCAAGAATACTTTCTTATAATGTGACCCTGCTTATGCTTAGATAATTACGAATCAATTTTAGGAAATGCTGTTATAATCGACACTGATACTGTTTGTTAGGCCTTTAAATGGCTTTAAAGTGGAGCTGAGAGGGGATGAAAATAAGAGGTAAGGGATGTTTTCCCCAACAAATGATACAGTTATCTGTATTCTTAAAGGGATGTTTCCTTGCAGGAGAAGCACAAACAAATCTTATCACTCTTACTTTTAGAATCATTTATGGAATTGCCTCAGACAAAAGTTAATAAGAACGATTACTTCTTATATAAACATTTTCTGTAACTGCACTCAATGATAATTTCTTTTGATTCCTGGTGAACCATTCCATTCCCTTTACCTTTGTAACCTCCAGCAGGTAGTTAAAGCCGATAATTACAGCTTTTGCAGCAGAGACCATTCAAATTGATTCCCTCTCTTGCAAAATGTGAACATGTTCTCTCTTTGGCTTCCCACAGTTGCTTGGTTACATTTCCTGTTTGTCCGAATAAATTCTGATTAAGGTGAGCATGGTGAGCATGCTCAGATTTCTCAGAAGGAAATGTGTGACTCATATTGGGTCTCCTAACCAGAAATTTAAATAAGATTTCCTCTTCTTTTAAACATACCTGCTACCTGGAACAGCTTTCCATTCCTCGACTCTAGAAATATAGTTCACAGTGAACACATTTCGCCCTGACCTGCTCTACTTCTCAGGAGCTCTCATGGTGTAGAGGTTCTGGTGACTCTGGCTAATCATTGGGCTGCCAAGTACAAGGTGGAGAGTTCAAGCCCACCAGTTGCTCTATGGGAGAAAGATGAAGCCTTCTGCTGCTCTAAGGGTTTAAAGACTTGGAAACTCATAGCGTCTGCTTTTTCCTTTCCACTAGGGTTGCCCAAATTTGGAATCAACTCGTTGGAGGGAGTTTGATTTGTATTCCTCTCCTGCCATTCTTGTTCTTTTATCTCTAGTTTTTCTGCCCCATTATTCCCTCATCTCCACCCTTTACCTCTACCATCATTACCAGCAGAAATAGAAGCAAAAGCTGCAACCATGGGATCTTGGCTATGTTACTCAACTCAAATATTCACGCACTGTTTTCATTGTGAAAGAAAGATACTAATAAGACCACTTCCGCAATGTGATAGACACGGGGACAGCTGCTGTTTAGCTACTTGACTCATGGGGACTATAGAAAAGAGAATGAAACTGATCAGTTTGTGTCATCCGCATAACTGCTGACATATTGGCATCTATCCTTGTGGCTGTTATGCCAATTTATTTCACTGAGGCTCATTGGCCATGAACTTAACTAAACATGATCTGCTCTTTAAGGGATTAAACACCCCCAACCCCATGACAAGTCAGAGAAAGTAGGTTGGATAGTGTTTCATTGTGATCTTTAACATTTTCATTGGATAATTTTAGTTTTAGAAGCTTCAAAGAAACCTAGGATAACCATAGGTAACTCTGCTGGTATTTGAAATATTAGAGATACAACTTCCTGTATCACAGTACCACACATGTCACCACAGTATGACAAATTGGCAATGGGTGATGACGTAGCATTAGGTTGGTGTTGTTGGATGCCATCAAGTCAGTTCCGACTCATAGTGACTCTGTACAACAGAACGGAACACCATCTGCTCCTGTGCCTTCCTCACCATGGTTCTTACATTTGAGCCCATTGTTGCTGTCACTGTCAATCCATCTTGTCATAGGTATTCCTCTTTTTCATTGTCCCTCGACCTTACCAAGTACACTGTCCTTTTCCTAGAATTAGTCTCTTGATAACATGTCCAAAGTATGTGAGACAAAGACTTGTCATCCTTGCCTCTAAGGAGCATTCTAGTTAAACTTCTTCTAACACAGATCTGTTTGTTCTTTTACCAGTCTATGGTATTATAGAGAAGGCTGAAGTAGTCAGTATACACCAAGAGCTTAGTGTCTGGTGTAGAGCATGTCTGCTCTAGGAGATGTCATATGGTCATTTCCTTGATCATAACGACAGTATCTACTACTCCTATCCCACACATGCAATTAAGATCCCAGGCACTGTAGTAAGCTCTTTCTGCATTATCTCATAATCATTCCATGATATTAATGGCATTTTACTTTTATTTTAGATAAGAAGCTAGGATCCAGACAGGTAAGTTGGCATTTACACAAAGTGAACCATATAAACTGATGCATTCCAAATGGTGCCTGATAGGAGATGAGGGCTCTGCCTGGACAAGTGAGAGGCTACAAGCCAGAAGGAACATTCTCCAGGTCTTAGCAAGGGCGCTAGGGTGAATCCATCCTGTCCCCCAGTTGTAGGGGGGAGGAGAAGATGTGAAATGATTGGGAAGGGGAGCGCTCAGAGAACATAACCTTCACTTGGATTCTAGAATAGTGTCAGGATGCTGCCCACCAAGAAAGGCTCTGTAGACTCTTTAAACATTTATTTTTCTCAATAATACACTTCATTATCTTAGTCTTGAATGAGTGCCTTCAAGATACAATTTTCTCAAAGGTCCAATTAAAACTGTGGCATCTGAATAGATCTCCTGGGCAGTTAAATTCACCATAGAGCAGTCAGCTCAAAGGATTATGGCAACTCTTTTGGGGGGATTCCAAAGCGGTAGTCTAGATAGATTTTTCTTAAAACAGAAAAAACACATTACTCATGGGAGTTTATCATGAAAAAAATGCTTAAAAATGAAAACCGCATTAGTGAGCAAAAGGCTAAAAGGAAGTTACACTGAGGAATTTTCTTATATTATTACGATGTGCTTATTCATTCTTCAAGGGTAGTGAGTGCTGTCCAATGGGAATTTCATTGGGAAATCACATTCACCATACAAGTCTGATCTTGACCCTTCAGGATTCTTTTTGTTTCCCAAACTCAAGGAACATTATGATAGGTAGATTTATTATGACAAGACGGCCAATGAACATATGCAGGGTTAATTGAAGGGTGGAGAGATAAATGGCTCAGCGAGCCTCCTCTCTCTTGTCTCTTGCTCTTTGATCATCGGAACAGTGTGCGGCTGCCTTGCTTGTTCTTTGCCTCAATTTACAGGCTACACTACCTGTGGGACACTTAACCCGTGGACTGTGTCACTGTAATTTGAGGTTCCTTCAAGACCTGCTTCGCCACACTTTGGGAATTTACATCCCTTGGAGCTGGGAACTCTCGGACCCTGTCATCTGGCTGACTGTTGGTGACCTGCCTTGCTGTTTGCTGCCTGTGCCCGGATAGCCTGAATTGCTCTACAGAGGACTACCCAGTGGCCCTCAAGACTTGAAGGACTGCCAGTGTCTCACAACTGTCTCATGGGAGTGAGTCGCACTGAGCCATTTGTACTGCTTTATAATTTAATTAACTATTTATTTCTTATGTGACCTATCTACCTATATAAAGATATATAAAATTACTAGTGTTCTGGTTTTGTTTCTCTAGAGAACCCTGTCTATGTTATCTATCTGTCTATCTATGTATCATCTATCTAAATATATATAAAAGTATTAGTGTCCTGGTTTTGTTTCTCTAGAGAACCCTGTCTATGCTATCTATCTATCCATCTATCTATCATCCATCTATCTATCTATCTATCTATCTATCTATCTATCTAAATATATATAACATTATTGGCATTTTGGTTTTGTTTCTCTAGAGAACCCTGTCTAACATAAACATTTAAAAGCAACATGCTTCGAGTCCCTGGAGGATCCCCCAACTGGTGCATATTGCAAAGGCAGAAACGTTCAGGGAAGGGTTTGCCCCATTGCTCTCGTCATTTGGGCTCATCGTAACCCTAGACAAGTTTCCAAGGTTGTTAATTTTTAGGGGAGCAGATAACCTTGTCTTTTCCCCTAGGACAGTTGAGTGAATCACTCATCTTGTTAGCTAAATAACACACCATTTGGTTCGCAATCTAACAGAGCCCTCAGAAAGGGGTTAGAGCTATGGAAACCCCACCATTGTAAGGTATATATCTAGGTGGAGAATGCATCAAAAACACATGGCTTCATGCTTTGATAGTTTTGTTGATAAAGGTTTCTATGGTTTTGTAGCCATGCTTTTTGATTTAGCCTGGTATTAAGTTGTTATTGTTATTAGGGGCCATTGAGTCTGTTCTGACTAATAGTGACCCAATAGAACAGAAACTCATGGGAGTGGTTTAAACCTGGCTGGGTACCACACCAGCCTCACAACTGTTTCTGTTGCCAACCTGAGGATCTCAACTTCCAGCATTACGTCAGACATTCGTCCACTGCATTCCGAAAGATTTCTATGGACCAGTCAGATATTCGTCCACTGCATTCCAAAAGATTTCTATGGACCAGTCAGATATTCGTCCACTGCATTCCGAAAGATTTCTATAGACCAGTGTTTGCAGAAGTAGATGGCCAGTTCCTTCTTTCCAAACTCTCCTAGTGCGTGAGTGTAGCTGGAAACGGTTCCCTATGGGTGACCAGTGATACAACTTTCAGCATCACAGCCACACACAAACCAACACAGTAAGACAAAGTGACAGACAAGCAGTGGATGGTATTCAAAGTACAACTTCTTTTACAAGATTGATCTCCACTGCCATCAAGTCAAATTCCAAATTAGGGCGACTCTAAAGTAGAAAGGAGTCCGGGTGGCATAGTAGCTGCTGTGTTGGGGGGCTAACCACAATGCCAGCTCTTCTCACTTAACAGCCTCTCTTCAGGAGGAAGACAAGGGTTTCTGCTCACAAAAGATTTGCAGCCTCGTTAACGCAAAGGGATCATCTGACTCTGTCCCGGACGATCATTATGGGTTGCAATAGACTCAATGGGCAGTGAGTTTTTGTTTGATAGTATAAAGTAGAACTGCCTTGTAAGGTTTTCAAGACTGGAATCATGAAAGAGACAGAATGGCACATTTTTCTCCTGAATGGCTGGGTTGCAACAACAACCTTTTGGTTAACATCTGAGTCTGTAACCCCTGTACCACCAGGATGCCTCTATCATCGTAAAAGCAATAACTTGTGTTTACACTTACACGTCATTTACTTAGTCTCTTTTCATAGCTATAAGCCCATGGAATTGTATTCTCACAGCCATAGGACATTCAGCTCATAGACCCTGCCACCACACCTTCTAAACTTTTAAAGGTTTGTATGAACATGAGGTCTTTCAAACATATGAGTGGTGCAATAGGCTAAGCATTGGACTGCTCTCATAAAGATTTACAGCCTCTGGGTTACTATGAGTAAGAATTGACTCAATGGCTGTGGCTTTCTTTTGTTTGTTTGTTTGTTTGTTATATGAGAGGAAGATGAGACTTTCTACTCCCCTAAAGAATTACAGTCTCAGTAATGCACAGGGGCAGTTCTGCTCTGGCCTACAGGGATGCTCTGAGTCAGCATCGACTCAATGGCTCTGAGTTTGGCTTTTAGTTTGATTTACTATATATTTATGAAATGACATATGTTCCTATATCAGAGTGCATGGATAAAAGTATTTTTAAATACTATGTTCCATTGTATTTTTAAAATGATTTTGGATAGGTATTAAAAATAACTCTGGGCTAGAAGCCAGTAGGGTTCTAGTCCACTTCGTGAACAGGCACAGACGTGGGTTCAAATGCCAACCCTGTCACTCTTAGTTGCATGAACTTGACAAAAGTCTGAATGGACTGACTTTGTCTCAGCTGAAAAAAAATATTAGAAAATTTCACAGGATTGCTATCAAGTTAAGTAAGTTGGTTCATTTCTGCTTTGGAATGGCACTATGGTGCTAAGTGGGTACCTGTTCATTTTGTCCCATTTCTTGCCAAGACACACTCCTGGAAACCTCACCTGAGATGCACAGAGCAGATGGGGGTTAGGAACCCTGGGATTAACCCTCAGCCACTGAGAAAAGGAAATCAATGAGAATACAACGGATATTCCTTACACCAATAGAGGAAGACCACTGAGGAGCACAGCCATGATATACAGGAGACATCAGTATGGGGATGGGCTCCAGGAGCCTCTGGACAAAGCAAGGGCATCAACGCACTCTGAGCTGCCTTGTCCTCCTGTCGGATTTCCAGACTCCCTGTTGTGGGCCATAGATAAGCAGTTCTCCATCCTGGCTCCTTCTTTGCCATGTTTATTTCCATGCCATTGTTGTAAACATTAACTATTAAGAACTGGTGAATGACCAGTAAGCATCTATTCATGATGAAAATATTAGATGAAATAAGAATAAAGTATTTTTGCATTGCTTATATTTTTATATTTTACTGGACCAAAGACCATAGCATTTGGTCCTATCATCACGTAGTAGAGAACTTGCTCTATTTGTTTTAAAGAAAGTATTTTGAGCAGATAGCATATGGATAAATTCATTTTTAATAAAATATGAAGTTATTTATTTTCAAAATGTTTCTCCTGGTGACACATGGGGATTATCCGATCCCCCAATGTTTGCTGGGTAGGTTTACACCTCTAAAAGTCAAATTGACTGCAGAGAAAAAAATTCCTTCTGGGAAGATCAGAAGAATAAGCAAAGCTGGTGTGTTCTTTATTGGAAAGAGAAAACCCAAGGCATAGAGAAGTTACATGTCCTTCTCAAGGTCACAAAGGGAATCAGATCTGGAGCCAAGAACACTGGCCAACTCTCTTGGCCTCATTGTCCAACACTCAACCCACCATACTTTACTCTCTCCATGGTGTGCAATTTGCCTCTCAGCGCAAGTCACTCAGATGCAGTCCTTGGCAAAGTTGGCTGCTCAGGGTAGCAGGAGGCTCCTTTCCTTTCAAAGTCTCCCCTGCATTGCGTCTCACCGGGGTGCTGCCTTCCTTGTCACTGTGCCATGGCTTATACAGAGATGCTCCACTGGGTGGGACTCTGAGTGCCCGTTGAGATTGCTAAGCCTTCACTTGCACAGCTCCTCGGAATGAAACATCTGTGGATTCCAAGAGGGAGCAGATGGTGCTGAGCTGTGCCAGACACAGCACCTCTCTTCTCCAAACCACTTTTCTCCCTTTGCATTCCCAAACTATGGCAGGAGGGGCCCCTTGCTTCTGCGATGGAAGCGGGCAGAACTGTGGGCAATGACATCCTTGGAAAGGAAAATGTCTTCCCCACTCTTCCCACCCCTGGTATTAACTTCCACAAAACTTCTGCCGTCTTCAATTTTCTGAAGTCACCTAACTGTGGCAGCATATGGTGAATGGAAGAAAGAAAAACAAGAAGCCATCTTTCTCCACAGATATTACTTCAATTAAATTCTCAAGACATGCCTGTTGGAAATTTCTATGCCCATGTTCTGAAGAACTATTGCTAGCAGGATACCTTTCAAATGTGTTTTTAAGTATTTCATGCTACTGAATTTCAATCTGGGTAAGATAAAATCGCAATCCAATATTTGTCAACAAGGCAAGAATCCTTGTCTTATTTTAAACAAAATAAAATTCAAAACTTGGTATTAAAAACAGTATTAAAAAGGATTAAAAACAGTGTCTAATGGGAGCGGGAGTGGCAAAAAGGGCCATTTAAATCTCCATAAAAGGTTGTTATTTTCCTTCTGCCTAAAGTAAAACTAAAATGAAAAACAAAATGAAATATTTACATTTATCCACTAGTTAACATATAAAATAACCAATCAAACAAAGGTCTCCTGTCTTGCAGGCAATGAAACATCAGAAAAGAGGTTTAGGAGCTTTAATTGAAGACTCAATAGCCTAAATGTAGAAGCTAAGAAATCACACCTCCTCCTCCTCCTTGTTGTTCGGGGCCATCAAGTCCGTTCCAACCAATAGTGACCTACGTACAACAGAAAGAAATAGGGCCTGGTCATACACTATCCTCACAATTGTTCCTAGGCTTGATCCTGTTATTGAACTCACGGGGGCAAGCCATCTCCTTCTTCTGTTTGTTTCCCCTCTACTTTAGTAAACATGATATCCTTCTCCAGGGACTGGTCTCTCCTGACATGCCCAAAGTAAGTAAGATGTCTCGCCATCTTTGCCTCTCAGGAGCACTCTGGCCAGACGGATTCTTCCACGACAGACTGGCTTGTCCTTTCAGCAGTCCATGATGCTTTCAATAGTCCTTCTCAGCACCGCAATTCAAATGCATGGACTCTTCTTTGATTTTCTTTATTTGATGTCCAACTTTCACATGTATGAGGATTGGCTTGGACCCAATGGGTCTTCATCTTCAAAGTAACCTTTGCTTTTCAATACTTCAACAGTAGTGCTCTAAGTCCCCTGCACTTTCCTCAATGAGGGGTGTGTCTTCTGTTGACCAAATATTGTTCACGAGCCTTCCTCCAATCCTGATGTTTCATCTTTCTTCATGTAGTCCTTTCCTTTGGGTTCCAAACTGCTAGAAATTTATATTTTATCCTGAATGTGATAATAAACCATTGAAGCATTTTACAACGTGTACAGGAAAACCAGGTACTAAAGAATTTTTGTTCTAAGATATTATTTAACTACATTGATTAGAAGTAAGAATAGTAATTACCCCTGTGTACAAAGAAGCAGAAGAGAGACTGTTCTTTCATAATCTAGGTGCTGGTTATGTGAGTCAATTCAAGCTATGCAGGTAAACACGTGGGCATCTAGCAGAGAATCAACAAGCCCACATAAAAGAAGCACACCAGCCTGTGCAATCATGACGTGTTGATGGGATCAGGTAACAGGCATCAGAAGACCCAAAACAAAGAAACAAACCAAAAAACATATTGTTGAGAAATGAGGGGGCTGGGAGCTGAGACCCCCAAACCCATCTTAGACAACAGGGACATCCCCTCACGGAAGGGTCCTAAGGAAGGAATGAGTCAACAAGGGTCCCATACAGCACCGATGAAACACACAATATTCCTCTGGTTCCTTGAGGCTTCCTCACCCCCCACTGTCATGATCCCCGTCCTGCCTTTCACTTCGGGCTAGATTGGAGAATGTGCACAGGTAAAATCAGAGATAAGAGCTCAGGACCCCTGGAAACTAGGAACAGGAATGGGAGTAGTAGATAGCAATACCAGGAGAGCAGGGGTAAGGTAGGGATATGAGGGGAGGAAGGAGGAACCAATCACAATGATTGACACATAACCACCACCACCACCACCACCACCACCCACCATCCCAGAGGGATGAACAACAGAAACCATGGGGGAAAGGAGACTGTGGTTGATGTAAGATATGGAAGTTATAATAATTTATAATTTATCAAGGGGTCACAAGGGTAGAGGAGAAGGAGGAAAAAAAGAGGAGTTCAGACCAAGGGCTCAACAGAAAGTCAATGTTTGGAAAATAATGATGGTAACATATGAACAAATATGCTTGATCCAATTAATGTATGGATTGTTATAAGAGCTGTAAGAGCCCCCCAATAAAATGATCTTTCAATAAAAAATTCAAGCTAAATATTTTTGATGTGTAGATATATGTATCTTCATTCATGCACATTATATCTCAGTAAAAATGTATGTGTGAGTATTTAAGCATCCCATATGCTTGGAAAGACATATATTCATCATATGTATTATATATCAAATAATCATAATATATATTATACAACATATATGATCTATATCAGATAAATGGATATTGCTTCTTAGAATGCCTTTCAGTTGGAATCAACTTGATGGAAATTAGCAACAACAATATTCTCTGGTTTTATTGGTATTGCCCCAATAACAGAATGAGGTACTTTTCAGAAGATACACTCTGTCCACTGAGTAGAGACTACAGGTCATTGTATTACATGATGGTAAGTGACATAGTGTGCAGGTTCCCCAGGGAGCAGGCACACGGTAGAGAGAAAAATTATAATGCTATATAGCATTAAGAAAAACATTGAGCTCTGCCCTATTTTATAATCCAGATATTGGTACTAGTGTTCTCCGTTCATTCAAAGATCACATCTTCGTGTATTACACATCCCTACACAGTGTGGCATTCACAGGTTACTCATTTGCTCTCACATTGGCTGGGTGAGTTGCTTCATTGTCATGACACATACTAGAGGCTACAAGTCAACCGTGTTATGTCTCATCTTAAAAAGCTTTTCATTTAGTTGTGGACTGTGTACATTATTTTGTAAATGGATGTGGAGGAACTATGAACCTTCTATGTACCAAACATAAGTTTTACTTTACTTTTTAAAATTTTGTGTCTAAGTCTTAAAGGTTTGCTGAATGCAAAGATGACCGAAGCATTATTTTTCTCTACAGAGCTCAAATGGATTGAATTTGAGCTCTTTACTAGAACATGGGAGCCATTAGGAATAAATAAGCCATTTGACAGATATAAGTAAAAGATTTTTAAAGAAATGTATGCTTCAGGAGTGCTTTCTTTAAATGGATAGTTAACACGTTTTAATTTAATGAGCCTTGTTACTGAAAATTGTGTTATAACACCCATAGAAACGTATGCAAACATTCTGAAGCCCACAGAGGTTGAAACCTACCCAAGAATTTACCCATTTAAAATTTGTGTGTTAACAACATGAGATAACGTCTTCAGATTAATTTTCAGGAGTAACTGATTTATCAGCAAACATGTCCCCGTTGGTGGATGGAGCTGATAAATAAAAAAATATGATATATACCTTTCTTTAAAAAATTGCATGGGTCACCCTGCTCTCTTGCTGAAAAGTAACCTCAGGGAGTGGGCTCGGTTCTAGGTTTAAAGAGAGTCTCGGGGTGAGAGTTTCAGGCAGTCCTCTGTCCTTTACCATTCCAGTTTGTCCGGATATCTTAAAAAACAATTTGCATTCATTTTCTTAATATGATTGAATGATTAAATTGTATTATATGTGAAGTATATGCCACTAAAATTTTGATATTTAACTATTGATTGTAATAAAAAATGTTTGCATTGTGCTCCATATTTTTCTTGTATTCTATCCAGCACCAACTATTGTGGCTCAATCAGAGTAATCAGTAGTGGTAATAGGACACAATTACATTCTTCTATTATCAAGATAGATAAGAGTATGTGTAGATTTATTCCTTCTCTGCTATGGGCTATTTTCTTACATTTGTGCTTCTGGAAAGTAAACACACACAGCTGTGTCTTAGATGGTCACTCCCACCTTATAAGACCCCAGAGAGCATACACTTCACTGGGATATTGATCATGACTTTTGTTAACTGTGCTATGTCAGTCTAATGCCTTGTCTCGTGAGTCTCTAGTCCTAAGGCTTCAAACCCAGAGAAACAATGCTGGAAGGTGTTTGGTTATATATGAGGAGTATCTGTCTTTGAGTCTTCATTGATAGTGTGCTTACACTCACATATTTTTGTATTTTCACATATCTATACATATTTCTAAGAAATACTGGTAGCACAGTGGGTTAAACATTGGGCCGCTAAGTATGAGACAGACAGTTTAGACTTCAAGGGCAAAAGATGAGGCTTTTTGTTCCCATAAAGATGTATAGCCTCAGAAACCCACAGGGGGCAATTCTACTCTTTCCTATAGATGCACTATAAGTCAGAATTGATTTGATGGCAATTAGTAAGGAATATAGATAATTCTGCCTGCTCTCACCAATGTATATAGAGGTAGCACAAGTATATCATTTTGCCTCTACCCATTCATTTGTAGTCAAAGCCCTGTTTTTACTTTAGCAGTTTAGTACTCATTATATCCACATTCAGTGGCATGTTCCCGTCATGAGAAATAACCAATCCCCACTATATATATCATACTTTCCCCATATCATCCTTGGTAATAACAATGGATATCAGAATCTCTATATTTATCTATTCTTCTCTTCTTATAAAAGATGGATCATGAAATATTTGTCCTTACAGACATGACCTATTTTGCTTAGCATGTGAACTCTAGGTCCATTGTGTTATAATATACTTAGCAGAAGTATATTATAAGTAACTCACCATTGCTCTCTATGATTTCATAGTACTCCATTATATGCATGTACCACAGTGCTTATTCATTCATCCATTAATCAGCATTTCACTGTTAACATTTATTTGCAATGAATAACAAAGTAGCAATAAACAAGGAAACATAGGTGTGTGATTATCTGTTTGTGTCACTATTTTTAGGTTTCTAAGATAAGCACAACTCAATGTAACCAAAACAGAAATCCTCACAAATGTTCCAAAAAGCAACAGCATTCTATACAGAGAAAAAAGATCAAAGTTTCCAAGCACGGCAGTTACATAATCTCCTGTCAACTTGAGCAGGGGTGAAGTTTAGCTTGTTAATCAGGTCATAACCCATGAGACGTCTGTGTGGGGATGGCCTTCTCTTGATGATTCTGGGAACTCCTATCTCCTCCCTGGAGGTGGGGCACACACACTCTTGGCTTCGTCTTCCTCTGGCAAGATACATGGAGC
Source organism: Echinops telfairi (assembly GCF_000313985.2). Lineage (NCBI taxonomy): Eukaryota > Metazoa > Chordata > Mammalia > Afrosoricida > Tenrecidae > Echinops > Echinops telfairi. The sequence continues at coordinate 24,298,622 of NW_022106189.1, read as the reverse complement.
TATGCTGATGGAGCCAAAGTCCTGAAACTGGAGGAGCCACTTGGAGACCCACACCAATGCTGAGATGCTTCCACCACCACTGGATCCACAAGACTTTCCAACCACTGGACTATGGTCTTCTTGCATATGGACTCATTGCATGCCTTGGGTAAGTCTGAAGAGGAATTTATAGACTGGTATCGGACAAATGGGCTAATATCAGACTGAGGGACTTGATCTGGAGTGGGCTGGGATATTTTCTTAATATACAATTACTCTTTTATATAAAGCTCTCTCTTACACACATGTGAATGTCTGTGAATTTGTTTTTTTAGTCAACCTGGACTAATAGACCAAGGCTTTGTGTTTACTTCAGTCCACATTCAATGTTCATGGAACCAGCAGTGAAGAAATCAAATGTCTTGGGGTAATGGATAAATCTGTTGCATAAGACCTTTAGAAGGGATTCATACCAGGGATGCAGGGATGGATCAACATGTGAAAGGCCCGTAGTATTATTCGCCACATTGACATGGAAAATTATAAGAACCACATGATAATATCGATAGATATAGAAAAAGCATTCAACAACATCCAATACCCATTCCTGTTTAAGACACTCAAAGACGATAGGAATACAAGGAAAATTCCTCAATATTATATAAACTATATATGAAAAGACAACAGCCAGCATGGTGATCAATGGAAAAGAGACGAAATAATCCCACTTAAAAAGGGGACCATACAAGGATGCTCCTTGTTTCCACTCCTATTTAACATCATATTAGAGGTCCTAGCTAACAACAAAAAACAACCAAAAGACAATGACAAAGACAAAGGTATTTGTCTGGGGAAGGAGGAGGTGAAACTATCGTTATTCACAAATGATATGATTTTATATATGGAAAATCCCCCAAACTCCACAAGTGGAGTATTGGAAGCAATAGAGGAATATGGCAGAGTGGCAGGATATAAGATGAACAAACAGAAGTCCATCGGACTGCTATACACATTGGATAAGACCACAGAGGAGGAGATCAAAAAGGTGGTACCCTTCACAATAGCCAAGCACAAATTGAAATATCTAGGAATATACCTGACAAAAAGAACAAAAGGTGTGTACAAGGAAAACTACAGATCACTATTACAAGAAACCGAGAGTGACTTCAACAAATGGAAGAATATCCCATGCTTGTGGATTAGAAGACTCAATGTAGTAAAGATTTCAGTTCTGCCCAAGGCACTGTGTAAGTTTAATGCAATCCTGATACAATAACCCTCATCTTTCTTCAAAGAAATGAAAAAGCTGATTACCAACTTCATTTGGATAGGGAAGAAGCCCAGAATTAGCAGAGAACTCCTCAAGAAGAAGGACACAGTGGGAGGGCTTGCTCTACCTGACTTTAGCACATATTATAAAGCCACAGATGTCAAAACAGTGTGGTACTGGTATAACGACAGATATTCAAACCAATGGAAAAGATCTGAAACCCCAGACATGAAATCATCAGCATGTATAGATTTAGTATTAAGGTAATAGATGGACATTGGGCCTCCACTCAAGTACTCCCTCAATGCAAGAATACTTTTTTCTATTAAACTGGCATTCCATGATGCTCACCTGCCTGACACATCGCTGAAGACAAATGGGTGCATAAGCAAATGTGGTGAAGAAAGCTGATGGTGCCCAGCTATCAAAAGATATAGCGTCTGGGGTCTTAATGGCTTTAAGGTAAACAAGCGGCCATCTAGCTCAGAAGCAACAAAGCCCACATGGAAGAAGCACATCAGCTTGTGCAATCACAAGGTGTTGAAGGGATCAGGTATCAGGCATCATCAGAACAAAAAATCATATCAGTTTGACTAAGGGGGAGTGTGGAGTGGAGACCCAAAGCCCATCTGTAGGCAATTGGACATCCCCTTACGGAGGGGTCACAGGAAGAAGATGGGACAGTCAGGGTGCAGTGTAGCAACGATGAAACATACAACTTTCTCTAGTTCCTATATGCTTCCTCCCCCACCCACCACACACACACTTTCATGATCCCAATTCTACCTTACAAATCTGGCTAGAACAGAGAATGTGCACTGGTACAGATAGGAACTGGAAACACAGGGAATGCAGGGCAGATGATCCCTTTGGGACCAGTGGTGAGAGTGGCTATACCCGGAGGGTGGAGGAAGGGTGGGTTGGAAAGGGGGAACCAATTACAAGGATCTACATATAACCTCCTCCCTGAGGGATAGACAACAGAAAAGTGGATGAAGGGAGATGTCTGACAGGGCAAGATATGACAAAATAATAATTTATAAATTATCAAGGGTTCATGAAGGAGGGGAGAGAGGGGAGGGAGGGGGAAAGTGAGGAGCTGATGCCAGGGGTTTACATGGAGAGCAAATATTTTGAGAATGATGAGGGCAATGAATGTACAAATGTGCTTTACATAATTGATGCATGTAGGTATGGATTGTGATAAGAGTTGTATGAGCCCCCTAATAAAATGATTTAAAAAATATTTCTAGTGCTCTTATAAGTCTGGTTAAATGAAAAAAACAAAAGGTCAATAAGTATATAATGAATGAAAGTGGTTGGAAAATTAATACCAAATCTAGCAGAGATTTCTGATTCTAAAACCATGATTCCATAATTTTTTTTCCTAATGTTATGAAACATAGTTTTCTTGAAAATGGAAACTTCAGTTTTCAGATTCAGCTGCTTGGAGAAAATATGATGTTACTTAAATCTTAGATGTATGTTATTTCAGTGGAAATATGACCTAAAGCAAGTACAAGATAAAACCAGTGAAGATAAAGTCTTTGACAAGAAATGTTATCTGTGTATTTGATCTGTTGGCAAGCTTCATAGGAGTAGGGGATAAATTGTTCATCTACTTATATGCATGAGATAGTTTGTTACAAACATTTATTTTTAGAGATTGTTATTTTCTAACTGCACAATAAATTACTGCTATTTGCATAATGGAATTGTTTGCTTCTTTGATTTTCTCTCCAGATTGGGATTTATTATTATTTAGTCATACTTGACATGGATGCTCTGTCAGTGAGTATGTTAAAAGTAAAACACATATCCCCATTATAAATTTCATTTTCCATATGCTTAGTCTATAGGTAATACACTGTATCTCTGTCCTTCAGAAAGTTTTGAGTTTGAAGTTTAAATGCAAACATCAGTGAAATGTTCTTGGATATCTTGATTGAAAAACATGTGGTCTTTGATGCTTGCTATGGCCTTGTGCAATAACCGACAAAGGCAACAGATGTTAATGGGTGGATGTGCAATGGCGGCCCAAGGATTGAAAGTTACTTTCAGTTAAAAGTACTTTATAAGATTATTAGCATTTTCTAGTGAATTCAACTTAATTAAAATTAAGTTCTTAAATCTAGTCACTGGAATGTGTAATTTATTGATTTACTTATTTTGTAATTTTTTTTTTAAACCTAGAAGTATACAGTGCACTCTAGTCTCAAAGCTCAATTGATGAAAATTTGAATTTCATTCTTAGGATACTGTGACTCATATCATTTGACTTCTGTCTACAGACACAAATAATCCAGGCACAAAAACAAACAAAACCATGAGGAATACGTTTGCTCTGACTGCACATGTACAAAAGTAGGGAATGATCTTGAGCATTTATCACCCGAAACAATGATACTCCGGACATCCTGTTCAAGAGGACCTGAATACTGGAAGACGGTCACATCCTTGTGGCCCTTGGCTTTCCCAGAAATGGGATGTGTGATCACTGGGGCTGAAGTGCACTCAGAGTCTGTAGAATCACTTAGAACTGTAGATAGGGGTAAGGAAAATCCATCACAAGTTTGAAAACTTACATGCCATTCGGGAATCCTGGTCTGAAGTCCAGTGGCCCTGTTCTGAACAAAATAAACACTGAGGATTAAACCACCCAAAGTCTTGGTAGAGAAGAATACCAGGCATGACATCCCGGGGAATCCCTTTCCCTTGGAGATTCTTCCTTTGATTCTAGATGCTCCCAAAGTTTTCTCCAGAGTCCTCAGTTAGAAAGCTTAGATTTTATGGTTCCGGGGATAATTCAACAAATCACTCTGACAACATAGATTCTGACATAAACTGAAGATGCATTATCTCTTCATTATATTTTAATTTCCTTGAGGACAGGGTTTGTATAGTACTCATCTTCATAGACCCATGCTTAACATGTTGTCTAGAACTTTGTAGGTGCTTGCTCGTGATTGCTGAATGACTAACACCGTGTTACTAATAGTTCCCTTTCCCCGACACTTATCCTATATAAAGTGCTAACACGTTGTGTAACACATGATAATTCATTTTTATTTTCTCAGCAGGATTTAATGTATTCTTTTCCTCCTTTCACAGCCAGAATGGTCTTTAGCAACAAGGATGGCAGGACTTCCTCTCAGTTGGAGAAGGATAGCATGAGTGGACAAGGGGAAGGTCCGAGAAAGGGAGGAAGCCCCATGAGGAGATGCATTGACACAGGAGCTCTCATAAGGAACGTCAGCATCATGACAATTGTGAAGAGGGTGCAGGGTGGAGCATTTCATTCTGCTGTACATACAGTTTCTATGGCTGACAACCTACAAAGGCACCTAATAACAGCAACATTAGATTACTTAGCAAGGCTAGAAGTATTCATTAATGATCTCTTTGAAAGTAGCAGATTGTGATGAGGTCCAGATAGCTTCATCCCCATGTCATCAGAGAATCCAGAGAGCTTCATCTCACGAAGTGTTAGGAGGAACTGAGGCTCTGGAATTAACTAATAACAGGTTTAGAACAGCTTTGTTATGGTGTCTTTGGGTATTCTTCAAAGTCACTTATTCCCCCTTAGCATCAACTTTTTATCAATAGAAATTAAGATACTTATATTAATCTTAAAGATTTTTGTGAAGATTAAGTATATATTAAAGCAAATGTATCTAAATTGCCAAGCACAATGTTTAATGTAAAGAAAACCATCGATGTGTGATTTTATTATTGTTTCTGCTTTTTAAATAGAAAAGAAATAAAAGGAGACCCAAAGTCCATTAGCAGGCCACTGGAGAACCCCTTGCAGAGGGGTTTCGGGGAGGAGACAAGCCAGTCAGGGTACGATGTAGCAACCATGAAAAATACAACTTTCCTCTAGTTCCTAAATGCTTCCTTCCCGCCTCCACTATCATGATCCGACTTCTACCTTGCAAGTCTGCCTAGACCAGAGGATGTACACTGGTTCAGATAGGAGCTGGAAACACAGAGAATCCAGGGTGGATGATCCCTTTAGGACCAGTGGTGTGAGTGGTGATACTGGGAGGGTAGAGGGAGAGTGGGTTGGAAAGAGGGAACCGATTATAAGGAAGTATATGTGACCTCCTCCCTGGGGGACGGACAACAGAAAAGTGGGTGAAGGGAGACGTCGGACAGAGCAAGATATGACAAAATAATAATTTATAAATTATCAAGGGCTCATGAGGGAGGGAGGAGCGGGGAAGGAGGGGAAAAATGAGGACCTAATGCCAGGGGCTTAAATGGAGAGGAAATGTTTTGAGAATGATGAAGGCAATGAATGTACAAATGTGCTTTACAGAATTGATGTATGTATGGATTGTGATAAGAGTTGTATGTGCCCCAAATAAAATGATTCAAAAGAAAAGAAAAGAAACAAAAATAAAAACAAGTGCAAGAAATGATTGCAAATGTCTTCACTATCTTTTAGAGTGCAAATAAGAAAGAGTGAAGAAGCTCATTACTGTTGGGCGGTGGTTACTAATTTGATTGGCTGAACTCACAACAACCATATGTACAACAGAAAGAAACACTGCCTGGTTCTGCACCAATCTTACAATACTTATGTTTGAGGCCATTTTCACAGCCGCTGTATCAACCCATCTCATTGAAGATTTTCTTCTCTTTCACAAGCCTTGCACTTTACCAAGAATGGTCTCTTCTGAGAACATATTCACCAGACATGAAGTGTCACCATTGTCACTTCTATTTTGTTAAAAATGACAACAACAACAACAACAACAACAACAAAACAAGCTGGCATTTACTTTGGGGGTTTTAAGCATTGTAAGTCAATTACACCCATTAGTTTTAAAGTAGGCAGTTTAGCTTATGCACACACATACACCTTTAAAATGTTTTTAATTTGATATGTGTATGACATGCCTTCTAGACTTTCTAAACACAAGCTATAGAAGAACAGTTCATACCATGCCGGGCATGAAATGATTCAATAAAATTCTTGGGCACTGTCACAGTTCATTGGGTGGAAACCATGTAAAGATATTACTTAAAAACTGGTGTGGGTATACAGGAAATGGCATGACATTCCACGGGAAGGGGCACCATTGCTATATTTCTGCCGAAAGGCTTCAACTTAAAAGTCAAATAGGAAACTATTGTTCACATCCCCAAAAGCAGAGTTAAAAGGACTCCTGCATCAAAGAACAGGAAGGGAAGCAAAAAGAATACTCAGAATACAGTGGAGTAAAAAGTTCAAGAAGTATGTGAGCAAGGACCTATTTCTCCTGCAAAGTATAACGAGCGGCAGTTGTTTCAGGACTACAGAATGAAGAGAGGCAAAGTCTCAGGAGCAGAATGGTTAGAAAATTAAAGATAACGCAAATGTTTAGCAATATTAGGGAGGCTGACCTTTCCTTCACAGGAGTCCTGAGAAGAATACAAAATCCCAGTGGAAATGGGCCAGGGATACGGGCAGCTCGAACCAAACGAAATAAATGACAAAAACGGACAGCACTGATCAGAGGGGTAAGGTAGACTAGACCAGCCCCTAAGCCAAAATTAACTAAAGTTTTTCACTGATTTTTTAAGTAAGTGGATTATGAAACATTGTCATCATGCATAAAATTAAAAGACTTACCGGCCAATTAGGTGTAAGATAATGAAGTGGAAAGCATACACAGCCTTCTATAGCCATTGTGGGGGTTGTTATGAACACCTCCTTCAAGTGTTAATCTTCTGAGATAAAGACCTCCTCTGGGAAGTCATACAGATAAATAATCTATCACATAGATGAAATCTGAAAATTATACACATTACACTATCACCCTCACAGGATAATGGGATAATGTTGGACTGGGCTTATTGAATACGATATGCCTATGTCTCAGGAGTTATTTATCTGAAGGAGACATTGTCTTTGAAAATTTAGTTTAAACATAATTAAAATCTCCCTGGCAAATCTCCCAAAGCTTACTTTAAAAATTATTTACCAAACCCTTATAGCTCATTTCCTATTACACTGAACTAACAAGGTCTTTATATTTTGTCTAAAATGGAAATATCCTTCTTTCTAAGAGTCTTCTTTTACACTAAATTTAGAGATTTAGCTTCAACTAAATTTCTATGACACTGTGAGCTAAAAACCCTGAAGGCTTTATTCAATAGAAAATATTATGGTGATACACAGAGGAAAGAAAGAAAGAAGAAAAAAATCCGCCACATAGTGTAACAAGGTGTTAGCTTATTATCTTGGGTTGAAGTTCATTTTCAGTTATTCATTTCTGTTGCATGAAATCCTGGCTCTCTCCCGAGCTCCTTGGCACAAATCCACAGAGAAAATAAAAATTCCACTGCATCTTCTGTTAGCCAGGAACTCATGCCATTTCCTGCTCGACAGCCAGCCGAGCCAAAAGAGTCAATAAAGTCAAATGACGGATCAACTCAGTGAGATAACTAAATTTTTATTCCACATTTAATCACTGCCATTATTTCAACTAATACTTATTGACTGGTCTCTATGCCAGGACTTGTCTGAGCTTCTCAAAATGGTGAGTTTGGGATACAATGAGGTTTCACTCTAGTGGGCAATAAAATTAAGCAAAAAAGAGATGATTATGAGGCATTTTAAAATGCATGATGATGGTAATTTATCAGAAGAACGTGAAACCTAGTTGTGGGGGAAGTAGATAGAGAACATATTCTGGGGCTGTTCTATCAGTTTGTTGGGTTTTGGTGGCTTGTGTGTTGGTTGTCGTGATTCTTGAAGCTATATCACTGTTGTTTCAAATACCAGTAGGGTAGTGGACAGGATTTAGAAATGTTTCTAGAAAAAGACAGACTAGGAAGTCATGCCTAGAGATCTATCTAACTCTGAGTCACAATAAAGCATTATCTGACTTGCTTGCTTTGAATAGGTCATTGGGAAAGTTCCGTCTCTAGAGGTGGATATCATGTTTACTGAAATTGAAGGGCAACAAGGGCAACGGGGACCCACAATGACATGGATGGATAGAAGAGCAGCTTTAATGGACTCCAACACAGGACTGGGTGGGATGTGTTCTGTTGTCCATGTGGGTGACAGGAGTCAGAGTCAACGCCACAGCAGCTAGCTCTGAAGGACTTTTTAAGGACACACAGAGAACATGCTGATCTGTCCATGCAAAGGAAGCCAGCGCCGGGAGACAACAGATAGAATTCCAGTACAAAGTCTGAGGCAAATGTATTTGGGTGTGAAGTACAGGTGGGGAAAATGATGTCCATATCATTTTCTCTTCCTGTCTTTAGAGGAGGTGGGGGGAAACCATTGGGGTTTTTGACTATTTTGTAATTTCTCAAACACAAATTTGAACACTCCATCTGGCGGCAAGACAATTAGTTGAAAAGAAGTTAGACTGGCAGCAAGATCCTTTCAGTTGTAGCTACACTGCAAGTGCGTTATCGCGGGTAAGTTCAGATAGAACGACGATGGAGAACATAGGTAGCATTCAGAGGACTTTACAGAACATTTGGAACTGACTGATAAAGCTTAATGGTTGCCTCTCAATCTGCAAACTTGAGGATGATTCTCTAATTTAGTGGAAGGAGAGCAACGCCATCCAATTTTTTACTCAGTGGATCTGACAGGAAGTATTCATCCATCTCAGCATGTCCTTAGTGAGCACACTCCCCTGCTGGTCTTGACACTGCAAAAGAGCACCAACATCGCTGCTGTTGTGTTTTGCTTTTTGTACTTCAATACTGTTTTCAGCAGCGATTCAGCTAGACATAGAGGACTTTGCTAGAAGCACAGGGAAATGCTGAAGCACTCCTGCAGACTCCCAAAGATGGCAACATTAGGGTTATGCTGGGCTCTTAGGAATTAACCCATCATTCCCTGCCTTCCCAATCTTGTCACCTACCATAGCTCCACCCCCTGGCTCTGTTCAGTCACACTGACATCTCACTGTTCCTGACATAAGCTTGCACACTCAAGCATCAACATCCCCCTGTCTTTGAACACTCTTCCCTAGATAGTCACCCAGCTGCCATGGTCACTTCTTCTACATCTCTGCCATGACTTTCACCATCTTTGTCCACTTTTATTTTGTTAATAACATTTCTTAACCACTTCACAAAGTAGGTATCTATTTTTCCATTTTAAATGTTATGAGACCTGTCTCTCTCTCAATGTAAATATATATATATATATAAGTTTGCAGAAAATATAAGAAAGAATAAAGAAAAAAGGAAGATAAAAGGAAAAGAATAGTAGAAAAAAGGAAAGGGAAAAGTGAGGAAGAAAAGCACATTACTTATCTCACCGATTAATTCATTGATTAAAGAAGGTCATGTGCCAAGGAGACATTTTTTGCTGACTTAATTTCCTGCATCCCCTGGATTCAATGGTTTGCAGCACAGCAAGTAAGAGTCCAAGAAGAGGCTATTTTCCCACTCAGGAATGTCAGAGAAAAAGGAAATGGGCTTTATAACACTGAACAGGTTTATACGAGGTAGCATCTGATCAAGAGCGTGTAGTAACCCACCACAATTAACCCCAATGTAACCATAATGTAGTAGTGAGCATAGAGGTAGCCATTTTGACAACATAACCATACTTTATTAATTAGCCTGAGCGTAGCCATTTTGTATTGACTTTGTAACTACCGTAATTTATTTTGTAACGTATGTAACTGCTGACCCATTGCATTTATGTTTGAAACTGATGATGTTGCTTGTAAATCCCTGCTTTTCTAAGTTCCTGTTTTTCCATATACCATCACAACCCTTGCCCCTATGCCCTGTTTATTCCATAATATGAACACTCCCCTCTTTAAGCACTCAGGGTCAAAGGAGAATGAGACTCTAGCTGCCCCTTGACCGCCAGCTAATACTTATTAACTTAAACAAAAAAGAAGAAGAAGGTCAAGTGATCATATCTAAGATCAAAAAGGAGGAAGGAGTATGTTTGTATATTATTTCTAGGAGAAGAAAATAACTAGAATATGTGTTAAGCAGCCCAATATCTTCTACACATATAGTGTCTCATTTAATTTTCTGTTAAATAAGACAAAGATAAAGCATAATCTGCAAGAGGGTAAACTATTTTAAAACTAATGAAATAAAGTGGAAAATTACCGAAGGAAATACAGATTTCCTTTTAAAGACACACGTCTTCACTGAATCTGTGACCTAAATTCTTCCCAGGATAAATGCATTCAATAAAGAGTACCCTATCGGTAAAACATCTCTAAAGACAAATATTGATTAACCAAAGTAAGAACATTTATAAATTTGTATAGATAATTTAGATAAATCATCAATTAAGTGGACGAGAAGACTGTTCATTCAAATTCATTATTATATGTTCCCACTGACTCAGCAAACACACACCGCATATTTTAAAACAGCACTGACAAACTTAGATCATCTTTTTAACCATATATCTCAAGATATCATACAATAAATCCTCTCAGCAAATGAAAGAAAACTCCTCTTTTGTAAAATAAACCCATTTTTGGTTCCCTTGATACCAGCCAATATGACCTTCTAGTTCAGTATTTAGTTTACTTGACTTTCAGAAAACTCTTCCAGTCTGACAAACACATAGACCTTATGTTTCATTTCTATCCAACTGAACCATATAGATATTTTGATGTTGACTCTCCATTCTGCCTCAAGAAAGCTAAAAACACCATGACCATCTACATCCTCAATATACTCGGGACACTCATTTTGTGCGGACTTGAACTCAAGAACACATTGGAAACATCCTCCGTCAAGGTTTAGGCCATGAAAGTCTTTCATTTCCATGGTTGTGATGGTAAACCTGTTGCGAAAATGGCCCTCCTCATAGAACTCAATGTTCTTATATATAGGAAAGGTTTGTAGGATGAGAATAGCTAGATGTCAATGTCTACTGTCTTTTTAGTATCTTATTGTTTGGTGTCATGGAATTGGTTTTGACTCTTAACAACCAAAGGTGACATTATAGAAGAACCACTGGATGGATAAAAATTGCCAGCTTTTTGGTGAGCAACTGAACCTTTAGCTATTGAGGAACCAGAGCTTCCCTTTTTAAAATTCTGAAGTGTTCATTTTGTTCCATGGATCCTTAAATGCACAAAGGTTGGTGTTGTTTTATTTTAATGTAGTTTTATGGTGCTATAATGAACATATGGAACAATTCAATAGTTCCATCATATTACAAAGGATTGTGCAATCATCACCTTTGGAGAACTTGCTTCCTTCTTGTGCACATTGCTGTTGACTGCCCGTTTCCTGCCAAACCTGCCTCTCATGCCCCCAGGGATTTATAAATCCAGCTGCTATCATCATATGGCCACCCACCCTGACTTCTCAATATAGAAAAACACACACAACAAAGACAAGAACAAAAAAAATTCAACAACAATGACTGAATACAAGAGAGAAAAACCTCTGTAGGGAAAAAAAAGCAAAGAATATTAAAAAAAGTAGAATAAAATCTAAATGAGTCAAAAGGGAGCTCTAATGACAAGGTGTTACATGCCAGCCAAGCTACAAGCTCTGACACTGTTCCCTCCCATGGATTCAAATTTTACCACTTACAATCCTTGGATCACACAGGCTGGTGTGTGTGCTTCTTCCATGTGGGTTTATTTGACTTCTCACTCAATAGAGCTCTTCTTCTTAGTATGGAATCTACTTATTGAAAAAAGGAAAATCACTAACTTGTGTCTTTAGGGATCTTTACCTCTCCCTGATGGTTCAAAATGAGTTCAACATAAACTGAACTTCATTTACATATTTATTATTTGAAATAGACTTGAATATCACTGAAGACTCCAATCCACTTCAGATTCACTTCTTTTTAGACACATAGACCAATATTTAGATCTGAGGGGTAAGGAATCTCGATTTTTTTTTATGGCGCATGTTTAATTTATTTGTTTATTTTTTTCTGTTAACTCCTTATTTTGGTGAGTGGATTCCCTTACCCTTCCCATTTCTTCCTTCTCCCCTTCCCACCCCTAACCCTGATCATAATCTGAACCCCAATGAAGTTCACAACCCACAGAATAAGGAAAACATCTGCATATTGTAACACTTATTTTTTCATATATAAATGGGGTCACTGAGCATTCGCCAGCTCATAAAGAGGCACCAATTGTGGAAACCTGGTTTTAGAATATTTCCTAAAGAAGCTAAAACAAATAAATATATTAATGAATAAATATTTAGGGTTGTTTTATCATTAGAGTTTCTTGAGCAGTTATCACTTTTTCAGAAACTATACTTAGATACTTTAAATGAATTTATTTTTGTTACCTTTATAACAATCCTAAGTAAAAGATATCAACAACACAGAGATGATGACAGTTTGTCAAGAGGACACAGCTAGAGTGGTGAAGGTGAGTTTCTATAGAATGATGTTTTTATTGTTACCAGTCTGCCTTAAAATGAGCACATAAAAAAATCCAAAAATGAAATTAGACCCAAACGTTATATGCAAAAATTCACTTAAAATGAATCTTTGAACCAAATGCTAGGAGCTAAAATTATCAACTTCTTAGATGAAAACACAGGAACATAAAAATGAATGTTCCAAGATACAAGTTTGGTAAAATCTTCTTTCTGGAGGTGGGGAGATGGGAGTCACAGGTTGGGAGAGATATTTACAAATAACATTCTGATAACTGTCTAGAATCAGGAATATGGAAAGAATCACAAGTATGCAAATATTTAATAATAAGACAAAAACCTCAATGAAAGCAAAAGACACGAACATCTAATTACATATTTCCTCAAAGAAAACGAAAAGAATGGCCCAACGAACATGAAAAAAAATGCTTCATTAATCATAACAGAAATGCAAGTCAACATCACAATGGGATCGCACTGTCCAACCACTTGTTCTTGTTCTTGTTAGTTGTCATTGAGTGCAGATCCAACTCTTAGGACCCCTACCTGCAATACAGCAGCACACTGCCTGATCCTGCACCATCCTCAAAATCATGGTTATGCTTTAGCTCCCTGTTGAAGCCACTGCATCAATCCATCACGTTGAGTATCTTCCTCTATTTAAGTGACCCTCTACAGCACCAGGTATCATGTCCTTCTCCAGGAATGGGTCACTCCTGGTGGCATAGTCAAAGTACTTGAGATGATATAGTGATATAAATGTTTATATGTTATAAATGTTTGCCAGCATACACTGAGATAAATACATAGATTCAGAGTAAATATTTTATGGAACTTCAAGTTGATAATGAACTTCATTTGGAGTAGCAAAGCTTATGTTCATTTGGAAAAGAAGTAAGACAAAAGTTCTGGCAAAATTTTAAGAAAACCCCATGCTTGATAGAACTGAAATATGTAACCGTCAAAAAGGATTGCTACCACATTTCCATTTCATACATTCATGTTCGTTCCCCACACCCCACAATGAAACATATAAACATATCTCCCTGATCAGTGGGGTAATACAATTTATCTCAGTATTACACTTGTCTTAGTTGCCTTCGAATTTAAGGCTTAGATGCTTAAAAAAGGAAGGTCCAAAAAAACGTAGCTTCTAGGGGGATCTCCTGGTCTAGTTGGAGGCAGAGAGGTCAACAGACAAGAACTGTTTGGGATATTCCAGAGGAGAAATCTTCATAGATTTTCTGGAAGGACACAGGGCAATCACAGGGGCTCGTTTGTTATAAAGAAATCTTAAGAAACATGAAAAGTACAATGCTGACAAAAAGGTCAGGAAACTTGTGCTGAAGGCTTGCTTTTGCCCCCACTCCCCCCATCAAAAAATATACCTGTTCATTTTTCCAGAGAAGCAAGAATTTCACTGAGAAACTTTATCCCATCTTACTACCATGATCTTGCCTCTTCAGACTTCTTTTAGTTCTAAAAACTCAAAGAGCATCAAAACAGAATTGACATTTTGACGTGGTGTAAATTGAAGAATGCAGAATTCTTTGGGGAAGAGTTAGATGGAAACGCTGCCTTTGCAAGTGGAGAATATAGCAAGAAATATGATATTTTTATGCTTAATAAAATTTCTATGATTTTGTAGCAATACTTTCAGAATTATTGTCATAGTTAATTAAAAGTTAAAATAGTTTAAGGAACTATTATCAATCCACTTTTTATTAAGTGCTTTAGGAATCTAATGTTGCTATTTAAATAGTTATTTTTCAGAGTTGTCAATGCAACCATTCTGAGTAATTTAATTATATGTTGTGATAGCAATTACATTGTTTAATATCCCTTTTAATTGAAATTTAAAGCCCCTCTGACCATAGTCTTAAAACAGGCTTTCTGCAAAACTCTTAAATTTGGCAAGGACAAATAATTATGAACTATGTATTAGAAATTTGTAAACAATTGTTATTGTTTGCTCATAAAAGAGAAACGTGTAGACATAAGTCATTATATCATTTACTATTATGTAGACTGAGGTTGTACTGTTTAACAGAGAGAAACAAGTGTTTCTATATTTCCTTCTCCAAAGTCTAGGCCAAATTCTTAGTAAACTGGATTCTGATGGAGGACTGTTTTTTCCTCACTTCCCATTCTAATAGCTGCTAGAACAGAATGCCCTTACTCAAATGTGAGATAGTTAAGCTTAAGGCCAATTATTTACACCTCCATTTCAATTAAGAGGACCTGACCTCATTGTTTAATTGACAACAGCTAGTTAAACTCCTTAGAAAATACTTTGGAGTGCCTAAATAGCAATTACTCATTAAAAGAAACGAGACAGCAAAATTCAAATATCTGTCAGCACACGTATCACACAGATCACTCTATTAAATTGTTGGCAAAATACATGGGAGAAAGAATGACAGTGTCTCTAAACCAGGGGAAAATGTAATATTTTATTTAACATATATTATATTGACAAGGAAATGAAAGAGGAATATTATTTTCTATGGCTTTATATGGAATTTAGTTGAAGCAAACTTTCTGCCTTTTTTGTTTAGATTTCATGCCATTACCTACCCCCTCATGGTTTAATAATTTAGGTAGTGTTGTGGTTAACTGCAAGGCCAGCAGTTCAAAACCAGCAGCTGCTCCTTGGGCAAAGGTCTGGGCTCTCTGCCCTTTCTTAAATGGTCTCTATCAAATCCATTTTGGTTTGGTGACTCCAAAGGAAGGGTGACAGTGCAATAAGATAAGCACTGGGCGTCAAGGTGAACTATTTGTGGCTCATCCCCATCAGTAGCCAATCCGAAGGAGCAAGAGGAGGCAGTCCATTCCAGTAAAGATGTATAGCCTGGAAAAGCCCTAGTCAGCGATTTCACTCTTTCCTTCAGTCATAAATGACTCTTCATCAGAGGGTTTAAGTGTAACTCAAAGGGGAAAATGAAAGCATTCTAGACAGTGGTAGCTTGATTTGCACCTTTGGATTTGTACCTTTCCTGAGCCCTACAGGAGGCTGAGCTGCATTAAAAAATGAATTGTATAGTTACTGTACATAGTCTGTAAGCTTTTGATACTTACACAAGATTTAGAAGCCACTACCCACTGCCGCGGAATTGGTCCTAACTCAGTGATCCTATACAACAGAGTAGATTAGAAAGTTAGTTAATTTGCTCAACTTGGCCAATTTCATCAAAACCAGGCAGTTTGCATAAGTCAGTGATATCCATCATTAGTGGAATATTTTGCATGCAAAATAACCTGGCTTTCTTGTGTTACATACTGAGATTTCCTAGGAAGGCTTATCTATTAGTACCCTTACCCTTTCTTATTAGCTGCCACCGAGTTGGCTCCTGCCTCACAGAGACCCCTTGCACAACAGAAACAAAGGCTGACCAGTCCTGAACCATTCATAAGAGCGGTGAGGTGCAAACTACTGTTATCCATAGGGCTGTCTTTGACCTTGGGTGATTTTTGGAAGTAGATCACCAGGCCTTTCTTCCTAATTGTCTTAGTCTGGAAGCTCCACTGATAACCTTTCAGCATCATAATAATATGAAAGCCTCCGCTGACAGGTGGTGACTCAACGTGTGGCACATTGGACAGGAAGGGAACTTGGGCCTCCTATGTGAAGAAAAGGCTGGCCCTTGAACCACCATTGCCTTCCAATGGCACATAAAAACAATAAAGCAAAAATCATAGAAATAGACGGAGTAAATAAATGCTTTGGTTATCTTTAAATATGCAGTAAGTGTGCTGTACAATTAAAAGTAAAGTATACACTTAAATGATATTACGTGATAATAAAAATTATTTTCAGATCTAGTCTATTTCAAACTTAGACTGCTTAGAGATTATATCAAAGTGAAAGTTTTATATCATGCTAACTAGTAATTATTGAGGCCCTGTGGGGTGTGGTGTGGTGTTTACACCTAGGGCTGCTAAGTGAAAGGCCTGAAGTTCAAAACTATCAGCCGCCCACACAAAAGAGATGGGGCTTTCAACTCTTGTAAAGACCTATAGTCAGAAACTCACAAGCACAGATCTACCTTATCCTACAGATTAGTGGTTCTCAACCTTCCTAATGCCGCGACCCTTTAATCCAGTTCCTCATGTGGTGGTGAACCCCCAACCATAAAATGATTTCCGTTGATGCATCATCACTGTAATTTTGCTACTGTTATGAATCGGGTGACCCCAGTGAGAGGGTTGTTAGACCCCCAAAGGGGTCACGACCCACAGACAGAACCGCTGCTACAGCTCACTCTGAGTTGGCATTGGCTAGATGGCAGTGAGTACTGAAATCTTCTTGTAACACCCAATCTTCCTTTTTAGTCACTATGTCATTTTTAACAAAGAGCACCATGCTTCAGGTACAGCATTATATAGCTAGTTTTTTATAACAGTATTTTAGTTTCATTGCAAAATACTCATAGTTTTAAGATTATTCTCTATTTAGAAAGCTGGCACAGAATTTCCATTTTGAGAATGAGAAAAACATGCCCCCTTTATTTACATATATACATATATATATTTTTTGTAGAAACAAAGAAAATCCTAAAGTAGGTAGGTTATGGTATATAATTTTTCTTTTTTTGGTCATGAAAATCTTTTTGTGATCAGAAAATAGGAGAAAAGCTAGTGTGGGTGATATTTGAGATCTTGAGACACAACATCCATTTATCTTTAATCTGGAAGCTTTCCTTGATTTTAAATGGGATGACACTCTCTGAGACCCATTTCATAGCGTAGTTATGTAAGCCTTTCTGTAGCACTGGCCAAAATATCCATCTAACACGCCATGAAAATATCAAAGAGGGGATGAGCGAGCTGGTGTGACCTCTCGGCCTCATTTATTGAGAGCTTTTCTGCAGAGTTTAGGAGGAGAGGCATATCTAACCACAAAATTCTCTACTTTGGAAGCATCCACGTGGTTTTGTGGGGGTTATATCTCAAAGCACATAAATCATGAAACTCCCTTCCCTGATACTGAAGTCTTTTATTGATTTAAGGGTTTGCTTTAGGGGGAAATGTCACCGTGTCAAGACAATTGTGGGTGTTATGTGAAGAGTGCTTATTTACTTTACTTCTTGGGAAACAATGCTTGGTGGCTATGACAACTGCCACATGACTTTCTTTGCATACACACGCATATGCACACATACACAAACACACACACAGCCTTTATATGGAGCCTACTTAAAGAATATGTGTATGCTTAAGCACACATCATACACAGAAATAAGTAGTCAACAGGAAACCCTTAGAACAAAATTTTATTAGTATCATTATTACTGAATATGAATTTAATTACAAAACCCAGGATGAATTCTCTTAATGTATGTATTAACCATTCTAATGCATCAGTTGTGAAAATAAGGATGAACTGGATAATCTATGAGTTTAAGATTATTATTATCATTGGAATCTCAGGGTGCTTATCATTCCTTTTTTTTAAAGATGAAATTAGGACCATAAGAGTTGTAACAAACATTGAAAGTCACCTTTCTTCTCATTTTTAATTCTATTTGTAGCACAATTACCCAGACGACTTGTTACTTGTTTGTTATTGCTATGCTGTCAAGTTTGGTTCCAATGGAGCCAACCATTGCCTGGTCCTGCAGCACCCTATAATGCTATCAATGTCTATTTAAAACTTTGTTGTGAATTCGTACAAAATTATCTGAAAAGGGAAATTTATACAGTAAATGAAAATAATTGGTATTGCTTGACAAGAAGAGAACATAACAGTGAAAACAAATACTTAACTTTCACCACAGATAATGTTTCTTGTTGTTAGGTACTATTCAATTGGCTCTGACTTATAGGGACCCTGTGTACCACAGAAGGATACATGCGTTATCCAGCACCATCCTCACAATTGTTGTCATGTTTGAGCCCATTGTAGCAGCCACGGGGTCAATCGATCTTGTCTAGGGTCTTCCTTTGTTCACTACCCTCTAACAAGCATGGAGTCCTTCTCCAGGTACTGGCTTATCCTGAAAACATGTCCAAAGCATTTGACATGAACTACATTCTTCCAAGACAGATTGGTTTGTTCTTTGGCAGTCCATGGTACTTTTAACCATGGTACTCTTCACCAACTCCATAGTTCAAATGCATTGATTCCTCTTTGTTCTTTCTTATGCAATGCTCACCATTCACATGCATATGTGGCAATTGAAAACACCATGGCTTGGGTCAGGTCCACCTTACACACAAAGTAATCCTTCCTTTCCAAGACTCTAAAGAGGTCTTTGGGGCAGTCACTTAATGCAACACCTATTTTGCTCTCTTGACCGCTACCTCCATGAACATTGACTGTGTATCCAAGCAAGACAGAATCTTTGATAACTTCAATCTTTTCTCTGTTAATCGTGGTACCTACTGGGTCAGTTGTGAGGATTTTTTATTTCTTCACTTTGAGTTGTGATCCAAACTGAGGGCTGCATTCCTTGATCTTCATCAGCAAGTGCCTCGAGTCCTCTCTATTTTCAGCAAGCAGGTTGTGCCACCTGCATATTGCAGCTTGTTAATAAGCCTTTCTGTATTCCTGATGCTGAATATTGCTACAAGCATTGTAGAATGATCTTTAGCACAATAGTACCTGCATGTGATATAATATCAATGATATTGTTTTATAATTTGAGCATTTGTTGAGTATCATTTTTCTTTGGAATGGGTAAAAAGAGCAGCTGTCTTCCAAATTTCATGGCAGAGAGAAGTGAGTGCTTCCAGTGCTACATCAGCTTGTTGAAACATTTCAACTGATATTTCATCAATGCCTGGAGATTTGTTTTTGGCAATGCTTTCAGTGCAGCTTGAACATTCTCCTTCAGTACCGTTGATTCTAGCTGATATGCTACATTCTGAAATAGTGGATTGCCAACTACATATTTCTGGTACGGTGACACTATGTATTCTTTCCATCTTCTTTTTTTTGTTTGTTTGTTTTTCTTTTAAATCATTTCATTGGGGGCTCATACAACTCTTATCATAATCCATACATACATCAATTGTATCCATCTTCATTTGATGCTTCCTGCATCATTATTTTGTCCATAGATCTTTCAAGATTGCAACTTGAGGCTTGAAATTTTTCCCCAATTTGTTTTAATTATCCTGTGTGCGCTTGCTTTTTATTTTATTTTACTAACTCTAGGTCATTGCATATTTGACTATAATATTTTATTTATTTTCTTAGGCTGCCCTTTGAAAATGTCTATTCAGCTCTTTGATTTCATCAATTCTTTTCATTTGCTTTTGTGGCTCTATGATTAAGAACAATTTTTAGAGTCTTGTCTGATGTCTGCTTTGATCTACCATTTATTTCCTGTCTTTATAAGGACTTATGGTTTGTTCATAAATGATCTCTTGATAGTATCCCACAGCTTGTCAGGTCTTCTATCATTAGTGTTCAATGAGTCAAATCTACTCTTGAGGGGTTCTTGAACTTCACATGGGGTACGCTCTAGATGGCGTGTTGACTTTGGTGTACTTAAAAATTTTCTTCCTATTTTTCAGAACTGGTGAATTTTTATCATATTGTAAAGCATTAAAACTCACCTGATAGCATCTCAGTGTCTACTTCATAACCTCTTCACATACATGAAACTTATTAGCTTTAAGAATTTTCTTCAAATAAAATATTCTACTCAATCTACTATATTGCATATGCTATACTGAATATGATATAGAGTAAATATCAATACATTATATATAGAGTATGCTTTATAGATTAAATGAAAATTTATAACTCTCAATTTTCTTCTCTAATATCTCTTTCAATAACATAGTTTCTCTAATTTCTGGGTGTATGTATGTGTAGTGACCATACCCAACAGTAAGAAAATAGTCCATGCCACCTAAGGATTTATGTTCTGGAGATGAAGACATTTATATGCTATTGACTTTTGGACGAGCTAAGGACTGGTGGTGTAGTGTGTTACCTATTGGGCTGATAACTGCAGGGTCAGTGGTTAGAACCCACCAGCTGCTCCTCAGAAAGATGAAGCTTTGATCTCCCATGAAGATTTGCCGCCTCAGAAACCCACAGATGCAGCTTTATTCTGTCTTATAAGGTCACTATGAGTTGAAATCAACTTGCTGGCAGTGCGTTTGAAGCAAATAAAAGTAACCTTAAAATCTGCTTGTAATTCCTAAATCATAGAGTGGAGATAGAATTGTGGCTCAGACCAAGAAAAAAATAAAAAAGAAAGAGCAAAGTTTGCTAGGCAAATAAGTGGAGGAAAACTGCTTTGGCCCAAGAAACAGAACCTAAGAATGTAAAGAATGACTGGAGCCTAAGGTGTGAGTGTAGCAAGACGAGAAAGCTGGGAGGTTTTGAGACTCACCAAGAGGACAGGGAGAGAGACAGTGAAGACATTCTTTCTAGGCATTGTGTTCAGATGCTATCTTGTGAGCAATGGGGAGTTCCTGACAAATAGTAAGAAGGGCATGATTAAATGTGTGTTCTAGAAAGGGAAATTTGACAGCAGTGTCTGTAATAGATTGGAGAGATTTACAACAGATGAATGGAGAATCGAAAAAAATCACTCAGGCTAGAATTGAATATGTCCAATTGGCCATGAGAAAAGGAAATTGTGAGACAAAAAAGAGATAGAAATGACAAAAAGTTGTCACTAATCAGATATATGAGTTAGACAAGATTAAAAAAAACTAAATATACTGGCATTTATATCTGAGACAAAGGAAAGAGGAGGAGAGAGGTAAAGATAATGATTCTGTTTGGGACATATTATGTTTAATTTTCCTAGGAAGGAGAATTAGATACAGAGATTAAACATTCTTGGGAAAAGTAAGTCCTAAACAAAAACAGAACTAGGATCAGTTGCTTATGCACTTGCATTAATTTCAACTCCCGGTGGCCCCAAAGAAATTGTTCACATGATCTAAGAAGGTGGCAAAATCTAAGTCTGTGAGTCAGCTGTCAGGCTGGAGGAATCTGCTGAGTTGCCAAGGTGCATGCCCCCATGCCGGGCAGGTCAAAGCCTAGGCTGCTAGATATCTAAGAGGAAGAACCTAAGGGTGGAAGATCGGAAGGTAGGCTGCTGACTCACAGGCTGCAGATGTCAGCAAATTGCAGGATCTGGAGGCAATATGCCAGGTCAGATTATGGTGTGCCATATGCAGGATCCAGATCCAGCAAAAGAAGAAGGAAAAAAGGGCAAAAAAATTCTTGCTAACATGTCCATACTTATTAGAAGTAGGCCACACCCACAAGGCAATGCTCCTTCAATTGATTGGTTACTCATAGCACATCTCACCTTGAAGGTGATCACATTATATCATCCCTCATCATGGGGGTGATTCCATCATCACTGCCATTCATTTGTCCTAGAATTCTTCTACTTACACAGATGGAGGTTTACTATCTATCCCGAGCAGATTTTCAATGTATTCCTTTCTTTGGGACCCCATGCTTAAATTGCGCATATTCCAGATCCACGTGAATCAGATGATCTGATAATGCATTTTCCTCTCTTGTCTATTACAGTAACTATACCAACCTTGAAATTGTCAATTGTGTGCTGCCATTGGCCCTCAATACCAAGGGGCTTAAATAGCCCCACTGGAGTTATATGTCTTAAGTAAGTTAGGCCATCGATGACTGTCAAATCTGACTTTCATAAAATAGCCATCATGGCAGTCTTTTAGCATGCCTGGTCTCCCTTCAGAAATTCGTACCTCGTCACTGGGGTAAATGACGTGTCTTCTGGTCATTTCACATGTGAGTCTAGGGCTGACCTTGAAAAACTCTTTTCCCTAGCATGTCAATTTCTTTAGGCCTTTGGATACCTTCGTCTAAAGCAGCAGTTCTCAACCTGTGGGTCATGACCCCTTTGGGGGTCGAATGACCCTTTCACAGGGGTTCCCTAAGACCTTCGCAAAACACATATTGCCGGCGTGAAGACTCTTACGCATGCTACACTATGCTTCAAGACAAACTTTCATTCATTTGTAATTAGAAATAGCTATTTCACAATATATAGTTACATATCATTTTTGTTATTAATCAGTATGCTTTAATTATGTTCAATTTGTAACAATGAAAATACATCCTGCATATCAGATATTTATATTCCGATTCATAACAGTAGCAAAATGACAATGATGAAGTAGCAACCAAAATAACTTTATGATTGGGGGTTACCACAACCTGAGGAACAGTATTAAAGAGTCACGGCAGTACGAAGGTTGAGAACCACTGCTCTAGGGTGTACCAAGGCAGGTCTTAGACTTGACTTAGTGCAGGCCATTATGCATGTCTCTTTCATTACTAATGCGCACCTGATCATGATATTTTCAGTTACCTTTATGTATGTGAAAGCTGAACCTTAAATAAAGAAGCCCAAGGAAGAATTGATACATTTGAATTATGGTGCTGGCAAAGAATATTGAAATTACCATGGATTGATAAAAGAATCAAGTGATTCCTCTAGGTGGAAATGTAGCAGAATGAGAACCAGGAAGAGAGCATATGCAGACAAATTCTCTACTCTAATAATTAAGGGTCTGGGAGGTAGACTGGTGGAAGAAGGCCTTCACGCTTGTAGATGAATCCCAGTCACATGCTCCTAACTAAAAGTTATTCCCCACAATGTCTCCCATGATGATGCCAAATTTTAAGATGCATCTTGCAAACATGAGGTTGCTTACTATACTGCTTGCAGGTTATCTGCATGAAGGTTATCTACTTCAGAGCAATCAGACCCTATTTTCTGCTCCATCTAATGTGGGCCATTCCTTTCTGATACTGATCATAGATTGCTGCCCTGGAGAAGAGCTCAGAGACACCCAAGGTCAAGCCAGCTCCTGCCACCAAGGTTAAGCCACCACCTTAACTCTAGGACCTGCCCATCCTTCACATTTTTTTTCATGTGTATGCCCCTAGTACCTCCTCTTCCTATTATGTGAATACCTCCCGTATGCCTTTCCTGGTACCTATGTGTATGATGTGACTTGGATACCCAGTAACTATGCCATAGAAGAAGCCTGCTAAGAGAATCCATTCACTCTCTCTCTAATTCTAGACTCCATGGAAGAGGTGAGTAATTGCATGTTTTGTCTGTTGTCTTTTAAATTTTCCCCTTCAACTGCACAACCACTCCTTAGGACCCTGTCAGTTGTGAAGGCTGGTCCCCACAAGGAAGTCCAGCTAGAATGCTCCTTAGAAATGAAGACGGTAATCTGTTCTTAAAAGTACTATTGTTTAGAAAACCCTTTGGGTCAGTTCTCTGTCTCATGGGGTTGCTATGAATAGAAAATGACTTAAAAGCATCTGTAGTAGACAGGATTTTCTAAGGAAACAAAATCAGTGACACTCATTTATGTACAAGAGATAACTCTTAAGCAAGAAAGAAATTTATATCAACAGTGACTCAGCCCAGTCCACTTACCCTATTAGTCCAGAGGCTAGCTGCAGCTCTCTATAGTAGCATGCAGCTTCCAGTGAATGGAAGCAAGAAGGTGAATAGAAAAGCAGTGATTTACAAATGCACTTTACACAATTGATGTGTGTATGGATTGCGATAGCAGTTGTATGAGACCCTAATAAAATGTTTAAAATAAATTTTTAAAAATAAATAAATAAATAAATGAAAAGAAAGAAAAGCAGTGAGGTCCCAGGTCTCTGAGTGCAGAGCCCTGTGGATCCAAGGTTAGCAGAATATGGGAGGTAACCAGCACCTCCCAGGATTGGCAGGTCATATAGGCCCCGGCCCCAAAGGCAGCCATAGAAACCAAGCAAGCAGGAAGTCAAAAGGGGGCAAAAGGCAAGATTAGTCCTGCATAGTGCTTCTTACAAAAGAGCCAACCGCCCCTTCTCCCTCTCCTACCACCACCACCCAAAGACATCATTAGGCTCTGTCCTGATTGAGAGGTTGGATTTTACTCATACCTTCACTTAAAGATGACATAAAAATCTAACCATCACAGCACTCTGGAACCACTCACTTAAAATATACAAGACAAAAATTTTTGTTTTCATTTATTCTTTATAACAACTCTATGCAGTTGTAGTTATGTGCGATGAAGTCAATTCTGACTTTCAGAGAACCAATAGACAGAAGAAGAGAACACTGCCCAGTCCTACACCATCCTCTTATCATTGCATCCATGATATCACGTTGAAGTTTCTTCATTTTACTGACCCTCTACTTTACCCAGCATCATGTACTTTCTAGGGAGTGATTTCTACCAATTGTATGTCCAGTGTCTTAGGTGGGGTCTGGCCAACCTCCCTCTTCAAGAGCTTCCTAGCTGTACTTCTTTTGGCACATCTGTACATTCTTTTGGTAGTTACTTCAGTACTCTTTTCCAACACCATAATTCCAAAGCGTCAGTGCTTTTGTGGCCTTCCTTATCAGCTGTCCAAGTTTCACATGGATATGAGACATTTAGACAGGCCATGTGTTGGGCCAGGCAAACCTTAGTCCTCAACATGCTATTTTTGCACTTGAACATTTTAAAAAGACCTTTTGTTTCAGATTACCCTAATGCAATATGCAAATAATACACGTTTTCTTGCTGAAGGAGAAAAGAGTTTGAAGCACCCAGTACACAGTATGGATGATCTCAAAAATGAAACAAAAATCCTCACAACTGGGCCAATAAGCAGCATGATAAAGAAAGGATTGAAAATGCCAATGGCATCATTTTACTTGGATTCACAAGAAATGTTCATGGAACCAGCAATTAACAAAATCAAATGACAACTTCTGTATCCAAAGATATATTTCCCCTAGTTTTATTGAAAGGCTTGAGGATTAGAGAGGTTAATTGATCTGCATAAGACCAATCATATATGCCGGGACCACAGCAACCGAAAGCACATGTGTTTAAACTATTTTTTTTATCACATCTCCTATGTTCATGTTGATTAATATGAGTGGTGCCCAATACATATGAATTCCCAGAAAAACTGACTTATGCCATCAGAGTTCTTTATTGGTCATTTTTAACCTCATAAGAAGCCAATAGGCTTAGACTGCTAACCAATACGTTATCGAGTTCTAAGCATTGTTATAAAATCATTTAGAAACTGTAGTTACAAAGAATTCTGTGTGAAATGTGTTTTCCACTTCTCAGAAATGACTTTGGATACAGTACACAAGTTTTATGGTTTTTCTTAACTCTTTTGCATTGTATAAGTTCAATTCCACATTTACAAATGATTCCAGATACTACTTAGTAAAATGAATATTGCATATTTGGGCTTGTTAAAAGCACTTGCCCTTCAGATTTCTACCTCCTGCTAAGAAAACCATAAACTTATAGGAATGACCGCCTGTTGAGTTATATGGCTCTGGAATTCCACAACAATCCTGTTATTCTTACCCCACAAGGTATTTCTATGCAGTACACTGTACCTGTATATTATTCTAACAATGCAAAATCCTATTAAAGTCAATGGTGCATGTATCCATTTCATTTCAATGTGACTTTGTATAATAAAAATAAAATATAGTGAGGAGAATACATAATGAGTTGCCTGCCAAAACTGTTCCAAGTACAATGAAATAACTGAGGAAGTGAGAAATTACCTTAGTACAAAGGCTGTTTCCACAAATAGATTACTGTTAATTTAGGGTATGCCCCAAATTATACATAATGCTGAAGACTTCTTTAGTCCACAAAACATCAAAATACCTACAGGGGTGATTAGTAATATTCCTCTTCTGGAAGACAAATGTCAAAATACACTATTCATTTTTTCTTTACTTTCTCAACAATTACTGTGTGCCCCTAAGTGACAAGAACTATGGAATATGTGCCATGAACTCTAATAAAAGTTAAAAATATAATAGATGCTCCTATGAATTACAATAAAAATTGTAGTAATTAACAGTATATTTTTAGTGCTTTAAGAATATCTTCAGGTATTGCCAAAAATTTTCCCTTCTATCCCCATAGAATAGAAAATAATTTAATTCTGAAATTTGGATTTTTTTCCTTGACTCAATTATTTCCAATGAATGCATTTTATTGAGTGGAGCTATATTATAGAAGTCTAGAGAATATGAATATAGGAAACAAAACAAACAAAAAGGTAGACAATTTACAGCAAAGTATAGGAATCTTTTTATGTACTTAATTGCCTTATTCTGAAATGTGGTTTACTCCTCTTTTATTAGGGGAAAAAAAACTCTATCGAGTTCCATTTATTGTCTTATATATTATGTTCCACTAAGAAAATACACTTTTAAGTGAATTTCTAGTATATTTGTAATCTATTCTCTTCAATGTGAATTTTTCCTAACAAAGTCAGTGGTATTTTATAATCTATTGATTACCATCTGCTGCATCATTAGTTCACTTAAAATAACTTGAGTTTATGGTTCAGCAAGACTTGGATTCAACTTTCATTCTCATGTTTTATAACAAAAAATACAGAGCATAGCAGATGTTGTTGAAGGTATGAAAAGATTGAAATCCTCATACTTTTGGGGAATGCAAACTAGTCTAGCTGCCGTAGAAAACATATTGGTGGCTTTTCAATACATTAGTGTGATGATTTGTGTCTTTTCAGTACATTAATGTGATTGGTGATATTGGTGGCTTTTAAATACATTAGTGTGATGATCCATTTTATACGTAAAGTTGGCTGGGATATAGCACCTAGTTGTTTGATAAAACACTAGCAAAGTCTAGTTATTGTTATAAATTAATACCCCCCCCCACATACACACTTAACAAAAATAACAACCACATATATAGCATTTTCAACATTGTAAATCTTTACAGAAGTAAATCATCTCATTTTTCTCCTGCGGAGCATCTTGTGGGTTTGATTCACTAATCTTTTGGTGAGCAGTCAAATGCTTACCTGATCATGACACTTGAGGATCCTTTATCAAGTAATGACTTGGGATTAAATTTGGCATTCAGAAAGCAGATGACCTCCTATACTGTGGGTGACCCTCCATCAATTAATCAAAGGCTTTAGAGCAAAAAGGGGGTGTGTTAGACTGGGCTACCTAGAGAAACAACTAGTGACACTCATCTATGTACAAAAAAGGACTTGACATCGAAATAGAGGAAAGAACTAGGTGATAAAGGGTATTTATAGAGATCTAAATACAGGCATGTACATATGTAAATATATTTATATAGGATGGTGGGGAAATAGATCTATGTGCATGTATTTATAGGTTTAGTATTAAGGCAGCAGATGGACATTGGGCCTCCACTCAAGTACATACTAAATGAAAGAACACGTTCTATTAAATTGGTATTCCATGATGCACAACTTCCTGACACGATCACTGAAGTCAAACGTGTGCATATAAGCAAATGTGGTGAAGAAAGCTGATGGTACCTGGCCATCAAAAGATATAGCATCTGGGGTCTTAAA
The DNA here is from genome assembly GCF_000313985.2 of Echinops telfairi. NCBI lineage: Eukaryota > Metazoa > Chordata > Mammalia > Afrosoricida > Tenrecidae > Echinops > Echinops telfairi. The sequence goes on along the minus strand of NW_022106189.1, from coordinate 24,270,639 downwards.
GGCTTGCAGATAAACAAGCGGCCATCTAGCTCAGAAGCATCAAAGCCCATATGGAAGAAGAACACCAGCCTGTGTGACCATGAGATGTAGAAGGGACCAGTTATCAGACATAAAAGAACAAATAATAATATCAGTGGGTTCCCACCTTCCCGATATGATCACTGAAGACAAACGTATGCATAAGCAAATGTGGTGAAGGAAGCTGATGGTGCCCGGCTATCAAAAGATATAGTGTCTGAGGTCTTAAAGCTCAGAAGCAAAAAGCCCACATGGAAGAAGCACATCAGCCTGTGTGACCATGAGCTGTTGAAGGGATCAGGTATCAAGTATCAAAGAACAACAAATCATATTGTAAACGTGGGTGAATGCAGAATGGAGACTCAAAGCCCATTGGTAGGCAACTGGACACCCCCTTACTGAAGGGTTGTGGGGAGGAGATGAGCCAGTCAGGGTGCAGAGTAGCAACGATGAATCATATAACTTTCCTCTGGTTCTTAAATGCTTTCTCCCTCCTACTATCATGATCCCAATATCAAAAGATATAGCATCTGGGGTCATAAAGGATTGAAAGCAAACAAGTGGCCATCTAGCTCAGAAGCAACAAAGCCCACATGGAAGAAGCACACCAGCCTGTGTGTCAAAGGGATCAGGTATCAGGCATCATCAGAACAAAAAATCTTACCATAGTAAATGAGGGGGGGAGTAGGGAGTGGAGGCCCAAAGCCTATTTGTAGCCCACTGGAGATCCCCTTGCAGAGGGGTCTCAGGGAGGAGATGAGCCAGACAGGGTGCGATGTAGCAACGATGAAAAATACAACTTTCCTCTAGTTTCTAAACGCTCCACCTGCCCCCCACTATCATGATCCGAATTCTACATTGCAAGTCTGGCTAGACCAGAGGGTGTATACTGGTAGGATAGGAACTGGAAACACAGGGAATCCAAGGCAGATGATCCCTTCAGGACCAGTGGTGTGAGTGGTGATACTGGGAGCATAGAGGGAGAGTGGATTGGAAAGGGGGAACAGATTACAAAGATCTACACATACCCTCACCTCCTCCCTGGGGGACGGACAACAGAAAAGTGGGTGAAGGGAGACATCGGACAGAGAAAGATATGACAAAATAATAATTTATCAATTATCAAGGGTTCATGAGGGAGTGGGGAGCAGGGAGGGAGGTGAAAAAGGGAGGACCTGATGCCAGGGGCTTAAGTGGAGAGCAAATGTTTTGAGAATGATGAGGGCAATGAATGTACAAATGTGCTTTACACAATTGATGTATGTATGGATTGTGATAAGAGTTGTATGCGCTCCTAATAAAACAAACAAAAAACTGGCTAGACCAGAGGATGTACATTGGTACAGATAGCAACTAGAAACACAGGGGATCCAGGACAGATGACCCCTTCAGGACCAGTGGTGAGAGTGCCAATGCCTGGAGGGTGGAGGGACTGTGGGGTGGAAAGGGGGAACTGATTACAAGAATCTACGTATAGCCTCCTCCCTGGGGGTGGACAGCAGAGAAGTGGGCGGTGGGAGACGTCGGACAGTGTAACACATGACAAAATAATAATAATTTATGAATGATGAAGGGTTCATGAGGGGGGGCGGGGGAAGGGAAGGCGAATATAATGAGGAGCTCATATTAAGGGATCAAGTAGAAGGCAAATATTTTGAGAATGATGATGGCAACAAATGTACAAATGTGATTTATACATACAATGGATGTATGTATGGATTGTGATAAGAATTGTACGAGCCCTCAATATAATGATTTAAAAAAAAGGACTTGATATCAAGAAACAAATTTAAGAAGGCGCTCCCATCCCAGTCCAACTGAAGTCCATAGGTCCAGTGCTGAGTAGGGGTCAACTAAAGACTCACGTAGCTGCAGGCTGACGGCACAGAACGGGGAAGTGAGAAGAAGGGAGATCAATGCTAGCGCGTGCAGAGGCCCATGGCGTGGATTCAAGCGCAGTGGAAGCATGGCTGGCACCAAGAGTTCTCAGTTCTGTCAGCGCTCATGGGGCGGCGGATGGAGGCAGACACAGAGTCACAGTGAAGGCCTTGTGAAGAGAGTGGTGACGTAGCAGAGAGAGGCATGTCTCTGTATGACCATGCTCTTATTAAAAAAAGACCATACCTCGAAGAAGGTATCATCAAGTTGCCACTTGAATGATAGATTGAACTCCACCCCGAGCCAGGATTGTCTCATTGACAGAACAGCTAACTACCACAGGGGGGGTTCCCTCTGGTTAGTTCTACATATAAACTGTGAACATGCATCTTCTCCGGGGCACTTTTACTCTTCAATCTTCTTATTGCCTGACGTACGGACTTTAGCCAGTCTGGCGGAATCTCCACCTTGTTGTCTGCCCTACAGATTTTGAATTTGAAAGCTCCCTTTGTAGACATGAATTAATTCCTAAAAATAAATATGTATCTACCTACCTACCTATCTATCTAATCACATGTTCTATTCTAGAGAACCCAAAGATAGTTAAGCATCCAGTTACCATTTGACCTAGCAATCCCACTCCTTTGTATATATCAAAAAGAGTGGAACATAGGTGTTAAAACAATAAACCGCACACAAATATTCACAGCACCATTATTCATGAGAGACAAAAGAGTGAGATGGCCCAAATATCAATCAACTGAAGATTAGAGAAACACATTGTGATATAATCATTATTATTATTATTATTCAGTTATATGTAGCTTGTGATTTGAAATAGATTAATCTTGAAAAAAACATGCTAATTTGAAGCTGGTTTTAAAAGAGTCCCGGTGACGTAGAGGATTATGCACTGGGCTACGAACTACAAACACAGCCGTTTGAAACCACCAGCCCTCCACAGAAGAAAAATGAGGCTTTCTAATCCCATAAAGAGTTACAATCTCGGAAACCCTGGGGGAGTTCTACTCTGTCCTACAGGGTTGCTATGACACAGCACAGACTCTACAACAGCGAATTTGGGGAGTTTATGGTATCAAAAGACTAACGTCAGAGTAAACCAGCCCCTGACATCCACGGGGTCTGTCGGAGCAATTGTGCGGTCAAAATATATAAGGTTCATAGTCAAGTCCTAGAAGATAGGAGAGATAATACAATAAAGGAGTCACACACATCTTATGGTAGCATGTTTACCTTCTGGGCAGCTATGATCTCAGCAGCCAGTCCGTGTAGAGAGGGGGAGGACGGGGAGGGAGGAGATAGTGTCTCTTTGTTTCTGACCAAGGCCTATCTATCCTTAGGGGCGTGATTGCAGGTAACTACATACATCACAGGAAGGGACTGTACAATAAGCATATGGGTGACAGGAAGGGGATGAACTAGGGGGGGAGGAGTGTACGTAAAATAGGAAGGGGAGGGACTAGGAGTACATATGTGACATGATGTGCGGACCCTAGACTCAAGGTGGCAGCCTAATCTTGATCATCCTTGAGTGGGCTCAACCTTGTCTCTGAGCTCTCCTTCAAGGAAACAATCCACTACCCTTATCAGAAGGGAGTGGTCCCTACATAGGGTGGGACAGACTTAGGGAGAATAACCTCTGACCTGCTTGCATTGACCTCCAAGTGTACAATCGTTTTCCATGTGCAGCAAGCAGCGTCTTAGGTTGGCATATATTGCGGGGAGACAACTTGGGAGAAATCTTTCTGTATCCCACAGACTACCTGTTATTTCATCGGTATGAAATACCCAGAATAAGCAAATTTATAAGCCAATGCTGGGGGAATGCAGAGTTGGTGAGATAAAATGAAAATGTTTTAAACGTTATTTTTGTGATGACTACACAAAAGCTGTATCTCCAGGAAAAACCATGAATTTGTACATTCAACAGGGAAATAGTAAGTATGTAAAATATCTTAATGAAACAATTAGAAAAAAAAATTAAGGTTTTTGTAGAAGTGGTTTTGGCTGTAAGAGGAAGCCTTGCACTTTTCTAAATTTTTATTTTCCCAGTTTTATTTTAATGATTTGTGCTTTTCTGAGTATCAGCAACAAGCCAATAATGTGGTTTTTTTTTAAAACTCCTACGCTCAAACTATAGCTCTAGTTCTATACACCGCAAATGAATTGAGAACTTGCTTTTTCTGTTGTTTTCCTTTATCTGAGGCCTGATCAAAAGTTTCTCATGGGACTTAAAAAACAATCTATGCTTATGTGTTAGTCAGGGTAGACTAGAAAAACAAATTCATGGACACTTATATATGTATATAAGAAAGAACTTTATATACAAGAGCAATTGAATATTGGGAAAACATCCCAGCCCAGTTCAGATAATCCTTAAGTCTGGCATTAGCTCATCTGTCTGATACCAATCTATAAATTCCTATTCAGACTCATGAAACACATGCAATGATGCCAAATGCAGGGCAATCACAGGCCAGTGGGTGCAAAGTCTTGTGGATCCTGTGCGGTAGAAGCATCACAGCACTGGCAGGAGCCTCCAGCTCCCAGGGCACAGGCTCTATCAGCATAGTGCCATGTGTCTTGTCAGCAAAGCATTTCTCAGGGAGTGAGCCATGTGTCTTGTCAGCAAAGCATTTCTCAGGGAGTAAGCAGAGAGAGAGGGTGTCTCCCACCTCCAAGGAGGAATACAGGAATTCCCAGAATCCTTAGGAGAAGTCCATGTCCACACAGAGGCCTCATTGGCTATGACCTGATTGGCAGGCTAGACTCTACCCCTTCACTCTTCTTAATCCTCTCAAATTGACAGGGAAATTATAAGTATGCAGAATATCTTAATGAAACAATTAGGGGAAAATATTAACAGATTTTTGTTGGTGTGGTTTTGGCTGTTATAATAAGCCTTGCACTTTACTAAATTTTTATTTTCTCAGGTTTATTTTAAGATTTGTGCTTTTCTGAATATCAGCAACAAGCCAATAATGTTTTTTGTTTGTTTGTTTGTTTTATTTTTATCTGTTATGCTCAAAATATAGTTCTATTTCTATACACTGAAAATGAATTAAGAACTTGCTTTTTCTGTTGCTTTCCTTTATCTGAGGACTGAGCAAAAGTTTCTCATGGGACTTAAAAAAAAAATCTATGCTTAGTCCCTACATTAAGCACCTCATTCAAAGGTGATTTCCAAAGGTGACGCAGAACATGCCTTTGATAGATGGGAAACATAGAGTGCTTCAGCAAAGGAGTTTGTCAATGAGTTTTAAATTGAAGAGGAGAAGTTGAACTTCAAGTTCAATCAGACAAAGGTGGCTATAGCTGAAAGGATAACATCTTCTGATTAGGGGAAATGGGGGTGGGGGTGGGGAGTTACAGAAGGAGGTGGAACGTGCTTCACATAGTCTAACATAGCCTTTAACTAGAGAAAGCTCATTGGACCTTAGTTCTTGGGAAGTAGAAGTGAATATACAATCTTCAAGAAAGAAAGCCTCCTCACCACTTGCATGAAGTTGAAAGCAATATAATACTGTGTACAGGTGACCAGGGAAGATTGAAGGGAAGCACACAGCACAGGGCTGAGTAGGTGCCTAGGATTTTGGTTTAGGGGATAGACTTCAGGATCACCCTGGCTTTGGGTTGAATCCCACATATGTCACTTCTAGTGTGACTTTAGGGAATTCACTGCATGATTTTAAGCCTTTGTTTCAATATCAGGAAATTGGAAGTAATAAAATTACCAATTTCCTAGGTGTTGAATTGGACTAAAGTGAAGTTCAATAATATATAATATAGACATATCACATTACAGGTACAGTCTAAGAATGCATTTGATGCTCATATTTAATAGCAGCTGTAACAAAAACCAGCTCATATAACGTCCTCACAAAATTAGTTCCATAGGCTGCTGTAAGCCTAAGAATTTGGCAAAGGTATGTAAATATAAGCAAAAATAATGTACTGCCATGTATAAAGTCCATTGATATTAGCATGTTGGTGGGATAGATGCTAACTGGAAGGTCAGCAGTTTGAAACCACCAGTCACTCTGCAGAAGAAAGAAGAGGCTTCTACTCTCTTAAAGATTTACATTCACGGGACCACAGAGTCAGCTCGATCCTGTCCTATTTGGTTACTATGAGTTGGAATCGACTGGATGGCGGTCAGTTGGCTTTCAGTTTGTATATATGCTTTGAAAATCAAGCAAAAACTACGGTCTCAATCATGACCATGATTCCTCTGTTTCAATTCTCGTTTATGGTTTGCTAACATAAACAGTTTTTTTAAAAAGAGAAGAGAGACATTTCCCCCACGGTTCTTCATGTAGACTACGTATCCCCTACATTAAGTCTCTGTGACATTTCATAAACAAAGAAAGCCAATCATACCAGACATGTTTAGAGATGTTTTTATAACTTTGGCTGTTGGAAAATTCATTACAACAAAGACTAGTGAATGAGGTTTTAATTATCGTCAGGAGAAAATTTTAATCAAGATAAAAGCTCCATAAAGTATATTAATTTGACAGCTGATGACATAACCAATTAACTATTCAGAACAACATCCAGTGTTTAAGGTGAAATAATTTTATCATCAAACAAAGGTGATGTTGTGGTACATTCATTCTAACCATACTGTGTATTTCAATAGAATGCTAAAAAATAAGCTAAAAATGAGTCAATCTTAACCCTGATTTCATGGCATTAAAATTTAAAATCCCTTCGAATTATTAAAAATGAAAAGTTAGAAAAGGTTGATAAAGCATTTAAATATTTTGAATACAGCTATCAAACTTAATAGCTAAAGAAAGAAAATAATTTCATCCTAGTTTATGTAAAATGCCAATGATATTGCTACAAAATTATTTGGTAATCAAGGCAGGCTGACTGAATGCCTCAGCTTGAGAGTTCAAGAAAGACTCCTTGTAAAGTACTTAGACTCATGCTGCGGCTGCACTTCCTGTGTGCCTAGCTTTGACCTACTCCTGCACATCAATCAGAATTAGTGAACGTTTAATGTATCCCCCTTTCAACAAAATTGATACAGTTCCTCTTTAAAAGTGACTGCAGGCTAATTTCCTTTGGAAGGAGGAAGAAAGGGAGTGAGGACAGGTGGGAGGGCCTAAAGAAAGGAAGCTGGGAAGAGAGAAGGATAGAGGGATCCGAATTTTAAGTCAAGATTTTTTACATTGGATTAAATTAATTTAATCCTATTTTTTCTGGTATTCAGAAGCATATGTATTTTTGGACATGTGTCCTTTACAGATGCTTCCAGGATACAATAGTCTGAAGAAAAGCAGAATTAAAGGTTTGTTTTACATACCACACACACACACTCACACTCACTCACAGTTTTCGTTAAAAACAAAAACAAAAAAACCCTCAAAAACAATACCGCTTATAGAGATCCATCAGAATTGACTCTATGAGAGTGAATGTTATTAAGGCTTAAGCAAAATAAAATCAAAGCCAAGATAAGCTGTCCAGAAGAGAGAGAGTGGTCTATCAGCATGAGGCCAGAATGGTATCCAAAGGAGTCATGATTATGCTGCTAATTATAGAACATAGAAGACAAAGATAATTCATCACCAAATCGTAATTGACAGCAGATTAATTCATCATCATCCTAGCCAAGGCTATGAAGTGCTAAAGGGACTATGATGGGGTTTGGACACGATTGGAGTTAAGAAAAACTTGCAGAATCATTTCAGGGGGACACAGGAGTGGGGGCAGCCTTCAATCACCTTAGTCCCCGTAATGATTCAGGATCATGCAGCCTTGGTCCTCAAATTCCCATTAAGGGCCCAGCTATACAAGTTTCTGAGGCCCTGGGGCTCTTCCTGCGATTTCTAGGGTATTAGCAATATAGTCCAAGTTCAAACATACTCTACACTTTGCAGATTAATGATCAGGCTAAATTCAGAGGGAGCTGAAATTTTTTCAACATTCAAAATAGACTTAATGCTCTTACTATAAACCATAACTTTCCAAAAATCAAATGCTTAGGATTTAAGCTCTATGGCAATGCATAAACACACATATGAACACACAATTGCTTATTTCATACCTACAATCAATTCCATTGCTTCTACCCTTCCATTCACGCAGGAATCCCTAAAGTCCTCCAACAATCTTGGCCAGCTATTGCAACTAAGTCAATTATAGAGGCCTAACTAAAATATTTGGAGGTTTTTTGTTATTCTTTGATTTTATTGTTTAAGACTCTCCATAGCTGTTTTAGTTAAAACCTTCAAAGTCCTATTGGAATATTCTTTACTTTCTCATTAAATTTTTAATAAAGCAGGGTCAGCATGTTTTAATGATTATGCCAACAAAACCATTGGCCCTTTTCTTCATTCCCATTGTAAACATCGCATTCATTCCCCTCCTTGCTGAACACAGATGACAAGAATGGCAGATGGTGCCAAGATGTGTGAAGTATCTCCCCTGACTGCAGTCTCATCCTCTCATTGTCATGCTCTTTGGCAGCCTTTTCCAGCAGCTGTGTTGGCAATGGTGACAAGGGCTATGAAGTACAGGGAGCTGATGGGTTTTCATAGCTACTCTATTAGTAACTTAACATTTGCTTTGTACTCTCCTACCTGGCTCTGAAGCATGTGAATGAACTCACTCCTCCCCCCTCTGAAAGCCCCTGGGAGAGTTCCAGGGGAAAGATGGGGTTTTGTTTTGTCATGCAAATAGTGCACAGGCCTTGGGGCTATTTCCTGACTCACTGGGGGCAGAAAATTGGGATTGAGGCAAATGCTTGAGGACATGAGCTAAAATGTCATTCCAAATAAGGGTTTTATTTATCAGAAACAAAAAGAGTCAAATAAAATATTTATGGGATTTGTATTACAAGTGGTAAGCAAGAATATAGATAGCTTCAGTGCATTTCTTACATTTTGGCAACAAAATATATCCTGTTGGAACACTTAACCCCTTTCTCCCACATCTCCTCCTAGAGGCCATTAGTATGATTGAATAACGAACGACACGGCAAAGTTCTTATTACAACTTATTGATGTGATTAACGGAAAAGTGTGAAGGGTTGAAGGAACCCTGATGGTTTAGTAGGTAATGCATTGGGCTGCTAACTGAAAGGTCATGAGTTTGAACCCAGCAGCTTCTCAGAGCGACAGCGATGAAGCTGTCTGGTCTGTTAAAGATATAAAGTCTCAGAAACCCAAAGGGCACTTCTACTCTGTCCTATCAGGTTATAATTCGTCAGAACTAACTAGATGGCAGTGGGGTTTGGGGGGTTGGTTTGGGTTTGGTGAAGGGTTAGAGAAAGAGCCACTTTTCTGGGAACGTCATGGAATAATACAAACAACCACGCAAACCCTCCAGGGATAACGGTTAAGGACTTGCAGAAGTTTGGAGGAGCGACTCCTTCCGGAACGC
>NW_022106189.1:24248321-24259891 GCF_000313985.2 Echinops telfairi | reverse complement strand
CAGGCAGGACTCAGAGAGCACAATGTAAGATTTAATATAAGCAACTCTGGATAAAAATTTAAGGAGATAAAATATTAATTAAGCAATATTTAATTCTCTTGGATTAATATTTTAATAGTGCATTTTTTACCTGAAGGTATTCAGAGAATAGAAAAAATTTTATTCTAGGGTACTAGTGAAATGTGGGTGCATACCAAGTGATTGGTAAATAGTTGTCCAATTACTTGGAGATTTGTTTTGGTATCAAGTTCTGCTTTAATAGAATATGTGCACTGTGGCCTAGAAATTGCTATGACTAGAAACCAGTTATCCACTTTTCTTTGGTGTTTTATTTTTAACCCCACCCCTCTAAACCCAAGTGATTCTTGTCAGCATCTAGGTCCACAAAGCTTCAACTAAAAAGCATTAGCACACTATGCATTACAGAACTTCAAAGGTGGTCCTGTTTGAGGAAAGTGTGATTATAAACCAAAAGCAGAATACCAGGTGGGGATTCAGTTGCTTGGGCAGTTTTCCAGGAAAGCTTACACCTGGCTTGCCATATGTTTCCATGTAGCCAATAAATTGTGCTGAGAAAGAAACACACAAGTAAATCCAGAAAGGTGCAGGCAACAGCTAGGGTATTAAAGGCTGTGGAGATCTTTAGATCACAATTAAGATATGGATCATAGGAGGAGATACCACTATTTAGAAGTGTGTTTCACGTGTTAGTACACAAATATTGTCACTGTAAAAGTGCTAAAGGTATAGCCTAAGGTGAGATATATAAGAAGGAAGAATGGTATTGACTTCCTCACTGCATAACTGTAGTGAAAGCAAATGTGTGTGCATCAGCCAGTCCTTCCTGTTTTCTCCCTAAAGGTGATAAAACGTCTCTCTGACAAAAATGGATCTCTGTGTAGGAAAACCCCTTAACACAGCACTTTCCCTGTTAAGTCATCGCTCTGCACAAAACTCTTAGCATGAGATGGTAGAACACAGCAGAAGCTAAACACAGTACGTCATGCTGTAGCAGGGCACAGTAGACAGTGACGGCCAACCACCAGGAGAAGGTAATGGGCAAGAAAAAATAAAAGAACCCAGTATCCTGACTAGTGAATTTGTCTCAAACGTTCTCCAAAAAATTAGTAGAATTGCCTAATTGCATAAAATTAACTGGAGTACCATGCACAAGTCCTCCCGATCCTGCACATGCAAATGTATGACATTAAAGATTTTACTGAACACAGAATTGTAGGACTTGTTGTCCTTGGTAGATAGCATTGGTTTCTTGAGAACTATGGTGTCCTTGATTCTAGCCATGATATTTTCAATCACCTCATACGCATGGGAAAGCTGAATCAGAACGGTCACAGAAAAATTGATGTCCTTGAATTACTGTGTTGGAAAAGAACATGGGAAGTAACATGGACTACCAGAAGAATAAGCAAATCTGACTTGCACATACAGCCAGAATGCTCTTTTGAAAAGAGAATGGTGAGGCTTCTGCTCAAGTACTTTGGGCACGTTAACAGGCAAGACCAGTCCTTGGAAAAGGATATCATGCGTGGTTAAGTGCAGGGTCACCAAAAAGAGGAAGACTTTGAACAGTGGCTGCAACAATGGGCTCAAACATAATTACAATTGTGAGGATGGGGCAGGTTCTGGCAATGCTTTCTCTTGTTTCTTTCTATCATCCTGAGTGGGATCCCAGGCTGTGACTCGTAGCAGAGAGAACCTTGATGCCTACTCATGGAAAGCCACGTGACAGAAGAGAACCACCCCCAAAGCGTGCTCAAGTGGGTCTGTTGGATCAGCATTGGTCTGCTAACCACAACAGCTGTGGTTTTAAAGCCACCAGCCACCCCACAGGAGAAAATTGAAGTTATCTGCTCCCTTAAAGATGTGCATGCTCAGAAACTATATGGGTTGCTATGTGTCAGAGTTGACTCATGGCCGTGGCTTTCTTAGTTTACCTTTCTTGAGTCTTTATTGAAGTCGATTGCCTGGTCATTCTCTCACAGAACTTCAGAGTGGGTTTGACCACCAACCTTCGAACTACCAGTCAAGGGCTTCAAACTCCTTTCACCTGGATCAAAAAATTAGAATAACGAAGGGTTTTAATGTCCATTTGCAAAGCCAAGGTGGCTAGAAAGGGTACTTGGGAGAAAGGTATGACTAAAGCCAATGAATTAGCAAAAATTGGAAACTGACGATGATAAATATCAACTCTCTGCAGATATCTGGAGATGTTTCAGTTGCAGGTGAGGTGGGGATTTAAGTAAATTTCCCTTAAATCTTGTAAGATCAAGTGAGCCCGGCTATCTGGGTGGCTGAAAGCATTCATTCCCCATCACTCTTGTCTTGTTTTAATGCTTTTAATTCCTATTCAGAGATACAAATGATTTCTTGAGAATCAAAATAAATAGAAATATACCACATAAACCACATGGCCTTCACCTTTTAAACAATTTTACAAAATATGAAAAAAAAGTATTTTTTTTCTGAAAGAACCTTGGCCTGTTGGGAAACTTCCTGCATTTAGATTTGGAGTTTGAAATCCTCCTCCTCTGATTTTGATATCCACTTGGGACAAATGGGGGGAGAAAAATGAGGCTTTCTACTCCCATAAAGAGTTTGTCTTAGAAACCCACAGGCCAGTTCTACCCTGCCTAGAGGGTGGTCATAAGTCAGAATTGACTCAATGGCAATGCATTTGGTTTTGAGTGTGGACAAATTAGATACAAACTTTACATTTCTATAACTTCATTAATAGGACGTGGCAAACAATACGAACCATAAGGATGAGGTAAATAAATTAAGGTAGAGGGTCATGTTTATCACACTGCATAGCAAATACAGTTACCGTATTCAGATATGCTAATTACTGCAGGATAAGTAGATATTTATCCAGTAAGAAGTTAAAAAAAAAACCCCAAAATCAGAAAAGTGCAGAGATATAGCTATAGATGTTAGGCATTTAGATGAACTGGAGACTATAAGTGGTGCAACAGCAGGCTTGGTTGCTAACCAAACAGGTGGAGGTAGGAGTCCACAGAGGCAGCTCAGAAGAAAGTGCCGATACAATATCCACATGAGAGAATGTAGACATTGACCACCCTGTAGAACACAGTTCTACTCTACAATACACGGGGTTGCTATGAAAAAGAACTGATTTGACTTTTTGGTTTCTATAGACAAACACAGACACACAGACACACGTATGTATACATGAGGGGCCTTCAAAAGTTCATGGAAAACCTCCATTATCTTTTAATTACATTTTCCACAATATTTTTATAGCTTCCTCATTTGCATGTGTGTATATATATATTTCTGTAACAGAGGAAATGGAAGCAGATGCACTCTCTCTACAAACTATCAGGGGAAAAAAGAGGTCTTCAAAACATATTTTATCCCAGCACTTTTTCATCATTAATAAGTAATGGAATTACTCATATCTATGCACCATATTAAATGGCATTGATTACTGAAGTGCTTGCATTACCAGAAAAATAGAATATGCATTAGATCAGTGGGAGGGGGGTTGCAAGGAGAGGATGAAAGGAGAGTAGTGATGGTTCTACAGCAATGTCATGAAATTCTCAATGGAGACTTCCTAGGATCCTAGATCCCTTCACTTGGTGCACTCTTTCAAATGCTTCTTCTTCTGTCTACATGCAGTCGACTAAGGCTAAATCTGGTCATCAGGATGGGATGGGCAGTTGGTACAGTGGTCCAGGAACTTCTTCTTCATGAGAAGAGACTATTTACACGAAGCTACAAAGCTTATGCCTCTGCATGCCTTACTTGTCTGAGTGTCTTCCATGACCCCGAGAGTGGTGTCCACATGGCCACATGTTTATGGGAGGCACTTCAACTAAAACAGCTCACTAATATCAAATCTCTTTGAACTCTTAGCAACTCTATAGGGCAGGTTAAAACTGCCCCTGTGGATTTCTGAGACTGTAACTCTTTATGGAGTAGAAAGCCTCGTCTTTCTCCCACAGAGCAGATCGTGGTTTTAAGTGTAATCCAATGGTTTGGGCTCAACTGATAACCTACAGCTTGGTTGTGTTTACCCACCCAATGGCACAGTGGAAGTAAGGACCTGATGAATTGCCTCTGTATAGATCTAAGTCACAGAGCACTTCGACTCTGTAAGTAAGGCCTACTCTCACCTTGCGTCAGAGTGAACTCAATGACACAAGACAAGAACGACTTGCTGAAACAGGTTTAAGGACTGCTACACTAGATGTAGCTCCATTAGGGCAACATTTTATTTATCCTCCTATTTCTAGCTGTGGCACCTAGTAAACAAGTTGCTGTGGGGTGCAAACCAGTATATCAAACCCATGTGCCAAGTTGAATTGGGTTTCATAAGGTTTTCAATGGCTGAGATTCTATTTTATTTATTTAGTCAATGCCTGGCCCTTATCTCCATAGGTTCTGATCCAATTGATCTAGCGTGGAACCCAAGTGTGACAGTTACATAATCTCCTGTTAACCTGAGTAAAGGGGTGGACTCTAGCCTGTCACTCAGGTCACAGCTTGATGACATCATTTGGAGGCACGAAGGCCAGACCCACTCTCTCTGCCTTCCCTTTCCTGCTGTTGAGACACTCCAAGAGTTGGAGGAGACGTGTGTAGACTCAGGCAGCTTTGAGATGCTTCTAATGTCACTGGATCCACAAGACCTTCTACCCACTGCTCTGTGATCTTCCTGCAATTGACACCATTGCATGTGCTGCATGAGTCTAAAGAGGAATTTATGGACTAGTATGGCACATATGGGCTAATATTGGACTTACTGACTTGATTGGACTGGGATGGGATGCTTTCTCAAGATACAATTGCTCTTTTACATAAAACTCTTTCTAACACACACACACACACACACACACACACACACACACATGAACAACGTGCTCTGTGCAGATTTTCCAATAGTAAATTATTGCAAACCACACTACTCAAGAATGTTTTCTCTTTCCAGTCTTCCTTTAAACAAGTGAGGATGATTATTTGGGGTAAGAGTCAAACCATCCATTTCCTTACAGCTTATTGTTTCCATGAACATGACATTCCTATTAGGGCATCTTCAGTAGCATGATTGTGTTCTTCAGAGAGGGACTTTTCAAGGGAACTCTTGGCCATGTAGACAGAAGTAGCAAATAATTTGGTTGATAGTTTCAGGGACCTCCTTTAATGAATATTAAACCATTAAACATAGGAATGACTGATTCTTGGCCTGACTTAGAAGTGCGGGCTTTAGTTGATCACTCTACTGCGTCCACCAGTTTAGGCTATTATATAACGAGCCTTATTAAATTTTAACCAACCCTTACCTTCAAAGAGCTGCCTTAAATGAGAGGCCTCAATTTCATCAATGCGCAATTTTGTTTTGCTTCCTTGGATGTTAACAATAATCTATTAAAATAGGGAACTCTTTTACCATGATATGCAATAAGCCCATTCTTATTAACAAGTTATTTTGGTGGTATTGGTAGATGGGGGCTAGAGGTGCTGGTGGCACAGATGATTAAGCATTCAGCTAATAAAAGCTACAAAAAGGTTAAGAGTTCAATCCTCCCCCAGGCCCCAGCTCCTGTAGGCGGAAAACCTGGTGGTCTGTTTCTAGAATGTCGAGAAAACCCTATGGAGCAGGTTTTCTCTGTCCCCTGAGGTCACTGTAATTTGAAATTGACTTGATGGCATCTAACAACGGCATCCAGCATTTGATTGCGGGATTTGGCACAAGGGACACTGACATGGGAATACATTTTATATCTAGGATCTAGTTTAGTTACAGCTAGCTCTTCTGGTACTAGAGTGACACTTGTGAATTCTCATTCTATCTGCTGTGCAAATTCAGCTAAGGTTTTAAAATACAAATTCAGAAATCCTATCACAATATAGATCATGTTAGTGTGCTAAAATCATGTTAGATACCAGAGCTATGTAGCAAGATTGTAAGATCCTAATGCAAAACTTCTCTCACTGCCATTGAGTCAATAATGACTCAAAATGACTCCCTGTGGGTTTCTGAGACTGTAGCTCTTTAATGGAGTAGAAAGCTCACACTTTCTCCCAACAAGCTGCTGGTGGTTTCAAACTGCTGACCATGAAGATCACAGCCCAACAAATAACCCCCACACCACCAGGCTCCATGTAGAACTTAGACTGGTGATATTTTCCAACCATCAATACACATATTTGAAAAACAAATAATTCATCACTTATCAATAGATTGTCAAAATGTAAGCACCAGAGTTTCTTCCTGGTAGATATAGACTTAATAGAGAAACTTCTAGATTTCCATATGCATCAAAAAAGTAAAACAACAACAAAACACCCATCCAAATTCAGGGCCATGGGGTCAATTCTAACTCATAGTGACCCTTTTTGACAGAGTGAACCTACTCCTGTGGGTTTCCAAGACTTTAAATTCTTACAGGAATAAAAATTTTCATCTTTCTCCCAAAGATTTTCACCAAGTACTTTATAATTCAAATAATATTTAATGTTAGCTACTGCACAGGAAAACTCAGACATGCCCCAGACATCCCCAGCTTATGCATGAAAATGGTTTGATCTAATTTGACAACAATCTTGACTATTCACTTCTTATACATGATGATTATAAAGCTAAATGAAAAGTTCCATGTTATCAATATTAGAATAATATAATTTTATCAACCATCATGAACAAAGACTAATTGAAACTTTCTTTACTTTATTGGGTGTTGCCAATAATTAATGCGCTTGGCTGCTAATTAAAAGGCTGCAAGTTGGTGTCTAATCCAAGATAGTTTGGAAGCAAGTCCTTCAAGTCCTCCTCACCTTCAGCGAGCAAGGTTGTGTCATCTGCGTAATGCAGACTGTTAATAAACCTCCCTCGAATCCTGATCCTTGATAATTAATTGATACAAATTTTTCTTTCCCTTGAATTTGTGATATTTGCAGTATATGTAAGCTTTTATTTACCTTTTAATTTATAGTGTGTTGTTTCTACCTTTATGATTCTAAATCAATCACTTTTGAACCCAAATCTACTATTTTTAGTGCCCTTGAATATATTAGTCATGTCAGATAAACACTGAACTGAAGATCAGTGGTTCAAACACACCAGCTGCTCCTTTAAATGTTTACAACATCAGAAACCCTATATAGGGTTGCTATGAATCAGATTTACTCTATGGCAGTGGACATTAAGTCTTACAGGCCACTTTAATGTCAACATCCCTGAGTTTCATAGGGTAACTCAGGGTGGGGGGAGTGGGGAAAGCACCATAATTCAAGGGGTATTACTCACTTTAGTTTACTCATTACTGCATAACATTAGGCAAATTAATTTTGCTTAGCCTAAAATTTTTTTACCTATAGTAAGGGTGGACTTACTTAGTATAGGAGCTCCAAGAAGTCATGGTGGCATTGTAAGTTAGACTTACAATCTCTCAATATTGGTCCTGAGGGGTTTATCTGTCTTGGATTCCCTGTGTTTCCAGCTCTTATCTGTACCTGTGTACGTGCTTTAGAGAGATTTGTAAGGTAGAATTGGGGTCATGAGGCGGGTGAGAGACAGGGGAGGAAGCACTACAGAACTAGAGGAAAGTTGTATGTTTCATTGGTGCTATACTACACCCTGACTGGCTTGTCTCCTCCTGGCGACCCTTCTGTAAGGGGATGTCCAGTTGCCTACAGATGGGCTTTGGGTCTCCACTCTGCACTTGCCCTCATTCACATTGATATGATTTTTTATTCTTTGATGTCTGATACTTGATCTATTGATACCTCGTGATCACTGGTGTGCTTCTTCCATTAGGACTTTGTTTCTTCTAAGCTAGATGAACACTTGTTTATCTTTAAGCCGTTAAGACCCCATATGCTATATCTTTTGATAGCTGGGCACCATCAGCTTTCTTTACCACATTTGCTTATGCACCCATTTTGTCTTCAGTGATAGTGTTGGGAAGATGAGCATCATGGAATGCCAGGTTAATAGAACAAAGTGTTCTTGCATTGAGGGAGTACTTGAGTAGAGGCCAAATGTCCATCTGCTACCTTAATATTTAACCTATAAATATATGTACGTAGATTTATTTCCCCATTGTCATATATAAATATATTTACATATGTACATGCCTGTATTTAGACCTCTATAAATTCCCTTTGCCTCCTAGTTTTTTCCTCTATTTCCTTTTACTTTCCTCTTGTCCCATTATCATGCTCAGCCTTCATTTGGGTTTCAGTAATTCCTCTTGGTTACATTGCCCTTGATCAAGCCCTACCAGGCCTCCTACACCCTCCTCGCCATAGATTTTAGATCATTTGTTGTTCCCTTGTTCCTGGGTTTGTTATCACCCACTTCCTTTGGAAGGTTGGGGGAGATAGGAGGAACTGCTCACAATGATCTACATATAAGCCCCTCCCAGGGGGATGGACAACAGAAAAGTTGGTGAAGGGAGACAGTGGTCAGTATAAGACATAAAAAATAATAATACTTTATAAATTATCAAGGGTTCCTGAAGGAAGCAGGGTGGTGGAGAGAGGGTGAAAAATAAGTTGATACCAAGAATTCAAGTAGAAAGAAAATGTTTTGGAAATGAAGATGGCAACAAATGTACAATTGTGTTTGAGACAATGGATAGATGTATGGATTGTGATAAGAGTTGTACAAATGTTTTGTTTTTTTAAAAGACTTAAAAATCTCATAAACTCAAAGGAGCAGTTGTATTTGGTCCTGTAGGGTCATTAGGAGTTCGAATCAAATCAAGGGCAGTGGGTTTGCTTTGGGGTTCCAGGACTCCTATAGCAGTGATGAAGTGCTTAATTGTGAACCAGATCAGTGGTATAAACCCAATAGTTGTTCCATGGGAGAAGGAGGTGGTGTTCTGCTTCTCTAAAACATGGTATCATTGTTCGGGCATAAGAAGGTAGTTTTGACTCATTGTGATCCTATGAAGCAGATAATGAAATGTTGCCTGGTCCTATGTCATCCTTACAATTCTCCCCGTGCTTGAGTTCACTGTTGCTTCCACTGTGTCAATCCATCTTATTGATGGTTTTCTTCTTTTTCACTGGCTTTCCTATTTAACATGCATAATGTCCTTCTCCAGGGACTGGTCCTTCCTGAAAATGTGTCCCAAGCACTTGAGACCAAGTCTTACCATTCTTGTATCTCACGAGCATTTTGTTTGTACAATTTTGGAAGTCCATGGTACTTTCAATATTCTCCACAAAGATCATAGTTCAAAGGCATTAATTATTCTGCAGTTTTCCTTCTTTATTGTGTAGCTTTCACATGCCTATGAGGGGGTTGAAAATACCATTGATTTTGTCAGACACACTTTAGTCTTCAAGGTGACATTCAGTCTGGAAAACCTCTGGGATACTTCTATGGGGGAAATGCTATTCTATAGACTCAGTATAAGTAGGAATGCACTCATAGACAACATTTTTGTTAGTTTATTTGTTTTTCCTGGTTTCCTATTTCTCTGTGCTATTCAAGAATCACAAGTTAATAACTAATGAATAATAGTGCAATGTTTTTGGTATTTCTCTTTGTCTTCTCTCTCCCTCACTTCCTGCCTCTCTCTTTTCCTTCCTTATTAATTATTAACTGACCTTTCTTTCATCCTTATTCCACCCAAAAGAATACTTGGGCCTCAAATGACATTTTCTCACCTCTCCTGAAAACAATTGGCATTTAATCTCCAGAAGAAGCACATTAGAATCTATGAAAATTTATACTAAGAATGACTGAGCTAATTAATCCCATGTTTCATTGTATGGTATTTTCAAGAGAGGAAAAGCACAGAATCTCTTCACTTTGCAACCATCAAGAAGAGGAAAACGAACAATATAATTTAAATGAGAAAAATAAAAATGGCACCATTTGCTTAGAAACTGTTTCCACTGAATTCTTCCTTTTAAAAACAGATAGGCTCATTTGAATGACCTGAATACTTAGTTAAATCCTGTTCTACCAGTGCATTAAGAGAAAATTGCCCCAAAGGCTTACTCAGCTTAGCTACATTGATCTCAATTACTTAAAAAAATAATAATAATAACACTGGCAAATGAAAGCTCTACCACCCACCACCCAAATCAGAGGCTTACAGATAAATGTGATTTCTGAGTCAGACTGGTTCTCCTAACCTCATGCCAAAGTATTTATCTTCTTCTGTCCAATTCCTAGTTGGGTAAGATTCTACTGGTTGGTAGAATTCTACTGGTTGTTAGGATTCTACTCCAACTCTTCTAGGATGCTGTGTTGTTCTGTTTTCCCTTCAGCCCTCCCTTGAGTGTTTTCACTTATGTCCTTGAGTTCTCTAATTACCTGCCAAGTCCCATGGAAACTCAGGGGACTTTAATGAAATGTCTCCCAAGGTGGTGAGTACTGTTGAGTCCCAAACCCAAGGTCAGAAAGAGGCGAGCTAAAGGCAGAGTCCACAGCCTGAAGCTAAATATATTGAAAAGTCACAGTGGTTCGTGCTTCTACCAAAGCTCAGTCAGGAAACAGAGTTCTGGCTTTTCAGGTGATGGGATGGGATGATGTGATATGATGTGATGTGATGTGATGTGTGGAAGATTGTAGGGTGGTATTGTTAGGTATCTAGCTTAGGGACAGGGGATTTGTCCCTTCCATACCTGCAAAAGCCCCCATAGAGGAGGTTGGAAAGAAATCAGGCAACCATTGAACACCTATGAAGACCTCAAACTGAGCATGCACAGACACAAGCCCCCTAGTCTCCAGTAAAACCAATATCTTGGACACACCCACCTTAAGTACATCATACAGGTGTGCCTAACTCAGCCAATGGGGTCAACCAATACCATCAATCATGCCTCCCCAGCCAGAGGTTTGAAATATCCTGGCTGTGGGAAGGCCTAGCTCTCTTACCCTGCTCCTGTCAGAGGTAGGTGGAGGGTGAGGGTCTCCCCCAGAGCGGGCGCACATGCATCCACTCTAGGCCGACTCTGGGCCCACAGCCTCTCGGCCCACATGCTCTTAGTCTCTAGGGTTCTTGGGCTTCTGGCCTCCTGGCATCTCCCCTCACCAACCCATACCCCACCCCAGTTTCACAGGTGTGGGCGCTCTTTTACCTGTGGTTGTTCATGCCCATTTGTGAACCCCAGAATGGCGTCCACAGGGTTTGGCACTCTTCCCGGAAATAGCGAGTACCCTTTGGAGACTGTAACACCTGACACTTGTCTTATCCTTCATAAAAACCCATTTGGATCACACAACGTGCTTTACTGTGAATTCTTTTAGCATACAAAGCAAAGAACCAAGGCATAACCCATTCCAGAAATCTAACGGTACTCTCTACTAAGGTCGAATCTTTTAAAAAAAAGTAAATACATTTATTGGGGGCTCTTATATCTCTTATCACAATCCATACAATCATCCATTGTGTCAAGCACATTGGTACATATGTTACCATCATCATTTTCAAAGCATTTTCTTTCTACTTTAGCCCTTTGTATCAGCTCATTTCCCCCCTTCCTCCCTGAACCCCCTCCCTCATGAACCCTTGATTGCTATAGATTATTATTTTCATATCTTACACCATCCTCTGTTGCCC
>NW_022106189.1:24245071-24247051 GCF_000313985.2 Echinops telfairi | reverse complement strand
TTGTCTATTCCACAAAATTCCCTGGAGAACTTCTCAGAAATAAATTTTGAAGGATAGGAGACATGAAAAGAATAGAGAATGTTACTCATAGAAAGAGAGCAGTAAGGGGCATGCATACTTCCATATATGTCCTAGTTGAATGAACACTTAAATCAAAACCAGTTGTCGTTAAGTCAGTTGAGACCCAAGGAATCTTCATGTGTATCTGAGTAGAACTGTGCTCCACAGGGGGCTCAAGGGATGATTCTTCAGAAGTAGATCACCAGGCCTTTCTTCCAAGGTACCTCTAGGTAAAATCAAACCCTCCACCTTTCTGCATAGAAGCTGAGCTTGTTAACGATTTGTTTCCTCCAAGGATTCTCAACATTTTCTTGAGTTCCCTTTCTCTCAGCTCCAACAATGACCAAGCCAGTGTATAGGCCACTGCTTGAAATCAAAACAGGCTCCTTCAGAATGATTGATATCGTGTTTTAGGGAATGTCTATCTTCTGCAACAAAAACAACTAATTTACATTCCATTCAGCTGTTAGGGATCTAATTTAGACATAAGTCAAAATAAACACACTTTTCTGAAACTTTCATAAAAACATATGCCTACTTTGATATTTTCATCCCTCTACCAAGCTTTCCAAAATAGCAACATATGGTGGGATTATCACAAAAATCACTGACAGAAGACTTCAGTTAGGAGTCTTTCACATACTCCTTGGGATAACAGATAAGACAGCCCTCAAACTAAATGCCAAAGGCTTTGAGTACATGGACAAGTTTGTCAGAAATACAAATCATTGTTATTCATGCTAAATTCCTGGTAGACATAGAAACTTGCTTCTATGTAAGACAATACTTTTTATTATTAAAAATATAAAATATACTGCTATCTACCAATTTTAAAGAAAACATTATGTTACTAAGATGGTACTTGCTATAACTAGAAAGTAACGATGAAAATAAACAAAACATATTTATTTTTTATTTTGTGTGTGTGCACATGCGTGTGCATGTGTGCATGTGTATACAGTGTTGAAATTCTTGACTTCTATGCTGAAGACCAATAAGAACTTTTCAAGATCTCTCTTTAAGTATAATACTGACTGTGACAGGATAATATCTACATGCATACAAGGAATCGAGTTAATATAACTATTATTCAAAAGTATACACCAAACACAAAGGCAGTGATGAAGAAATTGAACATTTTTACCAACTTCTTCAGTCTGAAATTGACCAAACTTGCAATCAAGATGAATTGATAATTACTGCTAATTGGAATGCAAAAGTTGGCAACAGAGAGAATGGGATAGTAGTTGGAAAATATGGTCTTGGTCATAGAAATTGGAGATCATATGGTAGAATTTTGCCAGGCCAACAACTTCTTCATCACAGATCTCACTTTCAACAACGTAAATTGTGATGATACATGTGAACTTCTCCAGAAGGAAGACACCGAAATTAAATTGACTTGGGCTGTGGGAAGAGAAGTTCAATGTTAGGAGCCAAAATGAGGTTAGGAGCTGACTGTGGAACAGAGGATCAATTGCTCATATGTAAGGTCAGGTTGAAATGGAAGAAAACCAAAAGAAATCCATGAAAAAAAATAGGGCCTTGCATCTATCACACCTGGGTGTTGAGAACATTTCAAGAGCAGAGCTGACTCGCTGAAGCCAAACGACAGAAGACTTATGAGCGGTGAGATGAAACAGTAGCACCATACATAGAGGAAGCCAAACACTGTTAAAATGACAAGAAAGATCAAAATAGTGGTCAGAAGAGATTCGGAAGCTTGATCTGACTTGTACAGTAGCTAAGGCAGATGGAAGAAAGGATGATGTAAAAAAGCTGAACAGAAGATTTTAAAGGGCACCTCAAGAAGACAAAGTATTATAAATAAACATGCTTAGTCTATCTTAAGCTGAAAGAAATGAAGACAACTTCAGGTTTTGAATTACAATATTAAAATATCCTTTTTTATCATTTTCT
>NW_022106189.1:24242240-24244288 GCF_000313985.2 Echinops telfairi | reverse complement strand
TCAATTGGGGGGGTGGGGGGATTGTGGAGTGGAGACCCAAAGCCCATTTGTAGGCCACTGAATATTAAAATATCTTATTGGCAAAATATTGAATGATGCTGGAAGCATCCAAAGAAGATAGAAGGTGTGGTAATTACGTAATTTGAAGTGTACTAGTGGAGTCTAGCCTGTCAACCACGTCACAGCCTTATGGTACCTCCTTGTGGGTGTGACCTTCTCATAAGGAGGGTTCTGGGAACCTCCTCTCTCTCTCTCTCTCCCTTCACCCCCCTCTAGAAGAGCCACATGGAGCAACCACCATTTAGATCCACATGACTTTGCACCCACGGGCCTGTGATCTTCCTGCATTCTGATTCATTGCATTCATTGCTTGTTACTTGATGAGTCTGAAGAGAGACTTATGGACTAGTATCAGACATATGTGCTTGAGTTAGATTGGGCTTGGATATTTTGTTGATGTATAATGACTTTTTGATATAAAGCTCTTTCTTACACATCTATGTGTCCCTGGATTTGAGTCTCTATAGTCAACCGGCCTAATACAGAAGAGATACACAGAATCACTGTACAAAAATGTACTAATAGTTGCCCAACCATTTAAAGAGGTAGTAAGAACTGAAGCAAACCAATCTGGACTGAAGGCATTAATAAAAACAACGGCCCGGAATTTATGGAATACCAATTGAAATGGTACAAAAAGTTGATCAAGCACTGGAAGCACACTCAATCATCTATATCAATGCATTTTGAAGACAGCTACCTGGTCAGCTGACTGGAAGAGATCCATATTTGTACCCATTCCAAAGAAAATAGACACAGCAGAATTCAGAAATTATGGAACAGTATCATTAATAACACATGCAGGTGAAATTTTGCTGAAGATCATTCAATAATAGTTCAGTAGTACATTGACACAGAGCTTCCAGAAAATCAGGTTGGATTCAGAAAAAGACTGAAAATAAGGGATATCACTGCAGATGTCAGATGAATTTTGGCTGAAAGCAGACTATATCAGAAAGATGTTTTCTTGTGTTTTATTGACTATTAAAAGACATTTGATTGTACAGCTAAAAAAAATGTGGATAGCTTTGAGAAGAATGGGAATTTCACAACACTTAAACATGCTTATGACAGACCTGTACAAAGAGAAAAGAGGCAGTCTTTATAACAAAACAAGGGAATATCATATGGTTCACATCAAGAAAGATATGCATGAAGGGTGCATCCTCTCACCACATTTATTTAATTTGTATGCTGAGAAAATAATCTGAAAAGCCAGACAATATAAAGAAGAACACAGCAACATGTGTGCTATATAGATGACCCAACCATGTTTGCAGAAAGTGAGGATGACTTGAAACACTGATGAAGATCAAGGATCACAGCCTTCAATATGGATTACAATTCAATGTAAAAAAAAATAAACTCCTCATCACTGGACCAATCGGTAACATCATGATAAACAAAAGATTGAAGTGCTCAAGGATACTGTCTTGCTTCGATCTACAATCAATGCTCACAGAAGCAGCAGTCAAGAAATCAAAAGACACACTGTCTTGGTTAAATTGGCAGCACAAAACTCATTGTCCCTGTGAGTTTCTGAGCCTGTCCTAACTATATAAGACCTCTATAAAGTGTTGAAGAGCAAGTATACTACTTTAAAGATGAAAGTGCACTTGACCCAAGTCATGGTATTTGTCAACTGCCTTATATATATATGTAAAAGTTAGATACTGAATAAGGAAGACTGAAGAAGAATCAATGCATTTGAATTATGGTGCTGGGGAGGAATAATATGGATTGCCAAAAGAACAGATCTGTCTTGGAGGAAGCACAGCTAGAATTCTCCTTAGAAGCAAAGATGGTGAGACTTCTTCTCAGGAAAGACCAGTCTCTGATTATACTTGATAAAATAGAAGGACAGTGAAAAAAAGTAAGATCATTGACAATGATGTAGTTAGTTTATTGTGCCAAATTGGCCAATAAACACATGTGGGATTAATTGAAGGGTAGAGAGAGAAATGACTCAGTGAGCCTCACCTTTCTAG
>NW_022106189.1:24187514-24241489 GCF_000313985.2 Echinops telfairi | reverse complement strand
CTACTTCTGAATATGAGCCAACAGAAACTTGATATATCACAATGGTCAGATCCATACCAATTTTGAGTTTGGTGCAGGATAGGGTATTTCATTCTGTCGTGTATGTCTGGACTGTCGAGGGGGCCCAGTTGACAGCAGTTCACAGCAGCGACAAATGTCTAAATGGTTGTCAAGAATTCAAATGCTGTATTGCATTAGGTACAACATACAAATGACCTTATTAACGTGTTAAAAAAACAAAGACATTACTCTGACGCTTGAGACAGACTTGTTCAAACCCATGGCAATTTCAGTCCCTTCATATGCCTGTGAAGGGGGCTATGAATAAGAACTGAAGGGTCATGGATGCATTTGAATTCTGTTGAGTATGAATAGATCATGGACTGCAGAAAGAACAAACAAATCTGTCTTGGAAGAAGTCGTGCAGATGCTCCTTAGCAGTAAGGAGGAGAAGACATCATCTCAAGTAGTACTTTGCATCAGAAGTTATCAATCCCTGGTGGGTCATGCTTTGTGTGATGAAGTAAAATTGCTTAAATATGGCTTTTCGATCCATGTTTCTGTACGTCCCACCAAATGATCATTTGGGACCATGCAAATAGGGTGTGTCAAACACTAATAGAAGGGTTTGGTCAGTTTTGCCATTCCTCTGGGTATGGCAGAGCCAACTCAGAAGCAGGCAGGGAAATTCCCTTCACTGCCAATGGAGAAGAGCCACCAACCCAGCCCTGCCTGGAGAAGCGGAGGCAGCAGAGGAGCAGCCAGCCTGGTTAGAAGAGGCTAATGCACCTTAAGAGAGATGGGGAAACAGGCAGGGAGGGAGGAAGAAAGGGAAGGAGGCCAGCAGAAGGCTGGTCTGGACAGCAAGGATACAGCAGGGTGAACCGCATGGGCAAGCAGGCCCTTTAAGTCAGGAAGTCAGCTAATTTTCCCCACTCACATGTCATATAATTTAATCACTCAGTCATATTAGGAAGATTTATACAAACTTTACCAGAATCAGTTTCAAAACATTTTCTTCTCCTACTCATTATTGTTTGCTTCCCATTTCCCCCACCCACCCATCCCTCCCTTCCATTCATCTATCTGGCTCTATCGGTCTACTTCTTCTGGATTTCATATACAGAAAATCATGCAAAACAAAACACAATCGTACAAACATCATACCAAGAAAACCAACAAAAAACTCCAACATTCATGAGTAGACACAGCATAGAAAACCTCAATCAGAGAGAAACCAGGACATATTAAAAACTGAAACATCTTTAAAATGGGTCAAAAGGGAGATTAAATTATATTGTATTACATTTTAACTTAACCACGCCTGCCATAATCCACTTTACAATGCTGGCTCACGATAGCAAGTCTATCCATATGCCCAGACTATGGTCAGAGAGGGTTCACCTGAGACTAAGCACCTGGGGACACTGCATGGGGATCTTTAGCTTCCGCTATCATCCTTCTGGAAACTAGGTGTTCACAATTTAAGCTCTGTTACCATTCCCTCCTTTGGATTTGGTTTTATTATTTATTGTCTTTGGATCACACAAACTGGTGTGCTTCTTCCATGTGGACTTATTTGATGCCCCACTTAGACAACGGCTTGTTTTAAGACAAGCCGTGAAGACCTCAGATGGTCTTCCTTCTGATAGCTGAGCAGCATCTCGTTTCTTCACCACACACTGGTGAAGCTTTAGATACAGCTCCTGTGTCGTCAGTGATCGCTTCATGCAGGCCAGCATTGGACAGGGCCACGTAATTAGAACTAATTTTTGTAATCATTTTATTGGGGGCTCTTACAGCTCGTATAACATTCCATACATCAATTTTTTCGAGCATCTTTGTACATGTGTTGCCATCATCATTTCTAAACATTTACTTTCTATTTGAGCCTTTGGTATCAGCTCCTCATTTGTCCCTCTCTCCCACCTCCCGCCCTTGTAACCCTTGATAACTTATAAATTATGATGGGTTTCATGTCTTACACCGACCGCTGTCTCCCTTCATCCACATTTCTGCTGGTCAGCCCCCTGGGGGCGGGTGGGGAGAGACGATGCACTGATCGTTGCAATCAGTTCCCCCTTCAACTTAGGCATGCTTTTTCCTTTCTTTTCTTTTTCTTTTTTAGCCGAAACCGATTTAAAAATGAAAATACTAAATAAATAAGAAAAAGTTAAAAAAAAAAAAAAGAGAGAAGAAATATACAAAAATCCTGGGTCTGTTTGCTGGCCTTCAAGACTGTCCAGGAGCTGCCCCTCCCAGCCTGGAGAACTCCCTTGGAGGCTTCTCAGGGGCTTCGTAGCTCTGCCTTGCTCCAGCTGCTGATCTGGTATGCTCCCTTCTTGGTTCACTTCGTTTGGGGGGGTTCAGACGCACTGCCTCCCTACCATGTGACCCCAGAAATGTCCTCTGATGCAGTCTGCTCCAGTAAGGGGACAGCGTGACATGTGCTGTTGTCGGTTGCCCAGTCCCCTCTGTGTCCTATTAGCTCCTCGCAGGGACATCCTCCTCCGAGCCTGGTGTGGCAGCATAGGGTCCAGTCCGGCTCTCTCTTTCTCTTCCTCCCTCCCTGGCCTGCCTCCATGTGGGTGTGGCATGCTGGCCCCTCTCCCCAACAGGTAGGTTCAGTTCCGCTGTCCACCACAGCCACTTCCAGGGAGGGGGTCAGTTTGGCTCTGGTTGGGGACAGCCCTCTAGCTCTCTTTTTTCATGCATTTTTCCATGTGTCCACGCTGGTTAGGTGCATCATGGTAGGGTCTAACTAGATGTTCTTAGATTGGGACTAAAATTAAATGAGCCCGCAATCCGGTCATGTTCCTATGATTTATTTGTGAACTTCCTTGGAGCCCTGGGGGTGTCGTGGTTAAGCGCTGGGCTGCTAGATTCAACAAACCAGCCTTTCCATGGGAGCAGGATGGGGCTTTCTTCTCCTGTTCGTAGTGACAATCGGAAACTCACAGTGACAGTTCGACCCTGCCCTATCGGGTCACTGAACTGGCATTAACTTGATGCAATGAGTTTTATTTTTAATTTATATTTTACATAGTGATGGCAACGTGCGTCCTGGGCCCGACTGGCGACTGTCAAATTCTCCTCCTGTACATACTGTATGACATTCAGACAACATCCAAATCACATTACATATTGTGGACATTAAGCCCAGGAGGGTGAGCGTGCCTGAGGTTGGCTGAGGGTGCTACAGTGAAATTCCTTAAAGTTCTTCTATCCAAGTCTCTGTAGCTCCCACCAATCAAACAATTGAGTGGGACTATGAACATAGGATGTGTATAACACTAATAGAGAGGACTGGTTATGTTACCATCCTGTGGTTATAAGGACAAGCCAGAGAGCAGAGAGAGCACAGGACCACGGGAAGAGCATGGTCCAGATCTCTGTCTGAAATGGTGGCGGCTGAGACCACAGATACCAGAGAAATGTGTCACATAGACTATGGTGCAGAGCAAGAGGAGCCACATTGAGAACATGAGGCTATGAGCCAGAGTGACAGGCAGCATTCCTGGTCCAGGAAGGCAGAGGCCAAGGGACCAAGTAGGGGAGAGGCTGAGATGCTGAGCAAAAGAAGCAGGCTGAGACGAGAGGCTGCAAGAAGGAGTCTGTAAGAAAGAACAGAGGGCCAGCAGTGCCAAGACCATGAGCCTGAGGGGCAGAGGAGAGGGTGGACTATCTGGATCATAGGAGCCAAGGGACCATTTGGCTGAATGACTAAAGACCAGACAAAGAGAGTTGGTGGCAGACTGAGGAGAGGTGTTGCTGTTGATTAACGACCTTCTCCTTACTGCTTGCTGACCCTAACTTGTGGCAACCTATTAACTTTCCTTATAAGTGCCCATAATTGTGAGCGATATCTGTGACATTCTGTTGAAAAGAATCATCAAACCCAGCACAGAAGTTGAGTGCCACGGGAGGCATGATTGGTGTCAGAGTAGGTGAAAAAGGATGGAGACGGACGCATGCCTGCCCCTGCTCTTGGCACTAAGGAAGCCAGAGGAGGCCTGATTTGATATTCCATGCTGTTTCATGCCAGGGACACCTGGAGCACACAGGCTGAGGCTAGGGGAAACTGAGGTTGGGAGTTTGGGCCTGAACTTATCATGCCAGAGGAAGTGGCTTTTAGGCTGTATGCCACTGTCAGGCAGAAGGGGGGCTTTGATGGCAAATGAAGAACTGGCATGATAGCACCCAGAAACTTGTGTGCCACAACCTATAGCAAGTATATGGTGGCTATTGCTCAGATGGACATTAAGTGATGCATATATACAGGATACTGTTACCATTCAGTGCCATCAAATGGGTTCCAACTCATAGCCACCCTATAGCCACCAGAAGGAAACACTTCCTGGCCTTGTGCTATCTCCACAACTGTTGTCATGCTCGATCCCTCCTATTGAGAGTTTTCCTTTTTGGGGGGTGGGGTGGGGTGGCTGATCCTCTAATTTGCCAAATAGGATGTCCTTTTGTGGGCGCTGATCTCTCCTGTTGTTCCAAATACCTGAGACGAAATCTTACCTTGTTTGCTTCCCAGGATCATCCCGGCTGTACTTCCTCCATGACTAGATTTGGTTGTTTTTGTGGCAATTTATTCTTGCCAGACAATCAATCATAGCCCATAAATCACAAGCCCACACGTTTCTGGTACTTTCTTCTTTCAGTCAAAATCTTCTTTGTGTCAAAAACTGCAATCCCTTGATCTATATCCTTTTCTGAATCCAGCTGGAATTTGTAGCAGCTTCCTGTAGAAGTACTCCTGCAACCGTTTTTGAATTCTCTTCAGTAAAATGTTTTTGGCATGTGCTATTAGTGAGATTGTTCAATAGTTTCCACTATTTGGCGGGGGGTGGGGTGGGGGTGGGGTCACTTTTCTTTGGAATGGGCAAAAATATGGATCTCTTTCAGTGGGTTGGCCAGATAGCTATCTTACACATTACTTAGCATAAACTAGTGGGTCTTTACAGTAATGCACCATTTTTTTGGGAAACATTTCTGTTGGTAATGCACCAATTCTTTGAACATCCCCCCCCCCAATGCCCTCAGAACAGCTTGTTCTTCCTTCAGTACCATCAGTTCTTGCTCATATACTTACTACCTCTTGAAATGATTAAATGCCAGCCTATTCCATCTGGTATGAAATCTCTATGTATTTCTTTCATCTTCTTTTCTTGAGTCTTGTATTATTCAATATTTTGCTCATGGAATACGTGAAAATGGCAACATGTGAAAAAAATTCCATTATATTTTAATACCATTTTCCATGACCCCTTTGAAGTTCCCTCAAGTGTATATGTGTGTGTGTGTGTACATACATAATTCTTGCTCTGTACTTGTAGCTACCTAAGGCTCGTTGCCTGATCTTTTCCCATTGCTACTCCTCATCTTGTTCTCGTTTCTTCCTTCTTCTTTGGCGAGATTGGCAAGAAACTTAAAACCGTATTAGTGTCTCTGACTTCATCTTTGAGGTAATGAGAAGTGTTAAAAAGGAAAAAAAGAATTAAAGGGGGAATAACATTCCCACTGTGTTTATCCATGTGAGTTGATTTTCAATTTGCATCTTATCAACATCATCTCACAAACAACCAGGGAAAAAATCGATATTGTCCTGGTCTCTAAAATATAGAGACCGCCTAATCATTTTTTATCTCTGATGTTTGGTGAACAAAAATTCCAAGCAGTAGCTGATTCTTGGCAGGCTCTTTACTTGTGCAGAAAGCATTGAATGGACAGTGGGAGAAGAGGTCATACGTCTTGACTCTCACTAGGAATTAGAATCACTTAGATAACTTGTGAAATTATAGATGCCCAGGTCTCATCTCCAGAATTTTAGATTCAATTAGTTATGTTTGGGTCCTAGCTTTAGCACTTTTTGGAAAATTGCCCCAGATGATTCGGGGTAGAGAACCACTGATCTGGTTTCAGCTTTACCTCTAGCTCTGAGTGTGACCTCGCATGCAAGCCTATTGCCTTCCTTGTCACAGTGCTCTCCTTTAGAGCTGGAAGATACTGACGCAGGTTAGAGGCACCCAGACCTGGCTGATTATTATAATCATAGAGAAAGTCTTTTAACTGTGCAGGATCTCAGAGCAATAAGAGAATATATAATCTGATTTTATCCCAGGTTTATAGTAGATTAACATTGAGTTTATTATATAGTAATCATGAACTTTTTAGCATGGAGTCCTAAGGAACTAAGTTAACATATGGAGCTAATTATTAAAATCTAGGCAACAGGTGGTTGGGGGACAATGCCCCGTGTTAACTGATGAAATCTCTCTGTGATAGAATATACTTGGGATTGGTGAAAATGAACTCTGCCTGATGTGGCTGTCATTCAATCCCATGTGATTAAAAAAGGTATCCATTATTCAAATATGTCAGGTGTTAAGTATGGTTAATTGCCAATCACTTGAAAACAATGCGGTCAAGGAGACTTTTTAATTATCAGCTACATTCTGCCTTTTGCTTAGTGATCAGGTGACAGAATTCAGCAGTCTTAGAGGCGAGGGGTGAGCGCTGGCAACATTGAGTCTATCCAGAAAGAACCTATAACATGAACTTCATTAATAAGAAGCGTCTCACCCAGAAATTCTTTTAGATCATGATGCATCAAAGCATCATCATAACACAATGTAGAACAAGTGCATGCCGATTAATCTCAGAACAGCTGTATAAGGTAACTTAAAATGAACATGTTCAGAGATAGTTTAACTTTTTTAGCCAGACACTGATGAAACAGGAATAAATCTAAAAGGCATGGCAGGACATGACTAAACATTTGTTGTGTTATTGCTGTTATTTGCTGACCATTTGAACCTGATTCCTGATGACTTCGCATATTACACAGTAGGACTGCTACGCGGGGCTTTCTTAGTGGGAATCTTAATGGAAGCATATCACCAAGACTTTTCTTCTGTGGTATCATTGGATGGGGTTGATCTGTCAATCTCTACGTGAGTAGTTTAACACAACTATTTGCTATAAACCACTGAAACAGAGATGACAATGATGGTATGGTGAAATTAGAAAGTGGCATAGTTCTATTTATAGAGCTCAGTTAGCTGATTATTTGGTTGTGAGGTTAATCCCAACTCAAGGTAGTGACATAGGCACTGAGATCACAGTAAGAAATTAGATAATGGCGTTCTCACATTCACAAAGTGCAGAAGTAACATTACCTTCTGCTTCCCATCCAAATGTGGATTTGGTTTTGTTTTCCAATGTGGCAAAATAAAAATAACAGTATAATATATGCAAAAAACTATGAAAGCAGAACAGAAAAATATCAATCACTGAGAAAGAATATGCTTGAGATATCTTTTGGGGCAAAAGTGTCCTATCAGGTGATTCTTCAAGAATATGTAAATGAATGAGTAAGTGAGTGAATGTGAGTAGGTGAGTGATATGTAAATGTAAATTCATTTACAAGGATATGTAAATGAATGATTGAGTGAGTGAGTGATGCCATGTGACCATAAGCAAGCCATTTACACCCATTGTATAGATGGGGAAATCAAGAAATGCATTGCCATTTCACAGTTGTAGCATTAACTTCTCATTAAATAAATATTTACTGTCATGATAAAGCTCAGTTACCATTAGACTCAGTCATTGAAGGGAAAACATCTTTCTTACGGCATTTATTTAAGAGACTAGATGTCTAAACAAGCTATATCCCCGGCTTTGTACTGGTCACTGAAAACTCACTGGAGTTTCTCAAATCTCCATATCTTCTATCCTCCAGGGACCTACCTACCATAGGTTCTGGAGCAATTAGAATATGCATGTGAAGTAATACGGTTGTTGACTCTAAATCATAACATAGAGAGGGATTGTTTATGCTGGTTAACTAAAGTTCCCAATATGGCGTTTCCTATGACTTCCCTATAAGACAGGTAGAGGGATACTTGGATGTCAGTCCTGTCCACACACCAAGGTCAGCTGCTAGGACATAAACATGAGCTAGTGATAAATGACTGTGTCTAGACCCGAGGAGTGCTGGCTAGTGAGGACACTGCAGGCCCAATGTTGTCCTGTTTGTTTTCTTTACTTCCTTTATTAATGATCTGGAGGATCTGAGTAAACAGCATATTAATCAAATTTGCAGATGGTCTAACACAAAGATCAATCTGAACCAATACAACTGGAAACCCAGCTTCCAAAGTTCAGTGAAAATGAGATCATTGGAAAACAATAGTGTTAAGACAGACCTGAGGGTGTTAAAATCTGCTATACAATTAAGTTGGAGAAAGACATGCCAAAGGATAGAAAAATGTCCCCAAACCACTTTCCTTCAAAGGGAAATCATTGGACACAGTTATCTGTGTGAGTCTGCGATTCATTGTGATACGTTTTCACTGGAGCAGGCCTTGTGGCACTGATGATATGGTGAATAAGCTCTGGACCTGGAGCCAGAGGATTGGTTCTGTTTCTAGAGATCAGTAACTTATTTCTTTGATTGTGTGGTTAATACCAATGTAAAGTAGTGAGCTAGGCACCAAAATCACAACAAGACATAGGACGATAGTGTTCTCACATTCACAAAGTGCAGAAGTAACATGAACATTTCTTTAAAACTGCACTACCTGCATGATCTCAATGTGATGTGCTTTTTGGAAGAAAAATAGTCTAAGATATGATGTCTAGGATGAGGACATTAATAGGTGACTCTTTCATGGTGAGAGTTGGGGACGCTTGACTTAATATCTTAAGAAATAAGTGCATTATAGTTTTCATTAACAAAGGAAAGGTGTGCTTTTGACAATGAGCTCCTGATTAACTTCATTTGTCAGTGGCTTACCAAGAGTTGATATTATTCTGGACTAGCCCAAAGCATATATAGTTCATGTGTCAACTAATCTGTTTGGTCAAATTGGATTGGTTATTTAGTTTTACGAACAATGGTAAAATATTTTCATTACCTGAAATCCCTTTCCCCCTTACTATCTCTAAATACCTTCTAGTCTCTAGAATCTAGAGAGATAATAGACCTAGAAAGATAATAATGACTACCTTGGTTCAGAAAACTTTTAATCCGGTAGATGCCACTTACCAGTTTACCACCTTGAATAAGTAATGTGAATTCCCCCTCTCTCATCTGTAATTGCACCTATCTCAGAGGGTTTTGTGAATGTGTTTATGATAATGAACACAGAGAGGTTAGCACCTAGTGAGTTTTAACTGGTTATAGGGTCACTGAGAGTCAGTGAGTTTGGTTTGGTACGATTAGTGATGTTAAAATTCGAGGAATCTCATTAGAATTGGGCATGTTAATTCAGTGAAAAAGATCATTCTTTTTCTTGATAATCTCTGCCAACAATAGCTTTATGTGGAGAATTCTGTGATTCTCTTGAACCGTGAATCCCTCTTACACTCCAGCTCTTCTCTACTTCTGAATAGACGCACGTCCACTTTGTTGCTGAGGAATGGAAGCCGTGGTCTATTCTTTTTTCAGTCTTTTCATGTTTAACATCCATAAGCAGGAAGCAGTCTCTAGCCCTTATTGTTGCTAGTTACCCTAGAGTCCCCTCTAATGTACAATGGATGACCTCATGCATAGCCAAACAAAATATTTCCTGGTGTTGCACCATCTTCAAGAGTATTGGTATACTCCAATTCCTTGTTGTAGCCACTGTGTAGTTTGAATTCCTTCTAACCTAGGGGGCTTATTTTTCAACAGTTTATCAGTCAATATTCTATTGTGATTCTCAAGGCTTGGTGGTACAGTGAATGATTGTGCTTCCAGCCATAGCCTTTGTAACTTCTGCCAGAACCCTAGAGGCATCCAAAAATCCTCTGTGCAGCTAGATTTGCCAACCCACTGAATAGGGGATCTCATGGCCCTTAAGAAAGAGCAAAGTGAATCTCTTCCTTTGGACCCGGATCTTCCTGTTCTGACCTCTTCCCTCAAGGAGATAAAGGGTGATAAACCAGCATTGTGATAGAAAAGGAGCAGGCACAGAGGCCGAAGCAGCAATAGCCAAGGGCATCGATGGGGCCAATAGGGGCAAGTAAAGCTGAATACCTTTGGGCAGAGCACTCCGGGGCAGAGTGGGCTGCCTTCGGAGACTTCATAAGAGTGAGCAGGTCTTGCCAAGCTAGGTGTGAGTACCCTGAGGCTGAATCATACGGGAGCTCCGTGTGTCCTTTGCGCATTTTTGAACAGTGATTAATGAGCTTTGTAGCACTGAACAGAACAGAGCAAAGGCTAATGACCCAGCCATGTGGCTGGAAGGCTGAGGACTAGAGAGAAACATATCTGCAGAGAGGTACCTACTACCAGAAGAAATCTGTCCTGTGTCTTTCTGATACCGGATCATAATCGGTGAACTTCCCTAATAAATGGCCTAATTGCGAGTGTTGTTTGTGAGTTCCGGGTGGCTCTGGACATGAAGCATGGAGCCCAGCAGAGACGTGGTGAGCGTCTCGAGAGGGACGGTCGGCGTCAGAAGCGGTGGAGGAGGGAAGCCCGTGGAAGCACGTCTGACTGTTGCTCCGTAGGCAGCGTTTGTCAAAGGCTAATGCTGCTGCCGATTGTTTCTCTCCGGAAGTCAAGGTCAGATACCTCCCCCACATCATGCTTGCCGGATTAGACTGACATTTTCAGAAGTCAATCTCTAGACTTCTCTTCTTAGTCTGCAAGAAGCCTGTTTATCATGAACCATTGCTTCTGACATCATAATTAAACATGCCTGCCATCTTATTATAACTCACAGGCAGGTGATACACCTTTGCTCTTAGCTACTTGCTTATTTGTTTTTGGGGGCCGGCATGGGAAATTTAAGGACAGAACACTTGACTATTTCTATTCAAGTAATGGGTATCAAATCAAATCAGTATTTCTTAAAAAGTAGATAAATGTAACAGCACAGTCAGCTCATTAATTTTTGCAATCCTAAAAAATATCCAGAGCATCAAAATATTCACATTATTTAGTTTCACAAATTTGGTGATACACTTCAATAAAAAGCCATAATTATGCCTGTGGGATGTAGTGCACAGAGATAATCATCTTGAAATTATTTAAAATAAGAACAGAGGCAAAACCACTTGAAAATATGTATTTTCCAAAGCCATTAATTTAGCCCTACAAGTCATAGTACGGTTACCGTTGGAGTTCCCTGAAGCCCTACAAATAGCAATATAGAGGTGACGTTATGTGAAGAACAATATAATGACAGTTGATGGAAGATGATAAAACATTTTACAGATACTATGATTACAATAAGGTAAATAGGTTTAAACAGAGAAAGAAAGAAAAAAAGAGAATTCTTTAAAATGTCAATAGTGGTTTCTTTAGAAAGTGAAATACTGGAAATATTTAATGATAACTCATCTTCTATTTTCAAATTTCCCTGAACTTGGGCCACATCATATGACACACATGTCCACTGAAGCCTCACCTCTACCACTGATTAAGTGTAACTCTGATGACCAAACCCCATAGAGTCATGAGAAACTACATTCTTCCTTTAGCTCCTTGCTAATTCCCCGTCCCCTGACTTATTTCTCATTCCTTGTAAACTTTCATTTCTCTGGAATTTAGCTTCCGTATGTCCCTATTACATAATACAAATATGATGTCAAGTCCAGATCTATAAGCCAACTTCTAATAAACTTTCTGTTATCATGATTGTGTAAGTCTATGGACATGGATGCCAGGGGGACATAGTGGGAGGCGTTCCTAGGAAGCCGTTACATGAACTGTAGAAGATGCAGCTTTCTAGATAGGTTACGCTTTGCCTCCGGCCTACTTTTCCAGTGCAATTTACAAAATCCTTCTGGTGTTCCACGCAACTAAGAACAATCTCCTTATGATATATTCTCAGGCACTTAAGTCTCCTCTTCACTCGTAGGGAGAGTTCCTTTTATAAAACCAATTCTCCCTAAACGTAATGATTATTTTCTCAAAGGAAAATTTTCATGTGACTGTCAATTTTAAAAAGAAAAATGAAATGGGTTCCTGGGTCCTTTTCAATATAGAAATCGGCTTAGATTTCAGGATATATTTCAATTAGAATAGGTATAGAATAGGACATTTAAGAAGAAAGAAATAAGGTGCAAGATCGTTATTTTATTGGGAGGGGGGGAGAGGAGAGTAAGTTTGGCAGCATCTGTGGCAACATATCATGACTTTAAAGGGGAAAGCACAATGACCTTGCTCACACAGTACACTTTACTGAGACCCGGCGTGACCGAGGCAAGATGAGGGTCATTATTCAGTAGCAAGTCCACTTCCCTTCACTACTTTTCTCCCACTATATATGGTTGTACCACATCAAATGTCGCCGGAAGATACAGGTCTTGGAAGGATGAAGAGCAGTCCAGGCACTGAGCTAGTCCTGAGAACTTGTCTTATACCTATATCTTTCCAACGCGCAGGCCCTATGGATCATTTCAATGCTTGAAAAGGGGCAAATAGAACTCTACAGGGAAGAAGCATCAACCTCGGTCGCCAAGTCTCGGGTATCCTTTTGTCCCCACACAGGAATCTGAGGTCATTCATTCTATTCTGTGACCTCTGTGATGTAAGAGGCATCTCCCTCTCGTGAGAGGCCAAGGTGGAAAAGATGATGAGGAATTACATGTGTGGAAATGGGAACAAACCAGTTCTAACATGATATTCTGAGGACCAGGAAAGAATAGAAATGTTTGGTGGCGTTCGGAGATCTTTGGCACAGAGTTACCGCCTAACTCATCTCTGAACTCTGTCTTACCCATTTCCACATAATCCACAATGAAGAATACAGATTCCATAAGAATAAAAAGTGGTGTTTTCTTACAGCCCAAAACTGGAAAATCAACATTTGAAAGTCTGGTCTGGCATACATTTTCTTTATAATCTCATGTCATTCCCTCAGCAGTGTTGTGAAATATGCCCTTTTCCTTCCTCAGTGCGGTAACTGAGCATAACAGAAATTGACTGGCTTACACAGAGATAAAAACTGGAAGAAATAGACTTAAACTCAATAGTGTACATTCTTCCCAGTAAGGCAACTCGTTTTCTTACTTCCTGTGACTTTATTAAGGACTGCTACCTAAAGATAAGTGGATCAACATCTGGAGTTCTGTGTTTTAGATCTTACTCTGCTACCAACTCAATTTAGACAAGAAACTGCTACTTTCTGGCCCGTCGGTCCTCACCTGTACAAAACCAAGACCGGAAGCAAACAAGTCACTGCCCTTGAGTTGATATGGACTCCCGGGGATCCCCAGCTATAGAACAGGCAAATTGGGACAGGTGGTTGATGAGAAGCTCTCCACCTGTGGAAGATTTATACAAGGATTTGGTTGTTGTTTATGTTAGTGTTTTCCCTCCTCTGCTGCTTCCTATCACTCTACAATACCTAGCTTTCTCTCTTGGATTCTAAATGTATGCCCTGATGGTAAGTCAGTGAGTGACTCAACGCTCTTCTTCGGACATATAATGAGGGTGCAAAAGGTACTCAGATCTGTGGTTATGCCCTATTTTTTTCCCTTTCATCTAGGGTGCCAATATCATTATACTTTGATAATATAGCTCAGCAGATATTCTTGATACCTATTGAGATAATTGTACACTTCCTCTCATGAAGAGATCTTGTATATTCATCATAAAAGATAACTTTCGGATTTCACATAAAAATCTGTTTTGCGGTCTTGTTTGGCATTACCATCAAGTGTGTAAAACAAGATGGGAACAATTGTTGTCTTTATGATACACTCTTCTCATCCATAAACATGTTATAATGTTGAAATATTTCTGCATAATGGTTGGATCATCCTTTGTAGATTTATTCCTAGGCTCTCTAGTGGCTTTTGTTGACGTTGTAAATGACATGTGTTTTTAAATGGTATTTTTGTTGCTACACGAAGATTCAGATTATTATTTTGTGTTTCTCTGTCCAACCATCCTTCTGAACTCATTCTCCACAAAATCAAGCTTTTTAAAATGCTATGTTGAAGTACTAATGACAAGCAGTGAAATTATAAATACTTTTAAAATGAGATCACTTTCCGAGCAGAGAGAACCAAACGAATTGTAGAAATGCAGGTGTGGTAATCTCTATAGTGCCTTCCATTGTCTTTAATAGAAGGAAGGAAGTGGACATTCTTGGTTTCTTATAAATCATTAAGAAATCGTTTCTAATATACCAGTAGAGATAATTCCTACCATAGCTATATCTGGTTTTGGATATGCTCCTCTATTGTGAGTATCAGAAACGCATGTGGACATTCATCATATATTCTTTCTCAATCTATTAGGATTCTCAAGGATTTTCTAATTAATGGGTCACAGTTGTGTTGCGGGTTAGCCATCGGGCTGCTAGCAGCAAGGCTGACAGTTCGAACCCACCAGCTACTTCCAAATGAGGTTGTCTGCTCCTGTCAATATTTACAGTCTTAGAAATTATATATGGTTGCTATGAGTTGAAATCACCTCAATGGCAATAGGCTTGGGTTTTGGTTATGGTGAATCAAACTAATAAACGAACTTTGCAAACATGTATGCTATTTATTTTATTTTTGACACAAATACTGGCTAATCATAGTATATTTTAATTATTTTAATATATCAGTTGACGAATGAGGGTTTTAAAAGCCATTCTGTGACTCTAGTTTCTTATGATGATAGGGGTACATTTTCTTGTTTTTGTTATTATTCACTTGATTTGGGTATAAAGATAACACGATTGTTGTTGGCTGCCCTCAAGTCACTTCTAATCCACGGGCAACCCCAAGCACGCAGGATCAACCCAAATCACCAGGCCTTTCTTTCAAAGTACTTTTTCGTGGATTGGAATGCTAACCTTTTATTATCATTATAATGCCTTTATATGATCATTTAATTACAAAGAGCTATAGATTGTTAAAACACATGTTCTACCGTTTGGTACATATTAGGTACTCAAGAGATGGTCTTCATGCTTTCCTCTTATCTAGTTTCCTAATCTGAAAAAATAACAACAACAACAAAAGAAATGAGGAGGCCAGTATAATCTACTGCTCCGAGCTTTTAGGAGTAAATGAAACAAACATGGTCTATTATTCCATTTGTTTTTGTGTTCTTTGTGTACAAGTGCCTAAGGCAGTGCTTGGCACAGATGAGGGCTCATTAAATGCTAGCTCACTTGCCCTTGCCCCTTGGCTGTGTGTTTTTGAAAAAAGGCAGGCGCGGCGGAATTTTTTTTTTTTTTTGCAAAGCCAGCTTAAAACAGTCATGAACGCAGAAGTCAGTGAATGTGTTTGGTTTCCATTCAAAATGTTACTTTCAGAAATACACGCAGAGTTCATTTGCATAATCACTCTCCAGGCTAGGAACCTGTCCCTGAGGGGTTATCATTATTTAAATCTAAGTCAGGTGATTATCGTTCCTCATGCTGAGCTGCTTGGCTGTGCCTCCATCTCTTTCCCTTGGCTGCTGCAGCTGCAGGTCTCGGAATGAGGCCTTGACCGGGGGATCTAGGGCAAAAGGCAGTGGGGTCCAAGCGGAGAGAGGATGGGCTCAGGAGGAGCACAGGTAGGGTCCAAATTGTAGCCCCACCACGCACAGGCTCTATGCCCGAGGGCAGTCATTTCTCTAAGCCACAGATTCCTATGCTCTGAGATGGGAATTGGGGGGCTGCTGTGAAGTTTAATTGTTCGTATATATGCCATTTCTAAGCCAAGATGCACCCTGTAATTAAATTAGCCCTTTCCGTCCCTATATCCTCTATTTGGAAAGACAACAGAGGAGTACACACACACACACACACACACACACACAGAGAGAAGAGAAAAGGCAATTGGCAGTGAAAAAAATTAGAATTCATCTAAGTAGAAGGAAATTTTACCTGTGAGCAACATTCTTTGATGGGCAGGAGTGAGTGCCAGAGTCTAAGGTCAAGGGAAAGAGCAGAGAAGGGCATTCAAAACCCCATCCGGTGCTGCAGGAGGGAGGGAGCAAAGTAGTCAGTTCTGACAGAAAGGGAAAAAAAGTACACACTTGGCTGTAGGGAGAATTAGAAAAGAAATGCCCATTAGAGGAAACGATGGTGTAACATGAACGATCCTCCGCAGCTCTCGAGTGAAGACTGTGTGAAGGAAACAGTGCAACTCAGAAGGGAAAAAACCGTCTTCTACACGTTATCTTTCATGCTGTCTTCTTCGAACCAGAAGACTTAGCATATGAGGGAAGGTTTTATGCCTACTCTATGGGTGAGGAAGCTGAGTTTCGGACTCAAGGAAGAAGCGATTTGTCCCAAACCAGGTAGTTAAGGAGCACCCTCCAAAGAAGGAACCAAAGGAGCCAATCCCTAGAGAAAAGTTTAGCCCAAACCATGTACCTAGAGCGTTTTGACTTCCAACCCCAATTCAACTAGGGACAAAGTGCTGCCACGAAGCCACGCTGTACCCGGCTCAGGAAGCTGACCCGTGCTTCTCTCCTACTGCAATTGGTGCCAGGTGGCCTTGTGCTCGTTCTGACTCATGGTGACCCTACATACAACAGATAAAATACTGCTCAGTCCTGCATCATCCTAACAAGCGTTACTAGATTTTACCACATTTCAGATTAGGCAAGGCTGCAAAGGAACTCTACTTCTGGATAGTGAGAAAAACCTGCATGTCAGAAAAGGCTCTTCATTTCGAGGTCATATTTCTCACACCTCAAATGCATTGTGCTACTAAGGACAGGTCTTCTAGGTCCACATTTTACAGCCTTAGTCACTGTGTGAGTCTGGGTAGACTAGTGAAACAAATCCATGGACACACACATATGTGTATAAGAAAGAGATTTATATGCAAGAGCAATTGAACATTGAGAAAACATCTGAGCCTAATCCAGATCAATTCCATAAGTCTGATATTAGCCCATATGTCTGATACCAATCTATAAAGTCCTCTTCAGACTCACGAAACACATGCAATGATGCTGAACGTAGAAGATCACAGGCCAGTGGGTAGAACGTCTTTGGATCCAGTGGTATTAGAAACATCTCAGGGCTAGCAGGGGTCTCTGCATGGCTTCACCAGCACCCAGGGCTGCATCAGGGTGGGTCCATGTGTCTTGTCAGCTGCTATGTCTCCCAGGGTGTGATCAGAGAGTCTCCTACCTCCAAGGAGGAAAAACTAGAATTCCCAGACTCCTTAGGGGAAGGCTATACCCACACAGAAGCTTCATTGGCTAAGACCCAATTGACAGAGTAGACTCTACTCCTTCACTCTTAATCCTCAGATTGACAAATAATTGTATATCTACCACAGTCACCTTCATTTCTTAAAGTGATTTCACTCCCAGGCCTTCATTTTCACCCAAAGAATGGATCGTAAGGAGAAGGTTAACAGTCACACTCAGGAGATATGAATGCCTTAGAAGAACCAGCCATTTGAGATCAAAAGGACAGCATTTACCCAAAGGCCAAGTTCATAAGGGTGAGCAAAGGAGAAACAATGGAAACAGAAAGCACAGGGAGGACGTGAGGGAAGTCATGCTACACTGAAGCGATTGCAATGGATGAGATGAAACAAAAATGTGTTTAATTTGTTGAATGTAATAACTAATGATCTGCGCTGCAAATCTGTACCTAAATCACGAAAAAGAAAAGTTATAAGAAAAGAAGAAATTGAGAAGGCTGAGATTGCACAAAAAATCTTCACACAGGAAAGGAAGACTAAGAAAGATCTTAAAATGTAACTGAGAGTTGGTTGGGTGAACTAAATGAGGAAGGAAAACATAAACAGAATAGGGAAAGCAATAGGAATTTCTGGATTGCCTTCTCAAGCAAGTCTAAACTACATATGTACATGCTATTATGTACACGTATAAATGCTATACATAAATGAGATATATATATATGTAAAGTCTATTTATATAAGTATGGCATATCGAAAGGTATATTAAAACACATATATTTGTATTTATGTCTATATATATTATCATGTCTTGATCATCTACTTTGTGCCTGGTATTGTGCTAAATTTTGTGGAAATAACAAAAATGAGGGACTTTCCTGGCTTTCAGAAGGCTATTGATGACAGAAGCCCCAAATCCATTTATAGCATTCCCCAAGAGGATTAAACCTATGGTGACTGTCCTTTGATCATAGTCTAGTGATGTGAGTAGCCTTGCTATCAGACAGAGAGTATTGTAAAGTCAATCTGAGCAGATGTGGTTAGGTTAAAATGTAACACCTTATCATTTGATCTTGGTTTGGATTTGAAATTTGTTCCAGTTTTTAATATACTCTATGTGACCGTTAGGTTTTATGTCAACTTGCCCATGTGGGGTGGAGGGTGGAGTCCAACCTGTCAATTAGGTCACAGCCTAACAAGACTTCCTTGGAAGTAAGTGGCCTATCTTTATAAGAAAGAAACTTAGAACTTCTTCCTCTCTCTGACACGTCACCTTCCTCCTCATTGGGACTTCCCGGGGACTGGAGCCTGCCTCCAGGGGTGGCCTTGTGTGGGCTGCTGACCCTGCTTGTGGTGGGAGTCCTGCCAGGCTTCCATCAATTTACATCCATTCCACTCTGCACCCCT
The DNA here is from genome assembly GCF_000313985.2 of Echinops telfairi. Lineage (NCBI taxonomy): Eukaryota > Metazoa > Chordata > Mammalia > Afrosoricida > Tenrecidae > Echinops > Echinops telfairi. Next base: position 24,222,982 of record NW_022106189.1, on the reverse strand, counting down.
GGCCTGTGAGCCCCTGCTTCTTGCTTCATCTTTATGCATCATCAGCCTAAAGCTACGTGATCTGAAGAGGGCTCCAGCTAGCATTGGACTTATGAACTTGAGTTGGGCTGTGCTGGGATCCCCTTCCTGATAAAAAATTACTTCTTGATATAAAGTTATTTCTTATACATATATGAATTCACTGATTTTGTTTCTCTGGACAACCCAGTCTAACACACTCCACTTTCTTTTGGATTGAGGTTTTTCTCTCTTTCATTTTGTCATTTTGCTGGTTTCTTTCTTGTTTTTGATTTGAATATTCTTCTGTATATTAAATCCAGGATAAGAAAATCTATAGATACAGTAACTGGATTAACAATTACCTAGGAGCATGGCAGTGGAAGTTGGGGGAAATGAAGAGCTAACAACAATTAAAAGAAAGAAAAAAATGTTCTAAAATCTATTACAGATCTTCTAAATATAATTGAACCACTGAATTGTATGGTATGTGAATTATATGCCAATAAATTATTTTAAAAATAAGAAGCTTTGCTGTTAGGAATTCAGAGATCATGGAGAGGATAGTATGGTCAAAGAAATAAGGAAGTAAGTCTTATTTCATATGGAAATCCTACCCTCAAAGACTTCGCTTTTGAATTTAACAGAATCAGTATTTAGGGAGCCAGGGAGGTCACTAACCCCCACTTTCTACCCAAAGCAAGAATATATCTTCCTATTCTCTGATTATGGATCCTTGGTGGTATAGTCGTTAAAGGTTGAGTGGAGATCTACATGGGCTCCAGTTTGAAACCAGCTCCATGGGAGAAAGACTGGGCTTTCTACTCCCGTATACAGTTACAGTCTCGGAATCCCAGAGGGGGCTGATCGGAGTCAACGTTGACTCTTTGGCAGTGAGTGAGTAAGTATTCTCTGATATTATTCGTCATCTCCCACCTGTGATGTCCAGGAAAATTGTTAAAATAACCAACACTAGAAAAAACAAAAAACAAAAACAAAACCTCACTCTAAATCTCTTATGTGTTCAACTAATGGGAAATGAAAACCTTTCCAAAAACCACTCTCATAATCTTTGGAATGGGAATATTAATATTTTTATTAATGTACTGTTCAAAGTATTTCATAATAGGCTTTTGCTTAGAATCCAGCCCATAGTATGAATGGAATAAACAAGAACTATATTACTAATGCAAGAAAGAAGCATCTTTGAGCCATTCTAGTTGTTAAAAATCTTCCTTATAAGGGACAAGGTGTAATTCTACTTTACAGGCCATTTATTTTTTCTTTCTTATCTTAAAATAATGTCATTTTTCTTAAAATCTCATTGTGTTTTGTCTGTTTGGTGGTTTGTTTTTCAAATATATAATGTCTCTGGAAATTTCAATATTTCAATCCAACCCTAATAAAATGTAAGAGTTGGACAACATTAAGCAACAATTACTTAAACAATCCTTTGGGTGTCTCTCCACAATTGTTTCTTGTTGGCTATAAAAATATTAAGTTTTCCATCCACCTGTTCATAAGATAGTAAGCATGGTAAGATTTTTACTTTTCATGCCTTTTGCAGTTTGTGTGCAGAAAAGAAAATACACTTTGGCAAAACTGAACTGCCCAGGCCTCCTTCATCACAAAAGGTCCTCCTCCCCCAGTCCTGTCAGTTTTCTACGGGTCTGCATGATTCCACATTCTACATACAAAATGAGGCTACACAATGTTTGCACCACAGAGGAGACTGCTTAGTTTTCTCAATTCTCTCAAGAACGTTTCACCTCTTCCTTCCCGGTGACCTGAAGCCTGTCCTGATATTTTAATAACAGAATTCTTTTCACTACACATCTGAGAGCTGAGAAGTTACATGTTTGGGTTAAAAAAATAGCGCCTTTTCAAAACTGGTAGTTAAAACTCAATGGAATGCCTTTTTCACGATTTTTTGGGTGTTTGTTTTTTTTTTAAGTTAAACTCAAAAAGTGTGTGTATTTCATATTGAGGTTTCATGACATTACATTTTTCTGAGCTTAATTTTCATCAGTTTCTTAAATTCAGGTAGTAATTTCTGTAATAGTATATGTGCTTCATAAACAAGTAGGTATGCATAATGTTGTTTCATCAGAAAGACTAAAATGTTAAATTTTCTGTCATCCTATTTTAAAAGTGTGGTGTTATTTTAAGAATTTGTTGTGCCTGCTATTGTGGGTGTGTATGTGTACACTGTGCAATGAGATTACCCGATGCTTCAAATGATTTTTTTAACCAACTAGTTATGCTACTAGAATATTCCCTGAGATCTGAAAAAAATCAATAACTATTTTACAAATGCAGGTTATATTAGAACAAGGTACCCATCATCAATTGATTTTGGTAATTCTTATCAATAAAAGCCCATTGGTGCTCACTTGAATCTGACTCATAGTAACCCTGTAGGACACATTAGAATGTAATCCATGAGGGTTCCAATGCTGGAAACTTTATTTAAATAGACTGTCACCTCCTCCTCTTCTAAGTTCAAACTTCCAACTCTTCAGTTAGCCACCAAGTACTTAAGTATTTTACCATCAGGGCTCCTTATGTCAATAAAAATAACCTCTATAAATAACCTCCATTTCATTCATATATATTTTTATTTTAGTCATTTCCAGGCATTTGTGCAATGACTCATTATAGAAATAGTAAAAATAATACTATTTTCTTCTGTTTTCTCTATTGCTTGTTGTTGTTCGGCTCCATCAAGGCATAGCTGATTCATAACAGCAACCCTGCGCCCAACAGAAGGAAACACTGCTAGTCCTGTGCCGGCCTCACTATTGCTCCCGTGCTGGTTGCATTGTGACAGTCAGTGTGTCCGTCCATCTCCTGGAGGACCTTCCTCTTTTCCATTGCCCCTCCACTCAGTCAAACACGATGTTCTTCTCCAGGGACCGATCTCTCCGGATAACGTGCCCAAAGTATGGCAAACGAAGTCTTGCCATTCTCGCTTCTCAGGAGCACTCTGGCCGTACTTCTTTTAAACTGATAGATTGTTAGCCTTTTTAGCAGTCCAGGGTACTTTCAATAAGCTCCAGCACCACAATTCAAAGGCATTGATTCTTCTTTGATCTTCCTTATTCATTGTCTAACTTTATATGCATGTGAGGCAATTGAAAATACCATAGCTTTGGTTGGACACACCTTAGTCCTCAAAGTAACATCCTTGCTTTTCAATACTCTAAAGAGGTCTTGCGCAGCTGATTTACCTAATGCACTTCGTCTTTTGATCTCTTGACTGCTGCTACCATGACCATTGGTTGTGGATCCAAGCGAGATAAAATTATGTGACAACTTCAACCCTTTTTCTGTTTATCATGATGTTACCTATTGGTCCAATTTTGAGAACTTTGGTTTTCTTTACATTGAGTTGTAACACATACTAAAGGCTTTAATCTTTGATCTTCCTCAGCAAAGTGCTTCAAGTCCTTCTGACTAACAGCCAGCAAGGTTTTTCATCTGCATATCCAAGGTTGTTATAAGCTTTCTTCCAATGTTTGACTAGGAGGTTTAAAATTCTATTTTCCAGTACCCTGATTCCCTGAAAGTAAGACATCCCCCCAAAATAAGACCTACTTACAGTTTTGCCTCTCGCTGAAATATAAGGCATCCCCCCGAAAATAAGACCTCCCTAAAAATAAAGCCCCCCGAAGCTACCGTAACTCTGGACTCTGGACCATAGTGGTGGGCACCGCTGCACAACTCACTGTTGACCACAGTGCAGCCAGAGCAGACAGGAAGTGTGAGGTCTCTTTCAATAAAACAATAGATAATAAATGTGTACCGTATTCTTCTCCATGGAAAAATAAGATGTTTCCCTGAAAATAAGACCTAGCGCATCACTGGGAACAAAAATTAATATAAGACACTGTCTTATTTTCAGGGAAACAGGGTAGATGTTTCCAAGAATGCTATGAATAAATATATAAAAATTGTGAGGAGATTGATATCTGACCTCCTCTACCTTCGCAAATCATATGGAGAATACAAATCAACAACTCTAAAGCTTTTCTTAGGGGTTAGAGGTCCGTAAGTCTCTACTGTTTCACTAATTGGGACACCAACTGTTCTTCCATCCTATGGTGTTTGATAATCATTGCAAAGACCACACAGAACTCATAGACAATACTTCCAATTGTAGGGTTTACTAGAGAAGTAGCACATTACAACTCAGGATCAGAAATGACTCAGAAATGAATACAGTCCTTCAATCAGCACAGCTTCTTTGATGTCCTGCCTGCAGACACATGTCTCTTTGGCCCTCAATTTGACTATGTGGTCCCTTGATCTCTGACTTGCTTGGACAAGCTTCATAAGCTCTGTGATAGTCTGGGTACATTAGAGAAACAAATCCACAAAAACTCATATGTATAAGAGAGAGTTTTATATAAAGGGTAAGTGCACATCCAGAAAACATCCCAACCCAGTGCTGCCTAAGCCCACAAGTCCAACATTAACCCATATGTCCAACACCAATCCACAAAGTCCTCCTCCATCTCATAAAACACACACTATGACACGGACTGCAGGAGGAAAGCCGAGTCAGTGAACGTGTAAGCATCTCAGTGCTGGCAGGGGTCTCCACATGGCTACTCCAGCACCCAGCGCAGCACTGGGGTAGGCCCATGTGGCTTCTCCTTAGGGATGCCTTGCAGTAAGTGAGCTTTGCAAGCTGAAGCAGAGAACTGGCTAAGGCAGCTGTACCCTGGTTTGACCATCACAAAGCAAGAGACCCGAGAAATTGAAAGGCGAGGCTCACCGAGCCATTTATCTCTCTGCCCTTCAATTAACTGCACATGTGTTTATCGGCCAGGTTGGCACAATAAACCAACTCAAGCTCTCTCCTTGCTCTGTGCCTTGCTGAGGCTCTTTCTCTACCATTGTTTCTTTCTAGCTCTTGCCATCTGTGGTGTCACAAGCTCCCTGTGACCTGGAAAGAGGAGGTTCAATAAAGGGAATCTTGAATCCAAAGGACACACTGACTGGTAGTCAACTATGGCTCTTTTAGTCATAATTCTGGACTCTATGCTTATGGTTATAATCCCATTTTGGAAATGGTTCCCTACTATACTAACTGACATGGTTAGGGTGGGATTAAGACCTGACTTTAGAAAAAAGTGTGAATCGAGTCTCACCCTTTTTTCCTTGGGAGCATCTTTAGATTCTACCTTAGTAAGGGGGTGTTTAGCCTAAGGTGACCAGATGTCCCACTTTTGGCAGGACAGTCCCGATTTTTGGCCTTTTAAGAAAGTCCCGATTTTTGGAAAGAATGCACGACAAGCTAGGGAACAGTCTATTTGGTCCATATAGACCAAATTTTTAATAAAGATGCCCCCCTGCACACACACTCCCCCATCAATGGTGTCCCGCTTTAAATCTGGTCACCTTAGTTTAGCCCCACCCTTTGTTTTCATGGGGGCATCAAGGCTACTTCACTAGAGGTTTTGCCCAAAGACACCGTCCGTTATTTTCCTTGGATGGAGTATACATATGCTGGTACCACTTCCACACATCTCACTCCCTGAAACGTCCCATCTCTGTTGTCGGAGTGAGCTGCCATGGAAGAAGAAGAACTGCTGTGACTTGGGGGCACTTTGGGCTTCTGCTCCGGATGTTGCATTTGGCTACCTGACCTGAAGATTTGCAACTGAAAAAAAAAAGATTTACAACTGCATATTTCCTTAACATTTCTGTGCAGCCTTGCGGTGGATTGAAGAATCCAGGGACTAGTCTGGTATCAATTCTTTGAAAAGAAATTATTACCACTCACACAATCTTCAGCTCTGCTGCTTAGGTCTTATCTTTGGGCCAATTCTTTCTATTCTTTAATCTGTAGCTTCTCCATCAGGAATATGAGGTAAATAAAAGACCTTCTTCTTAGGGTTATCCTGAAGTTTAAATAACATAATACTGGTAAAACCCATAGCATCATGAGCAGCATGTTAAAAAAAATCAAAACATATTATCAAAAACTAAGAAAAAATACAACTCACTCCCACTGAGTCTGACCCTTAGCGGCCCTCTGGGGCAGGTAGATCTGCTCCTGTGAGTTTCTGAGGTAGTAACTCTGCGAAAGCAGAAAGCGTCTTCTTTCTCCGGCAGAGTGGCTGGTGGTTTCGAACTCCTGACCTTGCAGTTAGCAGCAATTATTATTGCAACATCAAGTTTGTATGCAATTTAATTCCTTGAATTGAATAGAGACATCTAATTTTATTTCTACTCAGCTTTACTTAAAGAAGTCAGCCAAAAGGATCCAAATCCATTGTACCTAAGTATTTGTTGAATTTGTTGTGCCTAATTAATTGTTGAATAAATGCCATCTATAAATGAACAAATAATGAAAATAAAAATAAATTCTCCTCTGCAGGTCCTCTAGAAGTGTAAAATCTAGTGGAAGGTGAAACACAGAAGGTCTAGAGCTGCCATTTGTAGAGCTACCTGTCCCTGAGGTTGAGTCCTGGCACTGCAATTTACAAATTGGTGGTATTAGAGAAGTTACTTAATTGTCCCAAAGCTCATTTATTACAATATTATATACATTGTAATTTTATACATCACATATAAATATAATTACATTATATGATTTAAAACTACATTTTATAAAATTCAGGCAAAAATCATCGTACCTACATACCGGGGACCATTTGGAAGGTTAAATAAAATAGCAGTTGATGTACATACTAGGATATTAACTATCATTAAAGTGATCCAGATGCTTTACAATGTGCTGACTCTCTAGTAGCCAACTGACCTCCTCCTCCCTTTGATCTCAGGCTTTTCAAAGAGTATTTCTTTACCTTCTGAATTCCCATATAGACAAATAGGGGCACTTCCATATCGGATTTCCAGGTGACAGTTTTTGTTTTCACCATACATATGCTTTATCATGTCTCTAGAGTTCAGTGTGGCAATCTGTTCTGGGACATTTGTTCTCTGGTGAATAGTAGCTTACTTTTAGTTCATTCAGCTTATTTTTTGTTATAAGGCTAGGTGCTGAAACCAGGAATATTCCCATTAGTGATGTTTTTAGATCTGTCCTAATAGAATAGTGGGTTACGTATTGGGCTGCTAACTGCAAGACCAGCAGTTCACACCCACAGCCACTCTGAGGGAGAAAGATGCGGCTTTCTGCTCACATACTAAGAATCGATGCATTGGAGTTGTGGTGCTGCAGAAGAATATTGAACACACCATGGACGACTGCAAGGTTCATGGACCACTAAAATGATACAACTATGTTTTGGAAGAAGTATTGCCAGAGGGCTCCTTAGAGGCAAGGATGGTGAGATTTCATCTTTTATATTTTGAACATGATGTGAGGAGAGGCCAGTCCCTGGAGAAGGACATTATATTTGACAAAATAGTGGGGTAGGCCCTCAATGAGATGCCAGAGCTACAACAACGGGGTCAGACATCGGAACAATTGCGAAGATGTCTCACGACCAGGCAGTGTTTCACTCTGGTGTGTAAGGTCTCTGTGGGTTGGAACCGACTCAGTGATACTGTGATAGTTACACAATCTAGTGTCAATTTGAGGATTAAGAGTGTAGGGGTGGAGTCTAGCCTGTCAATCAGGATATAGCCAATGAAGCCTCTGTGTGGGCATGGCCTTCTCCTGAGGATTCTGGGAATTCCTGTTTTTCCTCCTTAGAGGCGGGAGAGAAACTCTCTCTCTGATCACTTCCTGGGAGACATTGCACTGACACGACACATGAAACTATGCTAGTGCCTGGAGCTGGAGAAGTCACATGGACCTACACTGATGCAACCAGACTCTGGGTCCGGAGAAGCTACATAGAGAACCCTTGCCAAAGCTGAGATGCTTACAACGCCATTGGATCCAAAAACTTTCTACCCACTGGCCCATGATAATGCACTTGGTATCATTGCATGTGTTTCCTGAGTCTGAAGAGGATTATATATATTTCTATCAGACTTACGGGCTTGATCTGAACTGGTCTGGATACTTTCTCAATATTCAACTGCTTTTGTATAGAAACCTCTTTCTTATACACATACGTGGTTCTGTGGATTGTTTCCCTAATGTACTCAGACTAACACGGACACCTAACCACACCACTCACATAAATAGTTATAATCTTGGAAACACCCAGGGGTGTTATGCTTTCTCCTGTAGAGTTGCTATGAGTCAGAATTGAGTGGATGCCAGAGAGAAGTATCTTAGGTTGGGTAGGACCTGAAGCAGAGTTTGAAAAAAGGGTGTATGTGGATGCAATTTATGCAGAAGTTCATTCCAGGAAACACTGGTGCCTGGAGGCTGAAATGTGGCACAGGGAAGAGCAGAAAGTCACAACAGGGCCAGCGAATCAAGGGTGTGGCTGTGAGCAAGTGGGACTCGTCTCTCAAGTGGCAAGTATTCCTAGGACCTGAGGGATATCATGTAAAAACTGGGAAGGGGGTGGGAGGGGGGACTTGGAAATTATGGACCAAATCTCCTCAGTATTGACTGAAGGCCACCCTGAGGGCATGCAATCCCCAGAGGAAGTCTTCAGGCAGAATATCCAGCAAGTATTATAAGCAGCTGTTGATGTTCACGTGAAGGTTAAGTGAAGGGCATAAAGGAGGGAGAGGCCCCGATGACATCTGCTCCACCATGTCTCACCAAGCAGCCAGTGGTCAGTTGTCCTGATCGCAAGATAGTTAGTGTGGAGAATGATCATGACTGTCTGTTCCGATGTTCTCGCCACTCTGTTCTTGCTTCCCTATCTACCAAATGATTTTCCTCCCAAGAAAATGCACACCCACACTCCTTTTCCTTCACACACACACACACACACACACACACACACACACACACACACACACACACACACACACACACACACACACACACACACACACACACACACACACACAGAGCTCTGAATTTATCAAGTGCTTCAAAAGATATGAGAGTTCTGCCAGACCTAAGGGCTGACCTGCAATAAGGAGTCAGAGGGCTACTACCGGAAATCTCCCACGTGTGAGACCTTGATCTCGGGCTCATCATTCAGAAAGACACCCCACTTTGAAGCTGAGGCAGCTGTGGAGTACCGATGCTCATTTCTGTTTGCTGCCTTGCTCTGTCCCCTGAGCCTGCCTTTCTCCCCAAAGTATAGATTAGAACTCATTTACATTTGGAAGCTTCACTGCTTATCTATTTAAAGTTGTAAGGAGAATTCAACATGAAGTGTTTCTCAGAACTTCCATTTAAAAATATACAAACTCACGTTTATCTCAAACACTTATTCATTTGGATGTTGGAGTGCTTTGTTTCAGTTAATTCCAGAAAGTACTCTAGAGGTGGAAGACACTAGTGAAACGCTGCGGTGGTTAAAACGCCCAGGGACTTGCTGACGTTCAGAAACCTACTGTTTCCGTTTGTTTTCCTCATTTTACATATGCTGTACAATTCATGTAAATCCGTGTCCACATCCATTTTACTCATGTGCTACTTCCCTTTCAATTCTGGAGCAAGCTTCTCTTTTCTCTCTGCAGAACTACAGAAGAACACATCCTTCTCAATCTGGGTAGTATAAAATAGTATCACATTAGCTCAAAGTCAGCTTTGATATCTTCCACTCGATCCTATGGTGAGCCCAGGTGGTGCTGTTGGGTAAGCCTTGGACTGCTCATTGCAAAGTTGGCAATTCAAACTCACCAGCTGCTCCTATAAAGATTTATAACGTCTAGATCCCAATATAAGGAGCCCAGGTGGCATAGTGACTCTCTTCAAGAGAAAGACGAGGCTTTCTACTCCCATAATGTCATTGGTTTGATAGTTGTGAGTTTGGTTTGGTTTTGAAAATCCTCAGGAGGGTCACTGTGAATCCAAGTGAACTCAATGGCAGTAGGTCTGGCTTTCCTTTTACTTGTTTGGTTGACATTGTTGTGTAGGGTTGCTCTGAGTCAGACTCAACTCGATGGCATACACCAGCAATAGTTAGCTATGTGGTTTTGGACAAAACACTTAAAACCTCAGAAAACCAGTTTATTTTTTAAATGTGAAAAATAACAAGGCTTGCCAAGTAATTGGCAAATGCTAGATAGTCAGTAGAGTTAGTTTTTATTAGAAGTCTATAGTGATGGAGCACCTCATGTGCCAAGTTCCACTTTCTTTTTAATACTCCCCATTCCAGCCATTAAGGTAATCACTTAAAAGACCACTGTCTCCGCAAAAGACCATCTTTTGTTATTGCTTTTAAAAAAATACTTGTTATCAATATGCAGGTCTACGTAAAAAATTAAAGTGCATTTTAGTTCCGTATGTGAACTCCAAATGCCAAATCAGTCCTAGCCTACAGATTCCTAAACTTCTAAACATGATTGCATTTTGGTGTATTTCGAACTTTTTTTTTAAGGTCTAATGTAGTATTTCCTCCAGCTTTTTTCAATAATCAAAAATGGTTTTTTGTTAGTTGCCAAGTTGGCTTGGAGTCACGGGGATCTGATTTACAATAGCGAGAAACATTGCCTTGTCCTCTGCCATCACAACAGCCATTGGGACGATTGAATCCATTATTGTGAGTACTTTGTCAATCAGTCTTATTGCCGGTGTCCCTCAATTCACTGACTCTGCTATTTACGTACCTGCAGGGTCACCCATGATTTACATCTTTGAGTGGAGGCTTCAGACTCAGATAGGCAAGTAAAGAAAGTCTCATGCTCTATTGGTGAGAATTGGCCAATGAAAACCCTGTGTATAAAATAGAATATAGACGGACATTAGACAAGATAAGTCTCGCTGTCATCAAGTTGACGCTGACTCACAGCAACCGTGTAGGAGAGGGCAGAAAGTCACACTCCTTTGTGAGTTTCTGAGACTCTAACTATTTACAAGAGTAGAATGTCCCCTCTTTTTCCCATAGAGTGGCCGGTGGTTTTGAACTGCTGACCTTGTGGTTTGCCGGTCAATTTATAAGCACTATGCCACCAGGGCTTCCAGATAGATGAACATAGATTGGATTAAATGAAAACTTCATACTTCCAAGAAATGCCCCTCAATAAACCAGTCAAGAACTACACTGGCTTGTGCCGACTTCATCAGTTCAACTTCTTCTGAATTGTTTCCAAGTTGGGCTCATTGCTAGTTTAGAATTTTACAGAATGCTCATTAAATTTAAAGCTAACTGAAATAAGTTTGCATTCCCTGAATTTGGGAGAGAAAAGAAACCTATGTAATGTTTGCCAAATTCATAAAATTTTCATGAAAGTAAATAAAAACTGATTTTTGCTTGGTGTTTTATTTCTTGGTCCCACGATTCTTTGATGTGAAAATCATTTGCCAAACCATTAGCAGAACTTTCCTTTCAGTTGGGAAAAATTATTGGGTGATTTAAGCGACCATAAAATTCAAATAATAATTTTTCACAGAAGTAGGCACTTGTGCTTAAAGAGATATGCGCCTATTTTTTAACTTGGGCACCCAAAATAGTCAAAGTGAAATTCATGGTTTATCACACCTTTGGAATTTCTCTTTTTCCTATTCAACAGTGTTTCCCTGGGACCACAGGTCAATTGTTTGGTACATAAATTATTTATTGAGTCCAAGTAATCAGATGGGAGGGCTTGCCCACCTCTATCATTTTTCTGTCTACACAAGTTCCTTATAAATGTCTCAGTAATCTAAAGGTTTATGAAGAAATGAAGAAAAGCAAACCAAGACAAACCCCTACATTTTCAATTCTTAGTGCCTTAGAAACTGCCCATCAGGAACTCAGCCAAAAATTGCAAAGAAAAGGAAATGTGAGGCAAGAACCAAAGCACACGTCACCAAAGATTGTTCTTAAAGCAAGTCCTTGCAGTCAGGATTTAACTTGTTCTTGGTAGATTTAAACTTTGCCACAGCGTTAAAACCAAAAGCAAAGCAAATGCATGACTCTTGAGCCAATCCTGAGTCATGGTGACCCTACGTGTTGCTGAATAGAACTGAGCTCCATAGTGTTTTCTTGGCAGTCTTCCCTGAAGAAGCAAATTACTCTGCTTTCCTTCCACAGGGCCAGTGAGGAGGTTTGAACGCCCACCTTTCCAGGCAGCAGACAAGGGCACATCATTTGTGATACCCAGGGAGGAGGAAATCATTCAGAAGGAAGACACAAAACCTTTCAAGCAAGTAGCATGATTTTCTACCAAGAAAATACAATAAACTCTGCAACTAAGTTATTAGCCCCAAGACAGTTCCACAAGGTAGAAAATGCCATATCAGAAAATTTCAATCAATATTGAAATATTATATTTACATTTAAAAAGAGCAGACAAGCTATAGTAAAGCAGATCCTATTTAGCATGGCAACCCAACTATTAAGTGCCTGTAAATGTACTTAAGATATGTAAAACAATTATAGAAAGTTGCACAGTGTTTTCTTGATTAGATGGGATCCTCATCCCACAAGACAGCAAGCTTTACTCAAACACAATCAAGTTTAAGGAAGTTTGGTTCTTGGAACAGGGCTAGAAAAAAGGCATTACTGACTAAAAGAGATGGGTGGCATTTACATAATATCCTGTCAACTTAAGCAAAGGGGTGGGGTCTACCCTGTCAATCGAGTCATGGCCAATGAAACCTCTGTGTGGGCATGGCCTTCTCGTGAGGATTCTGGGAACTCCTGTCTTCTTCTCTGGAGGTGTGTGATAGGTAGGTTTCTCCCAGTCTGCACCTATGGCCTCCTGGGTAGTTCCTTATGATAATTTAACTGAAGAAAAGAAAATTCATGCTTGTTTTACTGATGGCTCTGTGCTATATGAGGGTGCCACTCATATATAAGTGGACAGCAGCAGCACTAGAGTCTCTTTCTGGGATCTCGCTAAAGGACAGTGGTGAAGGGAAATCCTCCCAGTGGGCAGAACTTCAAGCAGTGCACCTGGCTGATCAGTTTGCCTGGAAAGAGAAATGGCCAAATATGAGATTGTATACTGATTCATTGGTTGTGGCTAATGGGTTGGCTGGATGGTCAGGGAATTGAAAAGAATATAACTGGAAAATTGGTGACAAGGAGGTGTGGGGAAGAGGTATGTGGATAGACCTCTCTGAATGGGCCAAGAAAGTCAAGGTAATCATGTCTCATGTGAACACTCACCAAAGTGTTACCTCTGAAGAGGAGGACTTTAAGAATCAAGAGGATAAGATGACACGCACTGTGGAGACTGGTCCTCCTCTTTCCTCCACTACTTCTGCCATTGTCCAATGGGCACATGAACAAAGTGGACATGGTGGCGGGGATGGAGGTTGTGCATGGTAGCAGCAACGTGGACTTCCACTCACTAAGGCTGACTTGGCTACTGCTACTGCTGAGTGACCCATCTGCCAGCAGCAGAAGCCAACATTGAATCCAAGATATGGGACCATTCCTCGGGGAGATCAAAAGGCAACCCTGTGGCATGTTAATTACATAGGACCACTTCCATTATGGAGGGGGCAGCACTTTGTTCTTACTGGAATTGATACATACTCTGGATATGGATTTGTCTTCCCTGTACGTAATGCTTCCACCAAAACTACCATTTGCGGGCTTACAGAATGCCTTATCCACCGGCATGGCATCCCACATAGCATAACTTCAGATTAAGAAACTCACTTAACAGCAAATGAAGGGCAGCAATGGGCCCATACCCATGGACTCTACTGGTTGTATCATGTTCCCCATCATCCTGAAGCTGCTGGCTTGATAGAAAGATAGAATGGCCTTCTAAAGATACAATTACAGCACCAGTTATGTGGCAACAACTTGTGGGGCTGGGACAATGTTCTCCAGGTAGCTGTATATGCTCTAAACCAGTGGCCCATATATGGTGCTGTGTCTCCAATAGCCAGGCTTCATGGGTCCAGGAACCAAGGGGTGGAAACTGGAGTGGCACCACTCACTATTAGTCCTAGTGATCCTCTTGCAGCATTTTTGCTTCCTCTCCCAACAACCCTATACGCTTCATGCCTGGTGGTCCTAGTCCCAAAGGAAGGAACTCTCCCACCTGGAAACATAGCACTGATTCCACTGAACTGGCAGGTGAGAATACCCCAGGCCACTTTGGGCTTCTCATGCCTTTGGATCAACAGGTCAGGAAGGATGTCACTGTACTGAGTGGTGTGATTGGTCCTGATTACCAAGGAGAAATTGGACTGGTGCTACATAATGGAGGTAAAGAAGAATATGTCTGGAATTCAGGAGATCCCCTAGGCCATCTCTTAGTACTAATATGCCCTGTATTTAAAATACATGGTAAACTACAGCAACCCAATCCTGACCGTCAAATGACCTGGACCCCTCAGGAATGAAGGTCTGGGTCACCCCACCAGGCAAACAACCATGGCAAGTGGAGGTGCTGGCCGAGGGCAAAGGTAATACAAAATGGTTAGTAGAAGAATGTAGTTCTTTCTATCAGTTATGAACATGTGATCAATTGCAAATGCGAGGTTTGTGATTGTCAATTTGTCTTCTTTATATGTGGTTATTGAACTGGGAGGTGCATATTTTAATAAGGTGTGCGACACAGCATCCAATCCAACAGGTACATTAATGAAGCATAAGAACGTTAACCAATCAGCTGTAGGTAAAAGGGCGCGCGCTAGTTCTCAAAGACGTCCTGCATGCAGATTAAGGTCCATTAGGTGTAAAGCAAAGTCCATCTTAGTCCAATGAGCGCCTGGCATTATTAACCAATGGGTGAAAAGGTCAACTTTACAACTGCCCGTGCTACAGAGCACGTAGCTAGGAACGTGGAGGCAGGGTTGGGCAGGGATTTCAGGCAGGGCCAGTTCCCACAGATTTAGCAAATGAAAGACACACTTAACAACCAGGAAGCAGCCAAGTTCGGCTCGTGGCTGAGGCTAAGGCCTTAAAGGCCACCGGCTCCCAACACCTTTGTTCATGTATGATGTTAGGTGTGTGATTTCTTTAGTGTCGAAATTATATATGGCTAAAGAATTGTGTACAGGTGCCAAATTGGAAAGTGGTGGACTGTTTTAGGTAGGTTCATTGTGCCAACCTGTCTGATAGGAACATGTGGAATTATTAAGGTCACAGTTTGATTGGAGGGCAAAGAGCTAAATGGCTTGGCAAGGTCCGCCCCTCTCTCTCTTGCTCTCTGGTGATCAGTGTGCAGCTGCTTTAGCTAGTTCTCTGCCTCAACCTGTGAGCTACACTACCTGTAGGACAGGAAACCCTTGGATTGTGTTGCTAGAACTTGAGGGTCCTTCAAGACCTCCTTTACCATGCTGCTGGTGTATACATTGCTTGGGCTTGAGCTTGTGTGATCCTATTGTCTTGCATTGCTTGAGTTCGATAACCCATCTGGACCTGCTTCACTAAGCTCCTGAGCTGATGACTGTTGATAACCTGCCCTGCTGTTTGTTGCCTGTGGCCAGACTGCCTGCATTGCCCTAAAGAAGAATCAGCTGTCTGCTTCCTTGACCTTGGACCCACCAGCCCCTGTGATTTGAAGGACTTCCAGTATATTAACTGATCCATGGAAGTGTGTTGAACTGAGCCCTCTGTACTGCTATATGGACTAAATAGCTGTGATATTCCTTCATGCTGTATCTCTATCTCTCTATCTAATCTATCTATGATCTATTCACAAGAGTCCTAGTTTTGTTTCTGCATAGAACCCTGTCTAACACAAGGTGGATCACACTTTCTCTCTGCTACACATTCCTGTTGACAAGCAGAATGGAACCATGCTAGTGGGAGCCAGAGCCCTGGAGCTAGAGGAGCCACATGGAAACTCACACCAGTGCTGAGATGCTTTCACCATCACCATCCACATGACTTTCCATCCATTGTCCTGTGTTCTTCTTGCATTTGGCACCATTGCATGCACCATTGCATGGCCTTGTGAGTCTAAAGAAGAATTTATGGGCTAGTATCATACATATAAGCTAATATCAGACTTATGGACTTGATCTGGATTGGGTTGGGATGTTTTCTTAATGTACAATTGCTCTTTGATCTAAAGTTTTCTCCTACACACATATAATTGTCTCTGGATTTGTTTCTCTAGTTAACCTGGACTAACACAAGATGTGTATATACGTAAGAGGGAAAGAACAGAGTGTTTGCATGTGGTGCTTTATCATTGACTTTTCATAAGAAAAAAGAAGTAGATTCATCTTTTTCCCTCACACCACACAGAGATGCACTTCTTGTTAAAGACAAATACATAAGAAAAGGTTCACACTTATCCAAAGAATGGCAACTACTTTTATGGTATCAAATGAGAGAAATGTTAACACAATGAATAAAAAGACTAAAACCTTTCATTGTATTGAAACCGTTTTTTTTGTTTGTTTTGACCATATAAAACATTTTTGCCAGCATAATAATTCATAACCCAAATGGAAGCATTTCCAGAACACAGACTGGTAGAAACTATACACACAGTTACTCTAATATATGTTATTTTAAAATCTAAAACCGTCATGAACATTTTGATACCCAGAAATATATAGGCTTTAAGTAGAAAGTCTACAAATAAATATGAAGAGTGACCATAAAAAGGTATACTTAATAAACAAAAGAACAACGGGAATTGACAGGCAAATCAGAGAAAGAGAAACAAATAGGGCCCACAACAAGAAAAGACCTACCTTGTATTCAAGCAAGTAACCTGAGTGTCACAGACAGTTGGCACTAGGCCACTGACTGGAATTCAAATCTATTCAATTCTCTGCAGAAGAAACATGTGGGAGGGTGCTTCTGTGAAGGGTGCCCAGGGAAACTCGATGGAGCAGCTTAACTCTATAAGGCAGGAGGTTGCCAGGAGTTGGCATAGACAGGTGGACAATGGATTTTGTTTTGCTTTTGTGTTCAACATAAACATAAATATAAACATAAATTGAAACACAGGCAACATTCTATACCCTCACATCAGCATAAGTAAAGAAGCCTCATCATTCTTTTTTTTCCTGTCAAATGTGGAGTGAGAGAAATCCTTATAATCGGTGTGTGGAAGGTCAAAAGTATATATGGGAATTGGAAACACAGGGAATCTAGGACAGATGAACCTCTCAGGACCAGGGGTGACAGTGGTGAAACCAGGAGGGAAGGGGGGTGTAGAAAGGGGGAATTGATCACAGGGAGCTACATATAACCTCCTCTCTGGGGGACGGGCAGCAGAGGGGTGGGTGAAGGGAGACGCCAGGCAGTGTAATATAAGATACAATAATAATTTATAAATTATCAAGGGTACATGGGGGAGAGGGGAGGAGGAAGGGAGGGGGAGGGGGGAAAAGGAAAATGAGCTGATTCTGGGAACCCAAGAGGAAAGCGAATTTTGGGAATAATGAGGGCAACAAATGTATATATGTGATTTACACAATTGATCTATGTATTGTGATGAATTGTATGAGCCTCAATAAATTGATTTTTAAAAAAATGCTTACAACCAATTGTGAGAGCAAATCATCCACAGTAAGTGGCTGTAGTAAAATGAAGATTTACAGACATTACCCGACAATGTTACTTCTACAGAAACTGTCCCAATTATGCTCAAGAAGATAGGAACAAGATGTCCTCTACAGCATTATTTATAATGGGGTGTGGGGTAGAAGTTCCATGGGGAGGAGGGGGGGAGTACTCACAAAGGGGTGAGTAATGAAACACAAAAATGAGCTAAGTGATTGAGACATTTGAGTAACACCTTGGCTGCGATCCACATGGTTGGCAGTTTGAAACCACCAGAAACTCTGAGGGCGAAACACTGGGCTCTCTATGTCCATAAACAGTTACAGTCTTAGAAAATTCACAGGGGCTCCCTATGAGTCAGCATTGACTACACGGCAGTGAGACCATTTATATAAGATTCTAAACCATGGGAAACTATGAAATAGATCTTATTTTGCATATGAATATATAGTATTAGTTTTAATATGTGAATAGTGATGGTACGCTATCATTCAATACAGTTGACAAAAACACATATAAAAATCAAAGCTATTTTTCATTGGATCTCCAGTGATAAACAGAGAGCCTGCCAAAATGTATGAACCTCATGATGTATGTTTTAAATTAAAACCAACAGAAGCCTCTTTAGTAATAATAATAATAAAGCAAATTTTTCTTTGTTTACATCCCATTTGTTGCCATTGTTAATAAGTAAACCGTACAAACTGACAGAATCTAAGGGATCCTGGCTGGGGAGAAGGACTGGGCTGAGAAGCACAGAAATTTTAAAGGAGGCAAACTGGACAGGCCATGCGTGTCCTTGTCTGCCTGCACTGATGGGCCTGCAGAACTGCTCACAGTTTCTAAGTCAACACAAATCAAACATAATCTCACTAGTTTGTCCTTTATGTTTTGCTGCCCAAGTATCACCCTTCATGTCCTTTAGGCTAGAGCTTGAATTTTTTTATCTTGGCAATTAAGGCAGCTTAGTTGTGTGCCTCAAATTAGGGTCCAAATCCATCAGAGTGACGCACAGAGCTAAGGTCATTCTAGATTTTAAATGCTAATTATTCTGCCAACAGTTTTCATTTACAGACTGTTAAAAGCCCATGCTTATGGAATATTTACTATAAGAGGCAGATATAGATTTCCTAATTGAATATCCCAAATAAGATCATTTTAAGAAAAAAAGTAATAGTAATAATAAAGGTAGTCAAATCTAAAATCTATTCTATAGGAGGAGAGCAGTTTCTCAAAGTTATAAGAGCATGTGTAAAAGCAAAGTAAGGAAGAGTGAAAGTCTAGTATTACCAATGCAAGAAGATCACAGGCCAGTGGGTGGGAAGTCTTGTGGATCCAGTGGCATTGTAAGCATCTCAGCACTGGGAGGGGTCTCCACCAGCCCCGAGAACTCTGGCAGCATCAATGTAGCTCATCAGGCTCACAGCTAGTAATGTCTCACAGGGCGTGAGCGTGTGTCCCTCTTCCAGCGATGCGATCTATTTATCTCCTTAGGTCTCCAAATGAGGTTATCATGCTGCAACCTAATTGATAGGTTAAACTCCACCTCTTCACTATTAAGTTGCAAATTGACAACAGATTGTGTAACTACCACAAACCACCCCTTGTCAATTTGACACTTTCACACAACTCTTTAGCCAAAAATAATTTATAAACAAACAATAATAAAATCATATCTGTACCTATTAGGATAAAACTAAACTGCACACAATTCAAAGCCTCATTTGAACTTAATAATCTACAAGTGAACAAAACAAAAATATTCAACATTTATGTGAACACCTACACCTAAATCTTATAATCCTATGAATAGATTCCCTCACGTATGAAAGTTTGTAAGCCAGACACTTCATGCATTTATCCACCCATTTTGGATATCGAATTTCTATACTGCACACTTACATCAGCCCAGTGCTCTGAGGAGACAAACATGGTCTTTGATGTGAAGAATCTTCATTCCAGTTGGAACCTTGTGACATCCGCATCCATAAGCAAAGTCAAATCAAGACATCCATAAAGTCACCAGCAATATGCACCAGTTCACAGGCTCAAAAATCTTCTAATCATCTAGTCGGGTTCTGGTCAACTCAATGTGGGCTGCCACTTAGCCTCACCAGGGTGCCCATTGGCTGCCTTGCTTTAGACCATAGGCCTCATTACAAATTCTCAACAACCCTAACCCCTGTGGGCTAGATCATAAACTTCAGACCAGTCAACCTACTCTCATCTTCTCCTCCAGTTCCTATAAACCAGGGCCACCAATGTCAGTGGCCAAAATCAACCTGTCTCTTTATTGCTGCATTTCTCTCACTTCCACTCAACAAGAGGATCCAGGTGGTCACCTAATAAGCATTTCGGCCTGCCCACAGGCTCCCTTTAACAGTTCAGTCTTACAGCAGAGTTTATTCAGGGCTCCAGATTTTTTTCCAGCTTCTAATAAAAATCACTAGTTCAAGATTCAAAGATCCAAAGAGTTTCTTTCTTTCCTCCTTCAATCTGTCAACAGCCCCCTGGGCAAGTCTCTTACAATGCAAATATCCTGAGTACTCCATAACACTGGGTGGGGCTTATCTTTTCAGAGCCTTATTTGCAAGTGTGTCCTAAACCCAGTTAAAAATAATATTTTAATGGCTCAAGACAAATGAGCTTACAAGCTCTCTATTTTCATCCTTCCCAAGAATCATTTCTATCAATCGTTATATCAACAATAATAAGCAGAAGAAATCAGCATAAACAGAGTAGAATCAGATTCTTTAGACAGTCAAGTTCAATCCTTATTTAGCTTATCTAAATCCTTATCTAAATTATTCTATTGATACAAAATATGGGAATAGGCCTCGGACAGCATCAAGCCAGAGCCAGGTTTTCTGTCAGCCATTTTTACTAAGAAGCTCTGAGAAATGCCAGGGACAATTCTGTCTCCTGAGCTCAAAATATACATTAATCACATTCATTTTCACCAGTTCACACAGGAATAAACAAAGACTACAATAAAACAAAATAATCAAAACTTTAACCTCCCACATTCTTTCTGGAAAACAATCCAATAAAGTCCATGGGCATAGTTGACCTCTGGCTAGCCAAAGAAGAAAAACTACCATGAGGCAAATATTCGAACAAGCATCCAATCTCCATATTTATGAGTTGTTTCTCTAGTACCCCACTCCCGATACCATCATGTATTAGTCTGGGTAGACTAGAGGAACAAATCCAGGAAGACTCATATATCTATAAGAAAGAGCTTTATATACAAGCAAAATTGAATTTTGAGAAAACATCCCAGCCCAGTCCAGCTCAAGTCCATACGTCTGATATTAGCCCATATTTCCAATACCAATCTATAAATTCCTTTTCAGACTCACTCAACACATGCAATGACGTTGAATGCAGGGAGATCACAGGCCAGTGGGTGGAAAGTTTTGCAGATCCAGTGGTATTGTAAACATCTCAGGGCTAGGAGGTGTTTCCACATGGCTCCTTCGACTGCTAGTTGATTAAGAAAACAAGAGCAAACAATTGGAGGATGAATAACTCTCTACTGCACAAAGAATGGGTACTGGCCCAGATTAGGGATGAAATTAGGAAGATTTTAGAAACCAATGAGAATGAGAATATGATGTACCCAAACCACTGGGACACAGCAAAAGCTGTTACCAAAAAATGTTTGATTGCACTACATGCACTCATGAGAAAGGAAGAGAGATTTAAGATTGATACGCTGGCATAAAACCTGCAGCAATTAGCGCAGAGTCAACAGGGCAATCCAACTAATAGTAAAAGAAAAGAAAAGAAAAAGCAGGGCTGATGTAAATGAGAGGGAAAACAAGAAAACAATGGGAAAAATAAATACAGCTAAAAGTTGATTCTTTGAAAGGATTAACAGATCACTGACAAACCTAACCAAAGAAAGGAAAGAACTAATTTCAATAGCCAGGATGAGGGATGAAACAGGGGACATTACAATGAACCCTAATGAAATTAAAAGACAAATTTCACAGTACTACGATGGACTGTACTCCAATGAATTCAACAGCTAGGAAACATGGACAAACACTTGGAAAATCAATCCCTCCCTAGATTATTCCAGATGGATGTCAAGAACTTCAGCAGACCCATAAACAATAGAAGAAATAGACAAGTTTATCAAGGGATTACCACCACCACTATGACCAACAACAAAAGATCCCCCAGGCCAGACAGTTTCACAGGAAAATTCCACCACACATACAGGGAAGAACTGACAGCAAGCCTACACTAATTCTCCAGAGCATGGAAAAATATGGCCAATTCCTATCTCTTTTTATGAAGCAAGTATACTACTGATGCCTAAAGAGTGAAAGGGTCACACAAGAATTGGGAACTACAGACCAATATCTCCAATGAACATCGATGCAAAAATCCTTAACAAAATACTGGCCAATAGAATACAAACATATATAAAATGAATAATTCACTATGACCAAGTGGGATTCATTCCAGGGATGCAGGGATGGTTCAACTTATGGAAGTCTATCAGCTTTATTAGCCACATTTACATAAAAAATTATTAGGCCCACATGATAATATTGATAGATGCAGAAAAAACATTGGACAACATCCAACACTTATTCTTGTTTAAGACACTCAAGAAGATAGGAATGAAAGGGAAATTCTTCAATACAATATAAGTTATATATGAAAAACCAACAACCAACATGGTAGTCAATGGAGAAAAGATGAAAGCATTCCCCTGAAAATGGGGACCAGACCAGGATTCCCCTTGTTCCCACTTTTATTTAACATCATACTGGATGCCCTAGTTAACAACATAAGGCAACGGAAAGACACCAAAGTGTTTTTCTGGAGAAAGAAGAGGTGAAACTATCATTATTCATAGATGATATAATTTTATATATGGAAATTCCCAAAAGCTTCACAAGAGGAGTGCTCAAAGTGATAGAGAAATATGGCAGAATGGCAGAATTCAAGATCAACAAACAGAAGTCTATTGGACTGCTATACATCAGACAAGACCATAAAAATAAGATTTTTAAAAGTAGTACTTTTCACAATAGAAAGACCAATTGAAATATCTGGGGATATACCTAAGCAAAAAACCCAAAAGATTTGTGCAAGGAAAACTAGAGAACATTATTACAAGGAACCAAGAGTGACCTCCACAAAATGGAAGAATATCCCATGCTCCTGGATCAGAAGACTCAATATAGTAAAGATGTCAGTCCAGCCCAAGGCACTATATAAATACAACATTATCCTGATACACATACCAACATCTTTCTTCAAAGAATTAGAAAAACTGACTACCAATTTTATATGGAGAGGAAAGACGCCCAGAATTAGCAAAGAATTCCTCAAGAAGAAGGATAGGGTCAGAGGGCTTGCTTTACTGGATTTTAGCACCTATTATATGGCCACAGTGGTCAAAAAAGTGTGGTACTGGTATAATGACAGATATTCAGACTAATGGAAAATAACTGAAAACCCAGAAATGACATCAACAGCATACAGACAATTGATCTTTGATAAGGACCCCCAACATATAAAATGTTGGAAGTGGATGCCCTCTTCAACAAGTGGTGCTGGAAAAATGGATATCTATCTGCAGAAAAATGAAATAAGACCCTTATCTCACTCAATGCACAAGTATAAACTCAAGTTGAATCACAGACCTTGAGATAAAAACCCCAAACTATAGAGTCATTAATGAAGGAATTGGCACACATCTGAGAACTTTGGTGCAGGGAATACAGAGGCTATCAGAAATAGGGAAAGACACTAACAAAGAGGAAGCATAAATTAAAAAGTGGGATATACTAAAGATAAAACACCTGTATATATCAAAAGAATTCACCAAGAGTGTCATAAAAGAGCCCACAGTTTGGGAAAACATCTTTAGTAATGACACATCCAACAAAGGACTTATTACTAAAATCTACCATAAGCTGCTAACTTACAATAAGAAAAAAACTAATAGTCCATGAGGAGGTGGGGAAAGGACCTGGATAGAAGTTTCATAAATGCAGAAATCTGAATGGCCTCTAAACATATGAGAAATGTTCCTGATTATTAGCCATAAGATAAATGCAAATTACAACAACTATGAGATACCACCTAACATCCTCAAATATAGCCCAATTCAAAAAATCAGAAAGCAACAATTGTCAGAGGGAGTATGCGGACAGTAACACTCATCAATTGCTGATGAACTTGTCGGTATGTGAAGCCATTAAGGAAATCAATTTGGTGATACCTAAAACAAATGGAAATCAATCTACCATGTGACCCAGCAATCACCCTACTTGGCATATACCCAGAAGAAGCAAGAAACAGACCACAGTCAGACTTCTGCACTCCAAATGTTCATTGTAGTGCAGTTCACAAAGGGAAAAAACCTAAATTACCATCAATGGATAACTGGGTTAAAAAACTGTGGTATGTACATACAATGGAGGACTATGCATCCCTAAAAAAGCATGATGAATGCATGAAGTATGTAGTCAAATGATAAGAGTTGGAGGAAATTATGCGAAGTGAAGTAAGCCAAGCACAAAAGGTCAAGTACAACATCAGTCCACTAAAAAGTATAAGGGGCATAGGAGAAAAGCTACTAAATGCATAAATTCCCTGGGCAAAGTCCAGGCACTGTGGCAGGGGTAAGTCCCAACTTAGGGATACATATTGCAGCCAACTAAAATGAAGGGGGGCGGAAAAAAAAGAGGACATGAGTAAGGAGGACCAGGGCACTAACCCACTCATGGGGAGGGCATTGTTTATGTCTCCACAGGAAAGGGAGAGAGGGAGCAGGCATGTACATATGTAAATATATTTATATATAACAATAGGGATGTAGGTCTATGTACATATGTTTATATGTTAAATATTAAGGTAGCAGATGGACATTGGGCCTCTACTCAAAGCCTTCCTCAATGCAAGAACACTTTGCTTTCATAACCCGGCATTCTTTGATGCTCACCTTCCTGACATGATTGCTGAAGACCAAATGGGTACATAAGCAAATGTGATGAAGATGTTGATGGTGTCTATATTAACAGATATAGCATCTGGGGTCTTAAAGGCTTGAAGATAAATAAGCGACCATCTAGCAGAGAAGCAACAAAGCCCACATGGAAAAAGCACACCAGCCTGTGTGGTCATGAGGTGTCAACAGGAGCGGGTATCAGGTATCAGAAGACCCCAAAAATAATCACATCAATGCAAAAGAGGACAGTTGGAATGGTGACCCAAAGCCCATCTATAGACAACTGGACATCCCTCTCATAGAAGGTCACAAGGAAGAGATGAGTCGGCTAGGGTGAAGTTTAGCATCGACAAAACATACAATATTAATGCTTCCTCCCCCACCCACCCTCACCTCAGACTATTATGACCCCAGTTCTACCTTACAAATCGAGCTAGACCAGAGTATGCACACTGGTATAGATAAAAGCCTTTGACACATGGAATCCAGGACAGATAACCTCCTTAGGAACAATAATGGGAGTAGTGATACCATGAGGAGGGTAGAGGGAAAGTGGTGGGAGAAAGGGGAAACTGATTGCAGTGATTGATGTATAAACCCCACCCCCCACTCCAGAGTAATGAACAACAGAAACATGGGTGAAAGGAGACAGCGGAAAATAATTTATAATTTATCAAGGGTTCATGAGGGTGGGGGAGGGAGGGAAAAAAAAAGAAGAGCTGATGCCAAGAACTCAAGTAGAAAGAAAATGTCTTGAAAAGGATGATGGCAACGTGTTTGACCCAATGGATGGATGGATTGTCATAAGAGCTCTAAGCAAACCCAATAAAATGATTTATTAAAATTTAAAATAAAAAAAAGAAAGAAACTGGAGTTGATGTGATGTATCCAATGCAATTTTCAGAATCAGTGCTTCAAACAACCCCAGAAACAGGCCTAAAAACCAAGACACCAAGAAAACAAATGTTGTTTGGGGGCTTTGCTATGGAACTGAGGAGAGAGGTAGACTATGGCAGGTGGAATGGTAGATATCAGAAAAGTACACTAGAAGGAGAAAGGTAGAGGCCGGGTGACTGTGGTGATCAGCCTTGGACTGGTGTGGAGCTGGATTCTTACTCTCGTTTGTGTAGTCAGAGGAAGCCAAGTGTAGAGCCCACACCATTTCCTCCCCGATCCTATTTAGGGTTTCTGAGACTGTATATCGTTACAGGAGCAGACCGCCTATATCTTTCTCTAGAAGAGTGGCTGGTGTGGTTAGCAACTCTCCATGCTGACCTGGCAGTATCACCAGGGTCCCTATGTGAGACATGAGTAAACTGACAATACCACCAGGATCCCTAGGTGTGACATTACCAAACCAAAGCACACCCACTGCCAGCAAGTGGCCTCTATCGCATAGTGATCCTATAGAAGAGAGTAGCAGTGCCCCCTTTTGGTTTCTGAGGCTGTAATATTTATGTGGAAGCAGAGCGCCTCCTCTTTCTCCCACAGAGTGACTGATGGAGTCAAACTATTGACCTTGTAGATTAGCAGTCTAAACTGTAATCCACTCTGCCACCAGGGCTCATGCAAAACCTTAAGATTCACGAATTCACATATGAAATGTGTATAGATCTTCAATACTCAAAACTCAAACTCACTGCTATTGAGTGGATGGGGAATCAGTGGGAAAGGACAGGATTGCCTCTGTGAGTTTCTGAGATTCTAACTCTATGGGAGTAGAAAGCCCTGTCCTTCTGAGGAGTGACTGGTAGCTTTGAACTGCTTATCTTAAAGGGAGCAGCCGAACATTGAAAAGCAATGTTACCAGGGCTCCTTTAACAAGAATACCATCTTCAATAAGAATACTGAAAAGAAGCTAACTTTATTATGTTTGGGGGGTTACAAAGTTTCCATTTACCTTACAAGACCAATATTTGTTTCCTTTTTGATTCCTTAAAACCGTCCAGTCATCTTTCTGTGTTATAACGCACACGTACACACACACACACACACACAGACACGGAAGCAGCGTATGCACTCCAGATGCTCCCTCTGAAGGCGTTTCTCCCACTGCAGCAGTCTTGATAGCAGGAGCTTATTATAATATAACCTGATGGAGTGTTGCCGAGCCAACTTTGGAAAGACATTTTCTGGTGTTTTATTCTGCTTATTAGTGGTTCTCCAGGTGTGAGGGTAATTCCTCAAGTGTTGAAATTACCTGAAGGGCCTTTGACTTAGCAACATGGGCAGAAGCCAGAGGAGGGCACACCGATGCCTCTGGGCTGGTATAATGTTGTAGCCTCCTGCCGGGAGATTGCATTTACCATTTAGGACCGGTGGAACCATTTCTCCCCCCAAATTGTGTGCTTATTTGTAGCGTGCATTGAAAGGGTACGTGGGGCCCCAAATATCCCTATGAACCTTGAAAATGCCAGACAAAACTAAACCTCCTATGGATCTTCTATAGGTGGGTCCTTATTTGGGTCACTCAGATGCTGAAAAGGGACAATTGTTATTTTACATTTAATCTGAGTTATTGTCGGTGGGCAATCCACCAGGATGCTCGCTCTTGGTGGACTTTGTGCCCATAAGTGCTGGACAAAGTACTTGGCCAATTCTGCCTCTGTGCCATTTCTGCTTCTGTAGAAATGTGAAGCAGGAGTCTGTGATTTACAGATGTCTCCATGGCGAAAGAAGGGACAGAACCCCCACTGCCCCCCGCCACCAGGTCATTATGACTCCTAGCGACCCCATGTAGGGTTTCTTTAGCTATGAACTTCTCTACAAACAGCCTCCTCTTTGTCCCCAGGGAGCAGCTGGTAGGTTTGAACTGCTCACCTTATGGTTAGCAGTCTAATCCTGATCTAATCCTGATCAACACCCCTTTAGGAAGAAAGCAAAAGTCACCGCCGTTGGGTCAGTTTCACAAACTCACTGCTGTGGAATGGCTTTTGACTCTTAGCCAGCCTATAGGACGGAGGAGAAATGGCCCTGAATATTTCTGAGACAGGAAGTTTTACAGGAAGTATAAAACCTCTTCTTATCAATGGGCTGCTGGTAGGTTTGCACCACTGACCATGCAACTGGCAGGCCAAGCATGTAACCACTATGCCACCAGGAAAGGGGAAGATGGCTTAGTGTCAGGCACTGTGGGGTGTCAGACATCATACTAATTACATTCTCCATCTGATGGAATCCTTGTTTCGTCTCTGAATGGCAGTCGTCTGACTTTGGAGGTGAGAAAACACAGCGCTTGGGAAATGAAGCAATTTGCTCTCCAGGGTGACCCACCTAATTTGGGTCAAACTTGTGATTAAAAACTACCAGCCCCAAGGAGGCCTTTGCCTTGAAAATCTTGACACTGGGCTCAAACGTACTGGCAGGGAGCACATTTTAAAGTTCTGCAATGATCCAAGGAAAGAGACCAACCTTTAAAATCATAGAGAAAGGACCTTGAGAAGCCTAGAATCAAAGTCCCCTCCTTCAGGCTGCGGAAAGTATCACTGAAAGAGAGGAGTTTAATCTACTCATGGTGAATTTCAAGGAGCCCTGGTGATTCTGTCAGGTAAACATTGGACTGCTAACTGCAAGGTTGGTGGTTCAAACCCACCAGCCACTGGAAGAAAGATGGGACAAAGATGAGGCTATCTTCCCCCCCCATAAACATTTACAAAACCTCAGAAACCCAATACAGGATCTTTATGACTCAGAATGACAGTGAGTTTAGGATGACTAAATTTATGGATAGAACAGCAGAATAAAAATATGATAGGCATACGGGATCTTGAACATAATATATATACATTTATTTTATTTATTTAAATTTTATTTTACTTAAGGCTATATATAGAATATAATGTATAAGTAGATCATCCTGACAGTTCAATTATGTTAAGCTATGCAAATAATCTTTTCATTCATATGCTGGTAAGTGAAATTGAGAGTATTAAGATACTTAGAGAAAATGTAAATATATTTTTTCTTGAATGTGTGTATATTAAAATTTATGTTGAATTTACTGTGTATTTATGGGAAATGCTTATAATTAAATGATACATTTTGATTTGGCTCTTCCAGGTTCAAGGGAGGCAGGACTGTGCTTATTTTTCCTTGAACTTCATTACCGAAAACTAATGATCTTCTATTCTATTTTATTACACCCTGTAGTTTTTGAGAAACCCATAATTTCTAAGTAGCACCACTAATTAACTAGATGCTGTTGTTTGCATACAAATAATCGTGTCTGTAATTCCTCATCTTTATAGAAGCAACAGAATACATGGCAATGATCAATTTTCTTTCAATTTGATAAAATGGTTTTCTAAAACTCCCCAGGTATGGCATATTAAATAAGGCATATATGAAACTACTTTTAAATGTGTGTAAATAGACTTTTTGTTATTATAGCTTTGCTGGCTTTTACATCACCGGAAGTCTGAGTTTTAGTTGTTGTTGCTGGTGGGGGGGAGGGAGCAATAGGGAAAATTGCATTAAAATGAAGGGGAGATAATGGTGGTGAGAATATAGCATTTTAAGGGGTCTTCTAGATCTCAGGAGCCCTGGTGGTCCCTTGGTTAAATGTTCAGCTGCAACCTGACAAGACTGACAGTTCAAACACACCAGCTGCTCAGTGGAAGAGAGGCACCACTTTCCTTAAAAACTACAGTCTTGGAAGTCTATAGGGGCAGCTCTGCTGTGTCCTACAGGGTCACGATGAGTTGGAATGGATTCAATGCCTGCAAGCTCCATCTTGAAGTGGACCTCATCAACACGGGGCCAGCATTAATTGGTACTAGTTTCTGCCTGCAAAAATGCTGTGGATCTTGTGTAAATAAGAAAAAAAAGAGGCTTTTAAAATTCTGATTTCAACTCATGGCTTAGAATTTAATGAAACCGTTCAAGTTCAGCACTTTAATCTCACAAATTGGTTTATCACAGCCTAGTGGCCACTTCCTGTTTTATAATAAGCACAACAAAAAATATCTATGAACACTTAGAAAATTAAACCAAGGGAAGTATATGCAATTCTGAGCTCATTAGAAGCAATTCATATTTTCATCTGTCTCATTAGAGGGGTTTTTATGAACTGAAAAATGTACTTTGTATCTGTGTTTTAAGATTTTTTTAGGCTAACTGGTAGGAGCAAAGTTTTCTCATTATTCCGGAACAATATACATACATACATATTTTTATAGCGTGATTAGTGATTAAATGAGGAGAAAAGCAAAGAAACTAAAAAATTGAGAACGGTGAGGGGATAATCAGACAACTCTTATTTTCCAGGATTCAATTTCTTTATGAATTCTCTGGCATTTTAGCTCAGAGATACAATTTCACATCTCCAACTTGGGATCTGCAAGGCAGTGAAATTGGCATTGGCATTCTAGACAATAATCATGAAGTAACCATTTGGGGGCCATGGTGGTGGGAGTTGATATACAATTCTGTGAATGCCCATTGCTAATTTGACTACTTTTTGCCGTACTGAAAACAACATTTGACCCCTGATGGTGAACATCACAAACTTTCGTTTGTATATGTGTTACATAAATAAAGAATGAGTGTTTCTTGTGGGCCAAGCTAGTCAGATAGAAGGGAACAATAACCAAATATTGAGTCTTTGACCCTAGGAATCATTTATCAGTGATGCCTGGTTCTTACTTATTCACCTTTGGCATGGTCAATATTATCTGTACTTGGGTTATTTTTAGAAGTGTGATTGCAATGCTAAAAAGCAATACAATTGAAGTCTGAACATCATTTCAGGATACACCTTCACATTCTACATCATAAGCTTCTTTGAGTTCAAATGTCATTGAAAAACGCTTAGCATCTAGAAGATTTTAAATGTTTATTGATTTAAGCTCTGCTTTGTAAATGCTTGAATTTAGTATATTGCATTAGATTCTCCTAGGACCTAAGTTACTCCCTTGTTGAAATTGTTCTCTTGGGACACTGCAGTGTATGGGAGAGGAAATGTAATCCATGGGTGTGTGTGTGTGATTTTAATAGATTAGTAGACCAGCTCCACGTAGAAATTCACACTAATTTCAATTCACTTCCCTTTCATTGGGCTTAACTTCTCAGTTATAAGAGAAATAAGAAGAGATTGCAAGGGAAATGTTGCTCATACCAATGTTCAGGCAATAGGCTGAACACTTGCTGGTATTTTAACTTCCACAATCTATTCTTATTTTAGTGTGTGTACTGTCAAAGCAAACACCCACAATCTAGTCTTAATTCTAATCACCATACCCTACCCTACTTTGGGGGGATCTATTTCAGCCCCATTGTGAACTCCAGTTCATATGTGTGTGTGTGTATATATATATGTTTAAAATCATTTTATTGGGGGCTCGTATAACTCTTATCACAATCCATCCATCCATCCATCTTGTCAAGCACATTTGTACATTTGTTGCCCTCATCATCATCAAAACATTTGCTTTCTACTTGAGCCTTTGGTATCAGCTCTCATTTTTTCTCCTCCTTCCCCGCCACCCTCTCCCTCATGAACCCTTGTTAATTTATAAATTATTATTTTGTCATATCTTACACTGTCCGACATCTCCCTTCACCCACTTTTCTGTTGTCTGTACCACAGAGAGGGGCTTATACATAGATTATTGTAATTAGTTCTGCTTTCTACCCCACACTCCCTTCACCCTCCTGGTATCACCACTCTCACCACTGGTCCTGAGGGGTTCATCTGTCGTGGATTCCCTGTGTTTTCAGTTCCTATCTGTACCAGTGTACATCCTCTGGTCTAGCCAGCTTTGTAAGGTAGATTTGGGATCATGATACTGGGGTGGAAAAAGCATTTAAGAACTAGAGGAAAGTTGTATGTTTCATTGTTGCTACATCACACCCTGACTGGCTCGTCTCCTCCCCGAGACCCTTCTGTGAGGGATGTCCAGTTGCCTACAGATGGGCTTTGGGTCCCCACTCCACACTCCCCCTCGTTCACAATGATATGATGTTTTGGTCTTTGATGCCTGATACCTGATATTAATGACATCTCGTAATCACACAGGATGGTGTGCTTCCTCCATGTGGGCTTTGTTGCTTCGGAGCTAGATGGACGCTTGTTTACCTTCAAGCCTTTAAGACCCCAGATTCTATATATTTTGATGGCTGGGCACCATCAACTTTCTTCACCACCATTGTTTATACACCCATTTGTCTTCAGCAATCGTGTTGGGAAGGTGAGCATCATGGAATGTCAGCTTAATAGAACAAAGTATTCTTGCATTGAGGGAGTACTTGAGTGGAGGCCCAATGTTCAACTGCTACCTTAATACTAAGCCTAAAATATATATGCACATAGATATATTTCCCCATTATCGTATGTAATATATTTACATATGTGCATGCCTATATTTAGACATTGACAAATACCCTTTGTCTACTAGTCCTTTCCTCTATTTCCTTTTACTTTCCTCTTGTCCCAGTATCATGCTCAGCCTTCATTTGGGTTTTAGTAATTCCTCTCATTTACATTGCCCTTGATCAAGCACTACCAAGCCTCTTACACCCTCCTTACCAATGCTTTTGGATCACTCGTTCCCTTAACCCTGGGTTTGTATCTCCACATGGAAAGAGGGACAGACTTTAACCCAGTGCTCCAAGATATGAATGTAACATACCAACATGAAGCAGGGAGCCAGTAGAGAGGTCTGAAGGGGGTGACCCCAATCCCAACTATGTGGACAGCCACCCCTCCCACCCAGAAGAATTTACTTCAGAGGAAAGCACTGAAGCTACAACTCAGGGAGAGGGCCATGTTTAATAAGAGCACATGGGAGCAAATAAAGGAGGAGGAAGAGAGAGTGGAGCACATCCTAGCCTACCAAGCCTTGAGGATGATATCCTTGCTCAGAGCAGCCAATGCACAGAGAAGACCATATGGCTGGTCCCACTATGAGACCCGATATTCCTCACTGACCCATAGCTCTACAGGAGACAACACTGGAGACACAGTGTGGGAACTGAGTGCGATCTGATCCCACCACACCAAGGCAAACACCAAGGGCATGCAAAAAAAACAGCAAGAGGAGCAGAGCAAGGAAGTCCCAAGGGAATACCAAAAATAGACTTTGGGGCCAGGGTGTGGCACCCCATCAGACTTGCCCGGGAAAACGTAAAGGTCAACAAACAGATCTTGAACTATTTACAGGCTTTTCTTTTTTCTGTCATTGTTTTTTGTTGTTGTTTTCTTTTCTTTTGTTGCTTTGTTTTGCTCTAGCAGGTCTAGCTAAATAAAATAGGCTGGACAAACAATCTGGAGGAGAAAACATTGGGATTGACAGTTCCAGGGGAGCATGGGAGAGGGGGAGATGGGGAGATGGGGAAAGGAAGTGGTGTTAACCAACCCAGTTAATAATTTATGTACTCTTCAAACACGTGTTGACCACAAAACGCAAGCTACAGTACTCAGTGTCTCTCTCATAGGACTTCGAAGCTGCACAAAGTTATCCAAGGTAAGACACTTTAGAACCAATGATATCACTGAGTCATTAAAATGCTTCCATTTCCATTCTGATATCTGCACGCCTACAATGCCCTATTTTTTTACCTTGATCCTTAGCTCTCCCTGTAATTCTGTGAAATGGCCACAAACGCTCGCTATGAATTTCTTTTAGCCAGACTCAAGGATTTATTGTTTGCGCCCAGGAAATCCTGACTAGCACCTGGCAAGCATGATTAATGACTAATCCTTCATGTTGAGATTGGCCACAACCATAGGATTCTTATCAATGAAAGGAGTGAAAGATGTTACTACCAAACAAATTAAATTGGTAGGAAAGTGAGGGAATTAGTCCCCTGGAAGAAGAGTGGGGGTTAAGACTCTTTACCTCTAATAATTTAAGATGCTGAGAATCAATCAACTAGACCCCAGGCCCTCTATTACATTCCCTCCATGCCTTGTCCAACATGCCTTCTAATTAGGGTCTCCAATTCACCACACAATCCAGTTAATCACAAAACCATCACAAACAGCTCAAAGATCCTCTATGAAGTTTCTCCTCATATTAGTCTGGGTATATTAAAGAAACAAATCCACAGAAACTCATATGTATAAGAAAGAATTTTATTTAAAGGGTGAGTGCACATCAAGAAAACATCCCAACCCAGTGCTGCCCAAGCCCACAAGTCCAACATTAGCCCATATGTCCAACACTAACCCATAAAGTCCTCTTCCATCTCACAAAACACACACAATGATGCCGACTGCAGGAGGAAAGCCGAGTCAGTGTATGTGTAAGCATCTCAGTGCTGGCAGGGGTCTCCAAATGGCTGTTCCAGCACCCAGGGTTGCATCAGAGTAGGTCCATGTGGCTTCTCCTCAGGGATGTGAATGTAGGACGTGAGCCTGGCCAGCTGAAGCAGGGAACTGGATAAGTCAGCTATACCCTGGTCTGAACTTCAGAAAGCAAGAGACCCCGAGAACTCAAAAGGCGAAGCTCACTGAGCCATTTATCTCTCTGCCTTCAATTAACCCCACATATGTTTATCAGCCAGGTTGGCACAATAAACTTGAACTATCTCATTCCTGATTAAAACCAGGAGGAATTGAAAGAGGAGGGCATGAAAAACAAGAAAACTGTGTCCAGTAGTCTGTGGCATTTACAGAAATTAACTTGTTTAGTCAATACATCAATTGAATAAATTAAATATGATTTCTGCTTGATAGTGACTGAAACTAGTATCCAATGTGCGTAAATAAATTGCTAAACTTTGCACCAAAAAAGAAGGTAAAACAGCCATTGTTATCAAGTAGATCATAACTTAGGCTGACTGAAGGTGTTACAAACAGTTCTGTGTGTTTGTTTTGTTTCATTTTTTCCCCAACCAATCATTTAACGTTATTTATTGTTAAGCTCTTGATGCTGCAGCACAAAAACCAAGGAAGAAACCAGATATTTGACAATACAAGTACAATTGACCATATGGCGGCAAAGTCTTAAACTCAGCAAGACAGACCTCTCGTGAGCCTGTCTAATGTGGCTGTGCATGCCCTCATTTCCTGGGCTCCTTACAGACCCAGCTTGGTTCTTCTCCAGTGTCTTCTCTTGGAGTTGCACCTTATTTTATTACCAGTTTTCATTCGAATTCATTTAGGAATAGCCCGATTCTGCTTTTGTTTCCTGGCCAGGAATCTCTTGACCTTGGAAGTCTTTTAAGAAGACAAAGACAGACCACCACCACAGTTGGGGTGGCAGAGAAACAGAGAGCTTTTGCTTTGTTTTAATATTAGTAATCTAGAGTAGTTGTTTTGCTACTTATTTATTAACGGATGTTGGATTAAAATCTGGGTTTCCCTGATTGTAAGGCGCATGTCATTTGAAACAACCTACATGCTACTTTTGAAAGGAAGCCTAGATGGCGGCGTGGTCAAGTGCTAGGCTATTGACTGAAATATCGCCATTGGAAAAAACGTACCAGCTGCTTTGCAGGAAGACGTGGCAGCCTGACTCTATAAAGGTCATTACCTCTATGAATCATCACTGATGCGCCAGCAATGAGCTACACACTACTTTTACACTTCTGGAAATAAAATACTTACAGTGAAGAAGTAAACAATTTAAGTATATATTACTGTGTGAGTAAACTCCAAGAAGATATTTTACATAAATTTTCATGCACTTTATTTAGCAATTTTTCTTCCAAATCAGTTCCCCAAGGTCCACCTTGTTGTTAACATTTAGAGTTACTTAAATGCCAACCAGTGATCAGAAATTAAAACTTTCACTACATATTAGAATGAAATTAAAACGCTATTAATTAACTTGCTATAGATTCACTTATCTTTAATGCACCCCTGTCTAACATAAAGATTGCAAAGCTTTCTCCTGAGTATCTTTTTACAATGGTCTGTTTTCACTCATTAATTTATTCACTTATTTACTCAAAAAGTAACTCTAGGTGGCAAACAAATATACTTCAATCATTCATCCACTTTGTTTTCTGTGTACTAAGATGAATAACACAAAGCTCCTGTTCACCATGACTCCTGTGTTAGTCTGGATACTTTAGAGAAACAAATCCACAGAAACTCATGTATAAGACAGAATCTTATATAAAGCGTAAGT
>NW_022106189.1:24177887-24186307 GCF_000313985.2 Echinops telfairi | reverse complement strand
AAGTCCTTAAGACAAGTCTCACCATCCTTATCTCTACGGAGCCTTCTGACTGTATTTATTCCAAGACAGATTTGTTTGTCTTTTTGGCAGTCCCTGGTACTTTAAAAATTCTTCACTAGTACAATTATTCAAATGTATTGATTCTTCGGTCAATCTTGTTCAATGCCCCACTTTCACATACATTTGAAGCTATTGAAAATACCATGGCTTGAGTCAGGTAGGTACACCTTGGTCTACAATATATCACCTGCTTGCTTTTCAACCCTTTAAAGAGGTGTGATAGAAAGGGTGCATAAGCAAATGTGATGAAGACAGCTGATTGTGCCCAGCTATTAGACAATATAGCATCTGGGGTCTTAAAGGTTTGAAGTTAAACAAGTAGTCATCTAACAGAGAAGCACCAAAGCCCACATGGAAGAAGCACACCAGCCTGTGTGATCATGAGGTGTCGACGGGATCAGATACGAGTCATCAGGAGAGCAAAAACAATCACAATGATGCAAACAAGGACAGTTGGAGTGGAGACCCAAAGCCCCTCTGTAGACAATTGGACATCCCCTCATAGAAGGGTCACAAGGAAGGGACAAGCCAGCCAGGGTGTAATAGAGTACTGACAAAAACACACAACATTCCTCTAGTTATTTAATGCTTATTTTCCCCCTCTATCATGACCCAGTTCTACCTTACAAATCTGGCTAGAGCAGAGTATGCATATTGGTATAGATAAAAGCCCTCAGCACACAGAATCTAGGACAGATAAACCCCTCAGGAATAACAGGGAGTAGTGATACCATGAGGGTATAGGGACAGTGGGAGAACGGGAAGGGAGGAGGAGGGGGAACTAATTACAATGATCAATATATAACCCCAGACCCCTCCACTCCCAAGGGGTATGAACAACAGAACCGTAGGTGAAAGGAGAGAGCCAATGGTGTAAGATAGGAAAATAACAATAATTTATAATTTATCCAGAGTTCATGGGGGTGGGTGGGTTGGGGAGGGAGGGAAAAAATAGCAGCTGATACCAAGGGCTTCAATAGAAAGAAATGCTTTGAAAATGATGATGGCAACGTATGCACAAATGTGCTTCATACAATTCAAGCATGGATTGTTATAAGAGCTCTTAAAGCCCCAATAAAATGATATTTTTAAAAGAAAGAAAACAGGGGAAAATTTAAAAATAAAAATTATTTAGAATTTAAAAATATATAGAGGCTTTGAGCAGCAGATTTACCCAGTTCAATGCATCATTTTATCTCTTCACAGCTCCTTCGCTGAGCATTGATAGTGAATTCAAGTGATATAGTGGGTTCAAGTAATAAATGCTAGAACCCATGTCTAACATTATATTATAGTAATAGTAATAAATGCTGGATCCAAGGTAGAAAAATAGAAGTTACTTATTTGTAGAGTCTCTGGGTTTTACAAATGGTTAATCCACTACATTTTTGCTTGCAAGTTTCAAAGTTCTAGTCTACCTAGTGGAACTTCAGAAAGAAAAGCGTATCAATTGACTTCCGAAATATCAGGTACAGAAAATCCTATGGAGCAAGGTCTCCCCGACACACAGGGTCAACATAAATTGGAATTCACTGGAAAATCACTCATTTTATTGTTGATGTTGTTTTTGTGCTAGACTGTAAAATAATGTCTGCCTTATTGAAGACTTTCTCATCTTGGCCTACCACCAAAAAGACTACAAGCGAACCCACCAGCCATCAAGTTAATTATCACTCCTTACAGGGTTTCCAAGGCTATATAAATCCTTATGGGAAGAGTTGGTTTCATCTTTCTCCAGCTCAAATAACTGAGTTTGATTCACTGACCTTGCAGTGATTCAACAAGTGGTCCTGCAAGTATCTGCTGATGAATGAGCCAATGAATCAATGAATAAGACCAGCAGTGAATGACAGAAGGCTGCTATTTTACTCATCTCCTCCCATCTATCCCAGCATGGGAAGAATTTTCAGGGATGGTGTCAGAAAGAAAGTTGTAAGCACAATTCCCAGAGATCCATGCAATTTATAGGTGTGAGGGAGAGGAAACAATAGTATAGATAAAGAATGGCATGTCCAAGGCCAGAGAAATATGCCACCACATGATTCTTTGAGTCTTTGTCAATATTGCAGCCTCACTGAAGCCCAGGATGCTTCAGTGTGTGTAGCAAGGGCAGGTGAGGTAGCAAGGGCAGCAAGGCTGAAGTACACATCCATGGAGGTGTGGCATACTCTTAAGCAGAAAGATTAGAGAATAATGGTTAAGACATTTCTATGTCTTGGTACTGAATATAGACTTTTACCCTGAGGACATTCATTCTCTCCTTATAAATGTCAACCGGGCTTTCCCTTTGTTCAACTTCCAGCTGTTTTCCTGTTCTTCTCGATCCTGGTCTGTTCTATTGTTCCTGATATAGATAGGACAATGGAGGGATGGTGGGCAGCTGATTTGCAGACAGCTTATAAGTAGGCTGTGCAGATGTTGCCTTCCCTAATACTCATAATAGCCCAGGCCTCAAATCATAAAATATACTAATGACAGATCTCGAGCCATTGTTTACAACGTGGGTTAGTAAATAAATATGACTTGGGTACTCTTTACAGGCTTACTTATCAACATTATATGCATTGGCAGGGGCCTGAGGAATTTGCAGTCTATGAAGATAATGTGGGTGTCAGTTGGAAGTCTGCTCAGGATTGAAAGCTTGCTGATGCTCCAAGGTGCCACCTGGGACCCCATCATCCATCTCCCCACCTTTCCTGAATGTCTCTGATGCCCATCAGTCTGGTTTCCCTGAGTACTAAAGTAATGGGCTCCTGGCTCTATTTCAACTCTGTCAAAATAGCTGCCGAGACTCTATTGCCTTCCTACAAGGATGTAATCTACTCTAAGTTCCCTGACACATTATAGGGAGGAAATCTGTTTTCTCTGTCACTTTTCCTTTCTCAGGCTATGTCTGCAGCAGAACATCTTTGCTGTG
This sequence comes from Echinops telfairi, assembly GCF_000313985.2. Classification (NCBI taxonomy): domain Eukaryota; kingdom Metazoa; phylum Chordata; class Mammalia; order Afrosoricida; family Tenrecidae; genus Echinops; species Echinops telfairi. The sequence continues at coordinate 24,183,330 of NW_022106189.1, read as the reverse complement.
GATAAGAGGTGCAGACTTGCTATGAAAGCCGGTTTTCTCATCCGTGGTATGAGTTGTCTAACTTAATCGCCTTGTTGCTGCACACCCTCAAGGTTTTCCTTGGCTCCCCTCTCTGCAAGAGAAGACCTTGAGTACATACTGGTGCATTTTTCACCTCTTCGTGGATGTTTTTCATTGATTTCTTAAGGAGACAATGCTACTTTTCATGGACCATAAGAATAAACGATGGATCACGGACAGAGAAAGAGAAGTGGAAACAGCACACAAAAGAAGGGAGTGGGATAAGGAACAGGACACTGAGGGAACTGAAATGGATAGAGTTCAAACAAAAAGTATAGAAATTGTTGAATGCAAAACTCTTGATCAGGACTGAAGTCATCCATGCAAATCACAATAAAAAGCATAAAGGAAAGAGAGTATACATCTTAGTGCCTGTAACACCTTGTAACATATTTTGTTACTCTTCTCTTTTTCTATCAATGAACAGCAAAGTTCTTGATGATAGAAATTGTCATGGGTTGCAATGGACGCGAAGATAAATGAGGTAATTCCAACAACAGTGATCATAATAATAAACCCACAAACTCACGGCTAGTGAGTCAGTCCTAACTCATAGAGACCCTGTAGGACAGAATGGAGCTTGCGCTGTGAGATTTCAAGACTGCCACTGTTGATGGGAATAGAAAGCCACCAGCGGAGTGGCTGCTGGGTTGAAATTGCTGACGTTGTTGTCGATGATAGAAACAAAAGTACTTATTCACTTTGGGTCATACGCTGGGCTAAATATCGTTTGTTTATGATCTGCGGTGGTTGGGTGTTAAAGTAATCCCCCTTGACTGATCTAACACACTTACCTAACACAATGTAATCAACTCCATGGGTTAGAACCATATGTACAATAGAATGAAACACTACCCAGTTCGGTACTATCCTTCCAGTTGCTATGTTTGAATATACACACACGTACATAAATAAGACTGGTATTGCTTCTCCAGAGAACCCAGCCTATTACATTACCTACATCTGTCCTCACAACAAACTTAAAATTGAATTATAATCACAAATAGGGTATAATATAATGTGTATTATATTACTATCATTATGATATTCAACAGCAAATGAGCTTGATTGGTAACTGCACATTCTCCAAAACATATTTCTGATTACAATGAAAGTACACTAAACTTGTTAAATGATCAATGGCTATATTTTGTTTGAGTAGACAGGGAGGATTTAGTAGGAATTTTGAAAATAATGTTAACTGAGGAAAAGAAACTATTTTATCTTTGAGAAAGATGCCAAGCTGCTCAGAAAAAAGAATGTGTGCAAATGATTTTCTCTGAAGAGTACTTTTGAGATGTCTATTAGATTTGTTTTTTTCTGCAAACATTTTTATGGCAAAATGTCTTTTGCCTCTCAATTTCCTCAGTGGTTGTGTTGCTGCCAGAGTGTGAGTTGATCTTGAAAGCATATACTGTATACACCGTTTTCCAAATGAGGAACATCGGGGACTAATAGAAGCCTCATCGATCTTACAGAAGAGGCTCATATATAAATGCACACAGATTGTGCAACGTGTCTTAAGAGTAAAAACTAAATATCATCTGGGTTTCACTTAAATACGCCTTTAGATTTGTAAAGTTATTATTTTGGTTTTATAAAGCATCCTATCATTAATCTCTACTGTCTGTAATTCTTATAGTCCTGTATGGAACAGTATATCTTCACTACTAATCAAAAGATCCGTGGTTTGAGTACATCCAGAGGCGAACAGAAGAAAAGCCTGACAATCCCTTTCCATAGAGAGGATAGCTGAGGAAACCCGTTGGAGCATCTCTACTCTGCAAGACACGAAGTCTACATGAGTCGAATCCAACTGGAGAGAATGGGTCTAATTTGGAGACAACTTATTAGAAAGGAGTTTTTCAAGAATGTAAACCCCACTTCGTAATGCTCAACTGCTCACTCCTTTCTGCGATAGTCATTGTGGTGATTTGCATATTGCTGTGATGTTGGAAACTATGCCACGATCATTTTTCCCCCTCAAATGCAGCAGGGTCACCAAGTGGCGGCCACATTTCAGAGTAGCTTCCAGACTAATATAGTCTGAGTAGGAGGAGCTGGGGACCTCTATCTGAAAAATTGGACGGTGAAAGCCTCATGAGTAGCTATGTAATCTTTTTGCCATTATGCCAGAATATTAGCCACCCAGGATGGATGGCACTTAACATGTGATTGGAAAAGAGCTGCCTCCTCACAGTAGAGAGAAACATCACGATGCCAAAGGAGTAAGCTTTCAGGACTTTCACTTGCTGAAAGGATGTGACTCAAAATGAGTAGAAACAGTTTTAAATGGTAAACATTCATTAATAATCAGAATGTGGAATGTATGAACCATGAATCAAAGAAAAATACAAGTTGTCAAGGAAATGTAATACTAAGGTTGATATTCTAGGCATGAAGGAACATAAATGAACTAATACTGACCATTTTGAATCAGATAATCATGTGGTCCAATATTTTCAGGAATGACAAAAATTGAAAAAGAGTTGGAAACCATCTATTGCCAAACAGAACATTCTGAGATAGATCCTGAAATATAACCCTGTCAATGAGTAGATGGTATGCAAATGCGTACAAGGAAGTTGTCCTTATTCATCGGTCAGACTTCACTTCTATAGGTGCTTACAGCATCTTCTGTGATGCTAGAAACTATGACTTTGGTGTTTCAAATCTCAGCAGGGTTTACATGTTTCAATGGAGCTTCCAGGCTAGGAACAAACGTGGAAGAAGGAATAAGCTGTCCACTTCTGAAGGACGAACCATTGAAAGCCTGCTGAGTAGCAAAAGGACATTGTCAAATATAGTACTGAGAGATGAGCTCCTCATGTTGGAAGGTATTCAAAACAGGATTGGAGAAATGTTGCCTCCTTTGCTGATAATAGGGTGTGACTGAAAAAGAAGAAGCAAGGGCTGCAACATTAATCATTAGAGTTTCCATGGCAAGAGTGCAAGAGTTTCCATTGAGGAAAACTGGAAGTCATCAAAAGTGAAATGGAATACATAAAGATCAACATCAACATCCTAGGCACTGGTGAGCTGAAATGGACTGGTAGTGGGCATGTGTAATAAATCATATGCTTCATTATGTCATAAAAAAACACTGTCAAGAGGAAAAGTGTTGCCTTCATCATCAAAAACAGCATTTGAAAATCTATCTTGAAGTATAATGTTTTCTGTGAAACATATAGAAAGATATCTATATGCCTACAAAGAATACCAACTAATACCACTGTTATTTAAATTTACTCACCAATCAACAAAACCAGTGATGAAGAAAATGAAGATTTATTTTTCCGTCTGAAATTGATGCAATGTGCAATCATGAAACCTTGATAATTACTGGCTATTGGAATGTAAAAATTGGACGCAAAGACAAAAGAAAAACACTTGGAAATGTGGCCTTGTGGACAGAAATGACGATGGAGATCACATGATGAAATATTGCAAATATATTTTTCAACAACATAAACGGTGTCTGTACACCTAGTCTTCTCCAGGTGGAATACAGAACACACAACCTCTGTGGAAAGAGATGATGGGAAAGTTTAATATCATTAGCTAAAAGAAGGCTAAGGACTGACTGTAGCACAGATCATTAATTGCCCTTATGTAGTGCAATTATTGTGGTATAGTGGTTATGTGTTGGGCTGCTAACCACAAGGTAAACAGTTTGAAACTACCAGTGGTTTCTCTAGAGAAATATCAGACTTCTTGCTTCCTTCAAGAGTTACAGTCTCAGGAACCCACAGCGGCAGTTCTACCATATCCCATAAGGTCTCTATGGGTCGGAATCAACTATCTTCAGTGAGTTATTTTTAGTTAGAGAGAATATATTGGAGATGACAATAATTAAAACAAGCCAACATGAACCAAAATATGACCTTATCTCATCTGAATTTAGAGAACATAACAAGGCACCTTGGTTGCACTGAACACTAATGACAGAAGACTTAGCAAATCACAGGGTGACATCAAGAACATCTTACATGAAGAAAGGAAAAGGTCATTGAAAAGACAGGAAAGAAACAGCCAAAATGGATGTCAGAAGACACGCTACAACTTGTTCTTGAACGGAGAGTAGTTATAGCAAATGGTATAAATGAAGAAGCAAAAGAATTAAACAGGATATTTCAAGAAGCTGGAAAAGACAAAGTAATGTATTTTAATGAAATGTGGAAAGACTTGGAGTAAGAAAACCAAAAATGGAAAAAAAAAATCACTATCTCCCTAACTGATAAATCTGAAAGAAAAATTAAAATCTCAAGTTGCAATGTATTTTTATGTATAAACCATTTTATTGAGTGCTCTTATAACAATCCATATATCAATTGTATCAAGCACATTTGTATGTTGCAATCATTTTCAAAACATTTTCTTCCTATTTGAGCCCTTGGCTTCAGCTCCTTCTTTCTCCCTCCCTCCTCAACACTCCCACCCTTGTGTACTCTTGATAAATGATAAATTGCTATTATTCTCATATCTTACACCATCTACTGTCTCCCTTCACCCATGGTCCTGTTTTGGAGGGGGTGTATATGTTGATCATTGTGCCCTGTGATTGGTTCCCCCTTGCACTCCCTTTTCTCCCTACCTTCCCCCTACTCTCATGGTATCACTACTCCCATTATTGTTCCTCAGGGGTCTATCTGTGCTCAATTCCATTTGTGGAGAACTCTTATCTCTATCAGTGTAAATGCTCCAGTCTAGCTGGATTTGTAAGGTAGGACTGGAGTCATGATAGGGGAGGGGGGGCACATTAAAGAACTAGAGGAAGATTGTGTGTTTCATCAGTGCTATTGTAGGATTATAAAGAGTTTTCCCCCAGCTTTGTCTCCCCCAAAGACATGTCAAACATTAGGTGCTTTTTGCTAGCATATGTGGGGAGGTCAGATGCTTACAGACATCCTCCCTGGAGGTACCCAGTCGCCAGACTACTCCCCTCCCTGCTGTTAAGGACAATGAGCTACTTCTCTCTAGAGGCCTGTAGTCACTGATTTGGTTCCTGTAGGTGGAGTTTACACCCTACTGATAATGGTGCCAGGGAACAGGTCAAACCTACTCCATGACATCCAAAGTTAGGCTGCCATCCTGAATCTAGGATCCGCCCATCTTGTCACAAGTATACCCCCAATCCCTCCCTCTTCCTATTGCATGTATATCCCTAGATTGTCCCCCTCTCATTGCTGTATAGCTTAGAGTGCAACCCCTTCCTGTGACATTAGTCTTTACCTGTAATTAGTGGGCTTGCACGCCCCCAAAGATATATCGGCCTGGCTTAGGGATAAATATCTCTCTTGGCTCCTCCCTAGACCTCTCTTTGGTTCCCTCCTCTCCTCTCCCATCCTCGCTCCCCTGTTCCCTTTCCCCTTGTCCTCCTTCC
>NW_022106189.1:24175278-24176786 GCF_000313985.2 Echinops telfairi | reverse complement strand
TGCCAAGCACTGTCCTCTGAATCTGAAGTCAATTTTCAAGACTCCTCTGGGCCTTTGTTGCTTTGCTCCCCTTACTGTTCTGTTGCACTCCTTTCATGTTTCACCCTGGTGGTGGGGTGGTGGTAGTCAGGCTGGAAACAATTCCCACACTATGTCTCCAGTGCTGTCCCCTGTAGTACTGTAAATCAGTGAGGGAACATTTTGTCTTGTGGTGGGGTTAACCTTACAGTCCTCTCTGTGCCTTGGCTGCTCTGAGGAGGAGTGTAGTCCTTGGGGCTTGGTGGGCCCGGTTGTGGTCCACACTCCGCTTTCCCTCTTAGTTGCTCCTGTGTGGTCTTGGCAGACCTGCCACTCTCCCCTGTCTGTATCTTCAGTCCTGTCCTCTGTAGTGCAATCTTCTGGGAAGGGGGCCACTGTAGCTGGGATTGGAGCCAGCCCTGCAGACTTCTGTTAGTTTGTTGCTTCTATGCTGGTATGTTGCCCTCAAGGCTTGGTATACTAGGTTGAGATCTAGTCCCTCTCTCCCTTTCCTGTGGAGACATAAATAATACTCTCCCCATGGGTGGGTTAGTTCCCTGTTCCCCAACTATCCATGTCCTCTTTTGTTTTTCTTTCCCCCTACTTTTTAGTTGGCTGCAATATGCATCGCTGGGTTGGTTCTGACTCCTGCCAGAGTGTGCCTGGACCTTATCCTGGGAATTGATATATCAGAGTCTTTTTCCCTTCAAGTTTCAATGTTAAAGTAGTCTGTGTGCAAAATATTAAACGATGCAGGAAGCATCAAAAGAAGATGGAAGGAAAACAGAATAACTTTACAAAAAAAATGAACATCTAACCAGTTCAACAGGTAGCCTATAATTAAGAACAATATATATATTAGGAACACATATTTAACCATATAGTTAAAGTATTGAAGAAGTTCAAGATGTAGTGAAGGCATTAGCAAAAAAGCAAGACTTAGTAATTGACAGAATACCAATTAAAATTGTATTAACAAGTTGATGAAGCACTGGATACTCTCACTTGACAAAACTAAGAAATTTAGAAGGCCTATTGACTGGAAAAACCTATATTTGTACCTACTCCTAAAAAAGGTGACAAAACACAATACAGAAATCAATGAACAATATCATTAGTATTACATGCAAGTGAAATTTTGCCGAAGATCATTTAACAATATATATAGTAGTACATTGACAGAAAACTGCCAGAAATTCAAGCTAAAATGAGAAGAGGATGTCGAATGATGACTATGAATTCTGACAGATGGATCTTGGCTGAAAGTAGAAATTACCAAAAATATGTCTACTTGTATGGATCATAACAAATTACTGCAACAAAAAGATAACATTGCCAGGCCTTGGTGTCCCAACAGATTGGACTGGAAAACACACATAAAGGCCAACAAACAGTCCTTGAATTTACTACAAGCTTTTCTTTCTTGCTGTGTTTTTTTGTCATTGGTTTGTTGTTGTTGTTTTGTTTTATTTTGTTGCTTGGTTTTGCTC
>NW_022106189.1:24145631-24173922 GCF_000313985.2 Echinops telfairi | reverse complement strand
TTACATATAACCTCCTCCCTGAGGGACAGACAACAGAAAAGTGGGTGAAGGGAGACGTCAGACAGTGCAAGATATGACAAAATAATAATTGATAATTTATCAAGGGTTCATGAGGGAGGGGGGAGCTGGGAGGGAGGGGGAAAAATGAGGAGCTGATGCCAGGGGCTTAAGTGGAGAGCAAATGTTTCAAGAATGTTGAGGGCAATGAATGTACGAAATGTGCTTTACACAATTGATGTATGTATGGATTGTGATGAGTTGTATGAACCCCTAATAAAATGATTAAAAAAAAGATAACATTGCAAAAAGTGGGAATTCCAAAACACTACATTGAGCTCACACAGAATCTGTACATTGATTATAATAAACAGTTTTTTGAATAGAACAAAAATATACTGCATGCTTTAAAACTATAAAAGGTGTGCTTCAGTCTTATATACGTTCATGAGTATTTATTTAATATTTACGGTGAGCAAGTCATCTGAGAAGCTGAACTATATGAAGAAAAGCAGCATGGGGATTACAAGACAGCTTACTGACAACCTGCAGTACACAGATGGCACAAGCTTGCTTGCTGAAAACTCGAAGACTGTAAGTCCTTACTTTTGCAAATCAAAGACTTCAGTCTTCAATATAGATCGAAAGTAATTGCAAAGAAATCCAAAATCCTTACCACTGGCATAATAGACAACATTATGATAAATGGAGAAAAGATTGTTGTTGTCAAAGAATTTATTTTTGCTCAGATTCCTAATAAATGTTCATAGAAGGAGCAGTCACCATTTTTAAACAGAACAAGAAAATACATGGTTTAAAATAAGGAGAAGGGTGAGTCGGGGTTGTATCCTTTCATGATACTTGCTCAATCTGTATGCTGAGCAGAGTCTGAGAAACATAATATCAGACTCGGAGGAAAACTAACAGCCTGCAATATGCAGATGGCACAACATTGTTTGCTGAAAGCAAAGAGGACTTGAAACACTTACTGATGAAGACCAAGAACTATAGTCCTTAATAAGAACTACACAGTACAACTAGACTAGTATGCAGCATCATGGTAAACAGAGAAAAGGTTGAAGTTGTCAAAGATTTTATTTTCCCTCATTTCACAATCCACGCACACGGACATAGTAGTCATGTGCATCCCCTCTTGCCACTGACAAAGAAAGAGAGAGAGAGAGAGATGGAGGAAGACACTGACAAGAGCTTAAGACTAAAAGGCAACAAAGATAAATACTGTTATATACCTGTATAAGCATGATCTATGAGTAGATGATTGGATAGACACACAAGTTGAATGAATATGGGAGGGACGATTGGGGTATACATACAAACACACAGTTATACATATCTATGTGTGTGTGTGTGTGTATATATATACATATATATATGATAAGCTATTTGTACATGAGTGTTTATCTTTTCTCCAATATATCCATGAATATGGTATAGCATATAAAGAGATAATTTAGGAAAATTTCTTAGACACAGCTAATACCTTGAGGGCATGAGTTGGGGGACTTGGAAACTCAAGATCATAGTCTCGGGAGACATTTGGTCAATTGGCATAACTTAGACCACAAAGAAAATGTTCTACACCCTACTTTGTTGAATAGTGCCTGGGGTCTTTGAAAACTCCAATAAAAACAAACAAATAAACAAAACTACGAGTTTCTCCCCATCCAGAGGAAAGACGAGTGGTGACAATGCAAGACACATGGGAACAATTGGTCCAATGAACTAATGAATCACGCATGCATCATTATTCACAAGCAAGAGACAAAAAGAACCAGATGGTACCTGGCTATGACTACCAACTGCTCTAAAGGGGGTCACCTTAGAAAGTTCTGGATAGAATGGGAGAACAAAGTAGAAAAAACTCACTAAAAAGAGACCAGGCTGACTGATCAAATGGAGACTGGTGGGACCCCCAAGACCATGGCCTTCAGTCACTCAGATTTGGAACTGAACTCACCCCCATGGCTCAATTCTCATCCAAACAATAGGCATATCTATACAGGGGTTAATAACACATTAGAACAGTGAACCATTGAGATCAAGGGCGTATCATTTTCTCAAGGGTAAAGTTCAGAAGAGTTAGAGGAGAAGGAGGAGTTGAGGTGGAAAATACAGGGAAAGGTGTAATGAGAGGTGTTTTATTGAGGGGACTCCAATGAATGAGAAGAATCAAAGAATATAGGAATTGTTTAATGTAAAATGGGTTATATACTCAATAAACCTTCGCTAATTCACAGTAAAAGAAATTAAAATAAAAAGGGTGGGTGAATTAAATTATGTATTGCAAAGGATAAATCAACTGCAAGAAAACTTGCCAAAATGTATGAAATCAAAGACATGCCCTTGAGCAGTAAGGTGTGCCATTCTCAAGCCTTAGCATTTTCAATAGTATCAGATGCACATGAAAGCTGGACTATGAATAAAGAAACCCGAAGGAGAAATGCACCCTTTGTGTTATCATGTTGATGAAGAATACTGAATGTACCATGGGCTACCAGAAGCATGAATGATTCTGTTTTAGAATAAGTGCAGTCAGAATGCTCTTTAGAAGGGAGGATGGTTATACTTAAGTGCTTTGGGCATGTTATCGAGAAGGACCAGACCTGGATCAGAACAGCATGCTTGGCAAAGGAAAGCACCAGGGAAAGCATGCAGACCCTCAGTGAGATAGATTAACACAACAGCTTCAATGGAATAAAAGATAGCAATGATTGTGAATATGGTTGCAGGATGGGCAGTGTGACATTCTGGCGTACATAGAGTAACTAAGAGTCAGATCAACTTGATGGCACGACCATACACCATTGCCCAATAATCAGAAAATAAATTTTCTCAGCATATTTCTGAAATAGGCAAATATCACCAAGAGTCAGATGGACACACACACACACACACACACACACACGAGATCTTTTACTGTGCTGGGTCCCCTATTAGTGGGGAAGTCTGAATGTGACTGAATGGTTTTACCACCCTCCTCTGCTCTCTACTTGTCCCCAGAGGTAACCATGTTGCAAGAATTTATATACCACTTCTCTACTTTTGATGAAGATAGCGAAAGGACTTTAGAGTACTGATCATTAGCATCTAATATCTTCAAATGCAGAATTTACTTTCAAACGTGTGTAGTCCCCTCCCTTCAGTCCTATACCTCAGCCTACCCCTTAGAGCATTTTACTTATTACCTATAATGCTATTTTACTCACCTACGGTTTCTTTTCTCATTTGGAAATGGATGATCTCCATCTCCCAAGTCTCGCTTATTCCCAAACACTAGTCCCACGGATGAATAGCATCCATCTTCAAATTCAACATTTTTCCAAACTGGAATTGTCAACATTTTGTTAAAAAATACTTCATTTCCTAGATTTTTCTTAAGGGTAGCAGAATTATGAGTCTTCAGATGCTTTTGGTTTTGGTTGTTAGGCGCCAATAAGTCGCTTCCAACTCATAGTGACCCTCAGAACAATGGGCTGGCCCAGCCAGTCTGGGGACATCCTCACCACTGTTCTTATGTTTGGGCACAGAGTTGCAGCCGCTGTGTCAACCCACCTTGGCGAGGGCCTTCTCTCTCTCTCCTTTTTCCTCTGCCCCTCCACTTCACCAAACACGATGTCCTTCTGCAGGGATTAGTCTTTCCTGATAACATGCCCCAACTACATGAGACGAAGTCTCACTGTGCTTGCCTCTAAGCAGCACTCTGGTTGTACTTCTTTCAAGACAGATCTGTTTGTCCTTTTGGCAGTCCATGATATTTTCACCATTCTTTACCAGCACCATAATTCAAAAGCATCGTTTTTTTTTTGGTCTTCCTTATTCAGTGGCCAGCTTTCACATGCATATGAGACATTTGAAAATACCATGGCTTGAGTAAGGCACACCTTAAACCTCAATGGATGTTCTCAGCCCATCCCATTTTGTCCCTATGGGCCAGTGACCTGTTGGTTCTACCTCCTAAGTGTACTTCAGTGATATGATTATTATCTATTCACACATGCATATTATTATATCAAATCTCTAACATTACATCTATAAAAGATGTATTTTTATTCCTTTAACAATGAGAAGGTTAACATCTACTGAATTCCTCAGCTAGCAAGTGGTAAACTCATAATTTGATTTCAAGTCTTACTGACACTACAACCGATATAATCCATAATGCCACCATTTCTTCATTAGGAACATAAACTTTCCCAGTTTTATGTCTCTATCATTTTCACCAATTTTGTAGGATGATGTGGGCTATACCTAACCACTGTTGATGAATGAATACTTTAAAAGGTAACCTAAGGAACTGTCTTGAAATAGCCACCTCCCTTACTTGCCTGGAGGTGATTACAGTTTTTTGCAAGGAAATTAAAGAGGTGCATTTCCCCTACTTAAGGGAGCCAACCTCCCCTAAGAGGGAAGCTAGTCTGCTTAACATATTTCAGGGGCTGCTGAATTATTTGTGCTCTACTACAAGGTCGCTATAATTCCACACTAGCTATCAATTGTTTGACAATGAGGTGTCATCAATCAGCCTGTAACTTTCATTGCCAAGTGCATTCTATTTTTATATACCCATGAACTCACACATTTAGCAGTGACAGGAAGAAGCCTTTCTCTATAGGATAAGCAATGAATTGTGTGTTTCATCTGAAATACATTATTTTACAACATTTTATTCAGAAATATCCTTTGCCACAGACAAAAAAAGACTTCGAAAAACATTGTAATATATTCCTCCTTAAAAATATTTTTTTATATGAAGGTTTGCTACAGAGAGCAGATGGGTAAAAAAAAACCCTTCTCTTCTGCCATTTTATAAAATATGTCTCAGCAAATAGTCATAAATCTGTCAGATATTGCAACCCAGTTTGGTATTATAAACTAGGAAAATGAACTCAATAGCAATATAATCTTACTTTCCAATATAACTGAACTCTGGGAAAATATCTCAGGAAGAATGCAGTCATAGAGAGCAAATAAAATCTAAGTACCACAGATATAAAGAAGTTTATGATGGTATATACAACTTTGGCTATTGGTGTTTTCCTTTTATTAATTCTAACACAAACCCTCAATCACGTTCTTCTTTTTAATTTTGTTTATTATTATATTTTTTCCTCTGAGAAGTGTGAAATTAACTTTTATTATTTTTATCTCTTTGATTATTTGTTTAGTTCCATCCTTCCATTTGAAGCATTACTGGGGGCCTGTTTAGTAAAGGTAGCACCAACTGTGCGGATGACACAGGACTGGACAGTGTTTTGTTCTATTCTACCGAAGGTCGCTGTGATTGAGAATGGACTTAGCAGCAATGAACAACAATTTTGTTTTTGCCCTAAAATCACTATTTTCTCAGCATTGACTTACCATATGCTAGAGATGCAATGGTGTCTCTTTCTTGTAAATCAGTATATTGCCATTTATCAAAGGTGATTTTTATTTGAAAGGCAGGCAGAGGTAGTTAAATTATCGCATGGTGGTTTGAAGGGTTCACCTGTTGAGATGCTTTTCCTTAGTGAGAAAGGAGTCCTGGTGGTGCAATCGGCTCCCAGGTGGGCTGCTCACCGCAAGGGCAGCAATTGGAATCTAGAAGGGACTCCACAGTAGAAAGATCAGACGTTCTGTTCTCTCTGAAACCCAAAGGGGCAATTCTGCTCTGTCCTTTAGGTTTGCTGTCAGTTTGAATCTACTCAATGCCAGTGGGTTTGGTTTGGTTTTTGTGTCTTTAACAAGACGACAAATGGATATTCTTCAGAAAAAATAAATACACCAAGGTAAAGATGTAAACTTTTTTTCTTACTTGCTGTAGAGTGATTGTGCTGTGTTAGGGTTTTTTTCACCTAAGCCTTTGGATAATGATCACAAAGTGATTGACTAAAGGGAAATGGAATCGATCGTTCCTTTTTGGAAAAAATCCGCTATTCATTCATAGGGCAACATTATTTAGCAAGCAGTTGGAATGTCAGTGAGAGCAGAAGATTGAGGTAAAAGGTATGAAATAGTAACAGCCACTATAAGAAAGACCTTGACTATGTTGTATGGTAATTAGTCAGAAGAAAAAATAGCTTTCCATTGATCTACAATAAAGAGCAAACTCATCTCGTATGACTACTGTGCTTTTTGTCCAAGCGCTAAGCTCCAGTAAGACTAAATTTCTTTCCATATTTTAGGAAAGTTGTCTTTTCTTCTACAAGACTTCATGCATATGTTATGTTTACACAAAACTTTGCTATTCTACACTCACTCCTTCAGATTGGAGAAGCAGTACCATGGCTTCCACCAAGTCTTGATTAGACACCCTATTTCCAGACAATTCCAGCACCTTCTGGCACATATGATGTTATAATGCAATCTGTTGTTCATATGTTTCTGAATTTCACAATAGTTTCAATGGCTGTGTTGCTCATGGTGTCTGTTACTGATGCCATAGGTGGGAGGGAAGAAATAAGTGGCCCAGATTTAGAAGTATTAAAGGATATGACGGGGAACAATAAATGTCTCAAGTTCTCCAGGGGTGGTGAGGATTTTAATATATTAGGTGTAAATACAACTCAAGGGTTAGATTATAGTGTGTTTCAAGGGCCAGAATGAACACTTCTAAATTGAATCTGCAGGCTTTGGGAATCTCTTGAAGTCTGTAAGACTGGAAAATATATTCTGAAAATTCAAGAATTAACCAGACACATGTTTTATTTTATGTATAAATGGATGTAGAAATAAATAAAAGTCAAATACAAAAGAGAAGATGATAGACATTAATATTTACATTCATATTAACATTTACGAGGGAGAAACAATCAACATCAATTAATCACATGATAAGAACCATCTTTTCAATGTCTACTATTCTTCTGTGGGGCAATTGAAACTGCCTTTCTTTAAGTTGAGGAGTCTAAAGTAGAGAGAGTTTATATAAGGGTTAGTCTAAAATACTAAAAGTATTGCTAATGTGCTTCTAATTAATACTGCAAAGATTTATTTTTGAACGAGTCTCTGATCAGTGGATCACTGCTGACAAGTTCTCTCAGTAATAAACTTGCCATAGTATTGGCAGGGTGCCTTCAACATAAAGTTCTAATCAAGACAAAAGCTTTCAAAGGATCAGCTGAGCCAGAAAAACTCAGGAGAAAAGAACTTAGTTTAGAAGGTTATACGGGACTATTTGGAGGGTGGTGGGGGTGGCAGGGAATGGGTGGGTTCCAAAGGATTAATTTGATATATTGCACGGAAGGCCACAGAATAACCAGGATGTTCTATTAGAAAGAAGTTTTGGGGTAACTGAAAACCGCATTGCTGGGGAGACAGACAGGAAAGTGTGCAGAGCCATAGTTCACCACCATCACAATGCATCTGCTCTTTTCTTCTAGGGTCTCCAGGACCGACAAGAACTTCCATGGGAAAACACTGCATCCATGCCACCGTCCTGATGTTGCCCCTTCTTTGGACTGCTTTTTGTTTTCCAAACTCAAGGAACATGATTAGAGTTTCTAGAGAATGCCCAAAGAGCTCTTTTGTCTTGATCGAAATGGAAGCGCTCAGGATTCTCCAGGGAGAGTGATGGAGACCCTGCCTTCAGAAGTGTGTAGACAGAAAGCGGCTGCTCCACAGGGCTTTCACTCCTGTGAATCTTTATGGAAACAGACTGCCATGTCTTCCTACTGTAGAGGGGCTTTGAATGGCTACTATTCCATTAGTAACTGATGACTTTAAACACTGGGGCACAAGTGCTCTTTATGTGCTAACAGGTATCTTAGTTTAGAGTGCCCATAGATTGCCCATAGATTGCCCTGGTGGTACAGTGGTTACATGTGGGCGGCTAACTGCAAGATCAGCAGCAATGAGTCCAAATGGATTCAATAGCAAGTGAGTTTTGAATTGAGCTTAGACTACCCTATGCAATTTATCCTTATTTAGGAAGTATATTTCTAACAATAAATAAAATGATAGCATAGGCTATTATGGACTAAAATGTGTTATAATTGACATTAAGGAAACCTGGTGGCAGTGTTAGTAAGCTTTGGACTGTTAACTGCAAGGTCAGTGGCTCAAACTCACCAGCCGGAAATAGATGAGCTTATCTGCTCCCAGATTTACAGTCTCAGAAAGCGTGTAGGGTCACAATGAGTAAGGATCCACTAAATCCCAGCTGTTGTTTTGTTTTATTTTTTTGTACAGTGTTTTTCGTTTGTGCTATACAGTCCCATGGATTTTGACAAATGAAAAATAGCATGTGCTTACCATTCCATTATTATAACTTGCACAAAGTTATGCCTCACTGCCAATGAGTCGATTCTGACTCATTGTGACCCGATAGGACAGAGTAGAACTTCCCCTGTGGAATTCTGAGACTGGAACTCTTCCCAGCAGTAGAAAGCCTGGCCTTTCCCCCATGGAGCTGCTGCTGGCTTCCAACTACAGATTACCTTGTGCTTAGCACCCAATGAGTAACCCACTAGGCCACCAGAGCTCCTATATTATTACACAGAAGAATATTTCTGCCTCAAGAAATACTTGTTCTCTGCCTAATTAAGTTTTAACTATCTCTATAGTTTTGCCCTTTCAAGAATGTCATGATTGAAATGATATATTATGTATTTTTAGACTGATTTCTTTCACTTATAGCATTTGTAATTTCTTATCTTGTAAAACTGTTTGATAATTTATTTCTATTACTGAAAAATAATTCCTTCAATGGGTAGATCACAGTTTGTATCTATTTGCCTTTTGAAGAACATCTGATGGCTTCCTATTTTAGTAATTGTGAATCAAGCTGCTTTAAACTTTGTGTGCACATTTATAAGTAAACATCTGTTTTTAACTCATTTTGATAAATATTTCAGAAAGTAATCAATGAATCATTTGGTAATCCTATGTTTAACTTTGCTAAATCTGCCAGTGTCTTCCAAAGTAGCTGTAGCAAATTGTATTCCTGGCAATACATAATGATGTTGTCATGATTTTTGCCACCCTAATAGGATGGTAGTAGTTTTTGCCTAGTAGAAGTTGTTTCTTTGTTTTTAATTTATTGAAGTTCAACTTAATTTTAATTTGTAGATTTTGCTTTTGATATTTCTAATAAGTCATTAAAAAAAATCCAAGTTCATTTATATTTTTGATTATAGAGCTTAGAAATTGTGTAATTTCTTATATTTAGATCTATCAGCCATTTGGAATTAACTTTGAGAAATTAGTAACTGCTATACCTAGGTACATATTTTCAAATATGGTTATATATAGCTGTTTCAGTACTATTTGTTGAATAGACTCTTTTTTGACCATTTAATTGCCTTAACTTTTATATAAGATTGTTTTTATAAATCAAGAAAAGTGTATATGCAATTTATTTATTGTTTTATTTATTATAATCCTTAATTCTAAATAGATATTTGAGTTAGTTAAAAGTTTATTGTGCCAACCTTGCTGATAAACACATGTGTGGTTAATTGAAGGGCAGAGGGATAAATGGCTCAGTGAGCCTCACCTTTTGAGTTCTCGGGTCTCTTCCTTAGTGATGGTGGGAGCAGGGTGCAGCTGCCTTAGCCAGTTCCCTGCTCAAGCTGGCAAGGCTCACTTCCTGCAAGACATCCCTGAGAAGCCACATGGACCTATCCTGATGCAGCCCTGGGTGCTGGAGCACCCGTATGGAGACTCCTGCCAGTGCTGAGATGCTTACACGTTCACTGACTCAGCTTTCCTCCTGCAGTCGGCATCATTGGGTGTGTTTTGTGAGATGGAGGAGGACTTTGTGGATTGGTGTCAGACATATGGGTTAATGTTGTATTTGTGGGATTGGGCAGCACTGGATTGGGATGTTTTCTTGATGTGCACTTACCCTTTATATAAAACTCTCTCTTATACATGAGTTTCTGTGGATTTGTTTCTCTAAAGTACCCAGACTAACACAATATTGCATAAAACTTGTCTTATGTATCTGGAGATGTGTTTTTACAGAGAAGCTAATATAAAGACCATGATGAGTAAACAATTAAGCTATAAACTATGTGAAGATAATTATGAGAAATGGAGTCCACTGATATGTGCTTGTTACTTTCTCTAAAATCCTCCTTTAACACCTTCAGTAAATGTATATCAAATTTGAGAAAGCATTCTAGAAGGGACACTAAACTGGAAATCAGTGGCCCTGGTCTCCTTCCCAAGCAATGCCATAAACTTTGTGTTCTTTTCTCCAGCATTTCTATCTATAATTAGGACAATATGAATCCATAGATCTGCAAATATGGGTAATCCTCTTGAATAATGCCTGCATTAGACAGTGTTCTCTGGAGAAGCACAAAACAGTGACATATAGAAAGAGAAAAAAATAAAAGAGAAGAAAGAATAAAGAGAGATTTATATCAAGCAAATGATGCATACAGTTAGAGAAGCAGGTAAGTCCAGTCTGGTTCAAGTCTGTGGGTCAGATGAACCAGGAATAGGAAGGCCACAAATGAAGACCCAATGAAGCCAAGGTCCTCAAGCAATGTGGAAGGCTGCTGATAGCCTTGGGGCTGGAAGACAATGTGATGGGCCTTTCCCCTCAAGTCCAAATACGTGGAGGTCAATGTGACAAATTTAGGATTCATACAGGCAAGAATAAGAGAGGCTTTCCCACAGATCTACGTAAATAGGAGTACGCCACAGGACCAAGGAAAATTCCTTTCAGTTGCATTAGGGCTGTGAATTGCTTCCCATCCTAGAGTGGATTGCATGATTTTGTTGCATCATCGGGGAGGCCTTAACTGCCAAACTACAAAGAATCCTGGCCCTGTCAAGTTGGTTCAAAACCCAACTATCACAATGTCATTTACCAATGTTAGACTCTATTCCCATATATACTGGGGTATCAGCAAGAGTTTTTTCAGCACATTTTTTTTACACTGAAAAAGCCCCCAGGTTTTTTGTGGCAAAATTAGGAGCCTCAGTTTATACTAGAGTATATATAGTATACGTCAGAGTGTTACATTGTTATTGAGATTTATATAATTGGAGTATAAATAAGAATATTATATTTCATGTTCCTTCCAAATAAGAGCATGGAGCTTATTCTGGAGTAGAATAAAAGCATTGTTATAAAAAAATAGAAATCTTTATTAAGCAAAAATATCAAATTGCAAAGTAATTGTCTGAGATATGCTCTCTATAGGCTGATACACTTTTCTGAAGGTAAGAATTCCCATCCCTCTAACTTCCCTGCAAAGATTTCTGTGCCCTTCAATTTCCACCACATAAAAACAGAGTTTGGGTAATTTCATTAAAAGGTTCTGAGTTTGGGGAACAAGGAGAGGTATGAAGGGCAAGATCAGGGATAGAGGGTGGATGGAGAAGGATTATCAATGAAATTCTCGTAAGACAGCGCTAAATGCTCTCTAAGCGTGTGCAGGTTCCTTGTCATGATGGAAAAGAAAAATTCCTTCACACAATTTCCCTACCCTTTTTCTCATCAATGGAGTTTTCCATTTTATTTAAACTTCTTCATAATAATCTTCATGGTCATTCTGTGTCCTTCAATACAATCTATCAAGATTATCAATTTGAGATCAAAAATATGAAAATTTCTACAACCTCCAAGCTTACCTCTGCTTTGATTTTTAACTGGCTCAGTAAATCCCCTGGGAAGTCACCGCTTTGCTTGGAAGTTGTTTTTTTTTAAGTTATCCAAATAGACTCAGACAAGTGTTTTACTGAGGACACTGCTTTGCAGCTGTACATTGATTACAAAGACACATTTAAACAGGATTTGCCGGGATTAAACCTATGCGCATAGGAACTGAAACACCAGTAGAATGATTTCTGACTGTACCTTTTACAAGAAGTAGTTTGTGTGCATGTGTTATTGTGTGCCCTCTTTTGAAAAGTAAAGACCCACTTAAGTATCATTTGAAATAAAATAACACTGTTCACACTGAAAAAAAAATTAAATTACAAAAATGTTAGCACATTATTCATCTTTTTTGAACAATTTTATAATTGTCTATAGGAGTAATATGGCCAATGATATTAGCAAGATATTAAAAACATACACATGAAAATATAGGAACCTATTTTTTATAACTCAAGAATAATTTAAATGCAACTGATTTTTTTTCCACGCCCAGAAATCCCAAACCTCCAGAGCCCAGTACCGATTTTTCTTTTTTATGTTGGGATTTAGGGAAATAATTCATATACCTTCACATCTGTGGTATCTACTTTTGGAGTTATCTATCGCTGCTATAAAGGATATAACTGCTAACGGGTAACTTTCACAAAAGAAGTATGTCTATTTTTCTCACAGTGTAGGAGGTAGGAGTCCAAAATCAGTTCTAGGAGTCAGTTTTCCTTCTCTCGGTTTGATCTGGAGGGTGGGCCCTCGTCTCTCTTGAGCTTCTGCTCCTGGGGAATGTTCTCATGGTTTGGCAGCTGTCATCCCCCGTCCCAACTTTCTGGCTTGTATTAATCTGTGTATCTCCAAAGAGCCTGACTGATGTCACTGTCTGCACTCACCTGTCTCATGACTTGATCAAAAGCCAACCCATTCCCAAATTGGTTTATAACCACAGGTATAAAACAAACAACCGAAAAACCCTCTGGCATCAAGTAGATTCTCACTCCCCCCACAGGACCGAGTAGAACGGCCCCATAGGTTTACTGAGACTAAATCATTATAAGCACAGACACCTTTGTATTTTTCCTATGGAGAAGTTAATGAGTTTGAATCACTGATTTGAGGTTAGCAGTCCAATGCTTAATCCTTTACACCTCCAAGGATCTTCCCACGTAGAGATTAGAAATTACATCACATTTTTGTAAGAAACAATTAAATCGATGCTTCTCCCTTAGTATCAAAAAAGTCATATTTTGCCACATATAAAGAAATACCCTTATCACATCATTGCAATAGTCTTAATTCAAAATCCTTAACTCTATTCTTCACTCCAAAAATTTCATTTTCTGAAGCATTTGCATCAACTGTGTGTGAGGCTTTAGGTACATTGTATCCCGAGACAACATTTTCCTCATCTGTGAATCTGGGTTTTAATATACAAGTTATCACCGACCTAAGTACACCCGTAAAACAGACACATGGTAGACATTTGACATGTGCATTAAATATTAGCGGAGTTGGAGAGAATCCGTGATGACAGGCTCTGAACAACTCCTAATCCCGGTGTTAGGCTGGGTTCTCTAGGGTAGCAAAATCAGTAATGCTTATATAGATGATAGAGATACATAGAGAGAAAGAGAGAGGCTTTTATCAAGAAAGGACTCACACAGTTGTTGAATGAGGAAGTCTAGTCTAATTCAAATCAGGAGATCAGATAGTAAGCTGGTGGCTTCTCCTGACTCATGTAGCTTCTGGGGGCTGATAGACCAGGTATCAGGAATATCACAGGCTAGAAGATGCAAATTCAAATGGATCCAAAGTCAGCCGTCTACTGGTCTACTGATGGATATTCGCATAGGAAGGAGGTCAATGAAACGTGCTGGGTCCATATTCAACAACAATGAAGTTTTCCCACAGATTCTGCATTAAAACCAGCAGGCCACATCCTTAAAGAGTCTATCTTCCAATTGCATCACTGCTCTGACCTAACCCAGGGGCTCTACTCTACCACAGCTGCTGGCTGCTCACAGAGTTGATTGGGTTATGTTAGATCCTATGCTAGAATTGTGTTGTTTTAGATCCCATTATGGGAACTTACTCCTAACTACTAAGAACCCTGGCCTAGCCAGGCTGACCACAACCTAAATATTACACAGCGTAACAAATCATGTTAAATCTCAAGGCTTGAACATAATACACTATTCTAAGAAACCATTGGACAATGGCCCCACGTTAATCTCAGGGTGTTGGTCTTATCCTTTGGATTCTAGCTGAAAGTCCTGGGCTTCAGCTCCAACTTCCAGACTCTCTGGTATGATAACTCTGCTCTAGGCAGCCCCCTAACACATCTTAATGGTTGCTCACCATCTAGAACTGAGTTGGTAAATATATAACCCTTGGAAATTTAGAAGGCTGTGGCCCCACCCTTTGAAAGTGAGAAGGCTCTGCTTCTAATGTACCTTTCCAACAGATCTGCAGATCTCTACGTTGCTTTAGGAGTTGTTCTTTTCTTTCCTTGAAGAACAACAGACAGCTCCGTGAGTATGTCATCTGCCTATAGGATTTCGAAAGAAAAGCAGGTTTTTCCTTTGGATCTTTTTTTGTCATCTTTAGGCTAAGCTGTTGCAGTTAGGTTAGCTCCATCAGTCACAGGCTTAATCTCCTTAACAAACGGTTGCAAAAGTCCATGTAGACATATGCCATTAGTATGAACAGCAGAATTATCTAAATCGTTAAGCTTTGTTTTCATATTGCACAGTCTGTTCTGAAATCCATTTTGGTAATGAGACACATAGGCGGCCAGGAGGAAGAATCTACTCTATGGCAACTTGAAAAAAATTAACAATTAAAATCTTTAGGGACAAAAAATTTCTAAGGAGGACACGAGCAGCCTTCTGCTTATAGGAATTGAGCAACCAATTGCTGTGGGGAAAGTAGAAGGTATGAAAAGAGTCAAAGAATTGCTTGCTCCTGGAAGCTGTGTGAGACTTTAGGAATCAAACTGAAAGTGCATGAAAATGTCCAAATGAAGGATTTCTATGTAGTGGTCACTTCATTTCTCTATAAAACATGCAGAGAATTTCATTCTTATCCTCACTTGTGTAAAGTTGGATTTGCTTTTGCAAAAGAGAAAATGGAAATCCCCCTTTTAGGTTGACACAAATGAAAACAACTCTGATGTACATCCCACAATACCTTTATAATACTGACAACTGTGATTGGTCTCAAGTCTTTCTTCTCTGCTTAATTTCGAAGTTCATTGTTTTGGGTCAACCTCCTTTTAGTATGATTTGCCTGGAATTAACTCTCTCTCTCAATTTAGAAGCTGACATTCATTTCTAAATGATTTCCATGCCAAATAAAAAACTCAGACCCATTGCCATCGAGCTGATTCTGATTCACGGTAGGGTTTTGGAGACCATAAGTCTTAAAGGACCAGATAGTCTCATCTTTCTTCCATGGGGCGGCTGATGGGTTTCAACTTCTAACTCTGAAGTTAGCAGCCCAGTGCCTAACCTACAGAGCCACCACAACTCCTTAAATAACTTTTCATAGGAGCATCAATATTATCTCTGTTGGAAAAACAGTATTTATATTTCTACCAAGATTTTATTTTATTCCCCTACATTATTTATTTGAACACTGAGCAATATCATTTTAAAAATTAAAAAAAAAAAGCAATTTGATACTTGTCAACCTATTATCAAATATTTTTGGGTCTGCTGGAGAAATCCAATTTGTTTTCATTTGTCCTCTTTTAAATTGTTTTTGTCAATTTCTTTTCCTATTGTGATATCAGTCTTGTTTTCATTTACTTAAAATTGCATTATGAAAAATGCATGAAATACGGTTTTTAAAACTATATAAATAATCTTAGTATCAGTTTACAAAAAGGCTACGTGATCCACATATGAAAAACAAACCAATAAAAACCCTCTAGAGCAATTCCACTCTGACATGAGAGTGCCAGGAGTCAGAATGGTCTTGTAGGCAACTTGTGGTGATCAGATATGACATGTTTGTTTACAGTGAACATGTATTTTAAGATAATTAATACCTTTCCTACAGACTTCTTGATTTTGGTCATTTTTCCCCCAGAAAGCCCTTTTGCACAATGATCAAATCAATATTTACTGGCCATTTTAATAATATTATCTCAATAAACAAATCCACACTGACCCTTATGTATGTTGCCTGAAATAAAATGATATATTCTCAACAAGTTGGCCAGTTTCTTAAAGTAAGTTTTGAACGGATCACTTACTTAAATGATTGCAGTACTTAAATACCATCTTTATCTTGTTTCTTGTTTCATTCTATTCCAGGAGCCTGTCAACTCACACTGCTCTACATATTATAACCCCCTGCCCTTCAATTGATTCAAACTCATACAGACATTCCAAGACTAAATCTTCCTGAGAGAAAACAGCCTCATCTCATTCCCATAGAATGATTGGTGATTTTGAACTCCCAATTTTGCAGTTAGCAGCCATATCAAAGTTTGGATGGCAAACTTGTACTGAATTGTACATTGCACTGCTTGTCATTTTAGATTAATTTTTAACTAAAATGTTATTGAGATTTTGAATATTTCACTCTTCACCGAACTATATTTTGTAATTTCCTAATAATATTATTCTATGTTATTTTATATGTTATTATAAACATTATTCAATAATTTTCGTCAGTATTGTCACCTGGAAGAAGCAAACAGGTAATTCCCAATAAACAAACAAACAAACAAACAGCCTCTTAATTAATTTCAGATCTTCAATTTTACTTTCAGAGAGAGCTAGCTTTCTAAAATACAAACCTTTGCATATATTTCCTCAATTTAAAAGACTTAAATGTTTCTTCACTGAAGAATAGGACATAATTTGGGCTCCAGACCAAGACATTCACAGCTTTCTTATCACTCCATCTTGATCATTCAATAATCGATTCAGTAGAGCTGTGTTTCAAACTCAGCAGTGTTTACAAATCATGTTTTTGTTGCTATAAAATGATAGAATATTTTATTGAACAAAAATATCAATATTTGAAGCTATTGTGTTGCTATCTAGGTCTCTAAACTTTTTTACATCTGACATGTAAACCCCCAACTAATTCACAGTTATATATATATACTCCATCTAGATCTGTAAATATATATATAAATATATATATATATATTTACAGACCTAGATGGAGTATATATATATAACTGTGAATTAGTTGGGGGTTTACATGTCAGATGATCACTTTTATATCTGACCATTTAAGCAACGTATCAGCTCTTCCAATAGCATGTCTTATGCACTCCCTCTTTTTTCCCCTCTTTGCTTTCTTGTAGAATATTGTCTTCCCCTACACCCTGCTCAACACCTGTCTACTCCATGGTCTATTGCTTACCCTTCCTTTTCTTTCCCTCCCACCCAGGATAACCATCAAGTCTGTTTTTTTGGTATGAAAAAACTTGATTTTTTCCCCTTGTATAACAATGATCTAATACAATATATCCTTCTGTGACTGATTAACTTCATTCAGTGTAATGCTCTCTAAATCCATCCATATCATGAGGTGTTTTACATTTTCATCATTATTCTTTAGTTATGCATATTACTTCATTGTGTTTGTGTACCAAAGTTTATGTATCCATTCTTCCACTAATGGTCATTTAGGCTGTTTCTCTTCTTCTTGCTATTATGAATAGAAAATATATGCTCCCGATCACTGCACAACACAGTCTTCCTAAAATGAAGAAGAAAATAGTCTTCTTCTATTACTAACACCCATGCTGGTAGGTAATAGATAACTGTGGTTTATGATCTGCTATGTACATTGCAATGTTACTTCCTATTAGTTAGAATGCCTGTCAAAGTAAAGATTAAGCCAGATGATGCTTAAATTACAGATTTCATTCATATAGCAATAGCAATGATATGTCATCAGAAATGGCTGGGTTTTTCCCCCCTTTCTTTTTAATTAATTTTCCTAAATTTGAGAAAGGCAAGGCTGTACATTGTCAATCTTGGGAGAAAATTATGCCAAATTTTAGTGTTCTCTGAGTGTCTGCCTTATTCTTTGGAAGTAGGACATCACTGGGAAGCAGAAGATGAAATAGCAGCTCTTGACCTAATGGTTCTATAAGTTGTCTGTTTATATGAACAACAACAACAAAAAGTTGCTAAACATTATAAGCTTGGCATGGCAACTGTTGTGGGATGTATTTGGCCCAACCTAGGACTGAGGGCATACTATAATCTTCTTTTGAGAGCTCATCATGGCCTGCAGAGGGATCTGGGCCAGTAAATAGACAAGCATCATCTATCAGAGCATGCAGGCCCATCATTCAGTTGTGACCCTGTGTAAAAGCACACCATGTTGACAGTAATTAACTGAGTGGAGTGGAGTTTTCTCTTTCACATGCTGTTGAAAGAGAATGGATTCTAACTTTGCACAGAGAGTCCCGGGGGTATGGGAAAAGTTAAAAAGAAAGGAATTTTAAGGAAAGGAATCTGGATTCTTTTCCCTAATATGGCATTAGAAAGATTTCCTAATAAAATTTTTTCCTAATATGGCATTAGAAAGATTTCTAAGAGTTGTAACTCTATGCCTTGATTTATGGAACAATGAATACATGTTATTAGCAATTATTTAAGTATATGTCTTTAATGAAAGTCTGTTATTGAATTCTGCTCAATATTTATGACTGCCAACTCATGAACTGCTATCATTTTCTTGGATAAATGAGAAAATTGGAACTCTCTAATATCGACGATCATAGGAACAGTGCACATAATTAGAGTATGACTACAACTGCATTTTATGAAGTCATACACTCAGCTGTTTATGTTGAAAATTTCTGCTTTGATTATATTTACTTTATTTTAAGCCCCCAATTGTCAGATTCAATGTGGGCAAAGTGCTGCCCAGCATATTGCTGTTGTTAGGTGCCGTCGAGTTGATTCCAATAATTTGTGCAACAGAACGACACCTCGCTGCGTCTGGCATCGTCCTCACAATTGTTCACATGTTTGAGCCCATCAATGCTGCAACTCTGTGAATAAATCTGTCAAAGGTAGTCCTCTTTTTGACGGGCCCAGTCCTTTACCAAGCATGACGCCTTTCTCCAGAGACTGATCTCCTCTGAAATGGCCAAAGTACTTGAGACAAAGTCTCACCATCCTTACCTCTAAAGAGGATTCCATCTGTACTTCTTCCATGACAGATTTGTTTGTTCTTTTGGCAGCCCATCGAACTTTTAATACTCTTCCCAACACTAAGAATCAAAAGCATCGCGTCTTCTTTCTTCCTCCTTATTAAATATTCAACTTTCACATGCATGTGAGGCAACCGAAAATACCGTGGCTTAGGTCAGGCACATGTTAGTCCTCAAAGGAAGAGGTTTGATCTCTTGCCTTCTGCTGCTTCCATAAGCACTGACTATGGATCCAAGCAAGACAATATCCTTTCTCTATTTACCATGTTGTTACCCATTGGTTCAGTTGTGAGGATTTTGGTTTTCTTTCTATGGAGCTTGAGTCCATACTGAACCTGAAATCCTTGATCTTCATCAGCAGGTAAGTGCTTCAAGTCCTCCTCATTTTCAGCAAGCAAAGTCGTGTCACCTGCACATCGCAGTTTTTAAATAATCTTTCCTCTAATCCTTATGCTGCATTTTCTTTCATATAAGCCAGCTCCTCTGATAATTTGTTTTGCATACATACCGAGTAAGTAGGGTGAGAGGATACAACCCTGACTCCTCCCTTTCCCAATTTTAAACCATGAAGCATGCTCTTGTTCTGTTCTCACAACTGCTTCTTGATGCAAGAACAGGCTCCTGAGCACAAAGAAGTGTCCTGGGATTCCCACTTTTCTCAAGGCCATCCAAGATTTGTTGTGATCCACACAGGAAATACCTTTGCATAGTCCATAAAACACAAGTAACACCTTTCTAGCATTTCCTGCTTTCGGCTAAAATCTAGTAGACATGCTGACAGCTCCCTGTCAAGGTGCTGCTCCAACCATGATTGGATGACCCTCAAAAAGTTTTACCTGCCAGTTACCAATGATATTGCTTAATACTTTACACATTCTATTGGGTCACTGTTCTTTGCAATCGGTACAGATATGGATCTCTTCCAGTCAGTCGGGCAGGTAGCTGTCTGCCAAATGTTGGCATAGAAAAGTGAGGGCTTCCAGGTTTTATCAGGTGGTTGAAACATTTCAATTGGTGCTCCATCAATTCCTGGAACCTTGTTTTTGGCTGAAGCCTTCAGTGCAGCTTGAAATTCATTCTTCAGTACCACTGGTTCTTGCTCATTGGCTACCTCTTGAAATGGTTGCATGTTGATTAGTTAGTTTTAGTATAGAGACTGTGCATTCTTCTTTTTTTAAAATCAATTTATTGGGGCTCATAAAATTCATCATAATACATAGATCAATTGTGTAAAGCACATCTATACATTTGTCAGAGACTGTGCATTCTTACCATCTTCTTTTGATGCTTCCTGCATCACTCAATATTTTGCCCACAGAATCTTCCAATATTGTAACCCCAGGCTTGAATCTTTTGTTCAGTTCTTTTATTGAAGATATACTGAGTGTGTATTCTTTTTGCTTTCCTAACTCTAGGTTACAGAGTATCTAGCACTTAATAAGTGAAAGTTATTACTATGGAGTGCTTGGGCTATATACTAGCCACCGTACTTTTCTTTTCCTGTCCCATCCTTATGAAAACACTGGTCATATATTTATTTTGATATTGAAACTCAAGACACAATGAATTAAAATGAAAAGTTTTGTGTTCATGTTTACAGATTCGAGCACAACATAAATTTCATTTTCATCCAGCTTTGCTGCTATCCATACAAAGTGCCCTCCTCATAAGGATTTCTTAAGGATAATGAGACAAGGCAAATACACAAAACCGCTATTATATAATAAAAAAGTCAAGAGGGGATTACACAAAGAAAGAAAAAAAAAGATGGTTACCAGGATTAGGAGGAAAAAAGAAAGAATAATTACTCGCTGTACAGAAGATATATAGTCACTTGGGGAAAGGTAAAGGCTATGTATAATAAAGGTAAGGCTTCTGAGAAAATGGCGCCTGTGTAGGGATACCCTTCTGAAGTTCGCGCTGAAAAGCCACCAGATCTGTGGGCTTGGGGGGCCACTGGGGGGATTTAGACTTAGCCCTGCTCTCACAGTGCCCTGGGACCTTTCGGCGGTTTCCCCATTGTCGGCTAAACTGTGTTTGCCAAGAGATGAGTCCCCCTGGGCTTCCCCATACCTGGGAACCCAGTCGTGAAATCCCCATAGCCCCGTGCTGGTGATACATAGCCGGGGCCCCTGGCTCTCTCCTGTTCCCTCTGGCACTGGAGATCCCTGCACGCTAGTTTCCCTGCGACAGTCCCCTCACACACACGTGCCCGTCTCTTGCTTTACCTGTCCCACAGACCAGCGTGCCTCCATCCCGTGGACTGCACCCTTCCCCTATTCCTGGCGATATTCCCTAAACTCATGAGTCCTGTGCAGGTGGCCGCCCGCGTGTGCTCCCTCCCATCCCCCAGCAAATGACCCATCCCCCAGCAAATGGCCTGAGCCTAGACGCTACTGGCCTGATTTTCTCAAGGTGCCAAACAGCCACTCATGCCACTAGTTGCCCACGAGTTCCCACGCCACTGGCTGCATGCGCGCTCCCACACCTCCAGCTGCCCATGATTCCCATAATGCCAGCAGCTGCCCACGTGCTCTCTTCCGCTCCCCAGGCAACTCACCCAAGCCTGCAGCTACCCTCTTGCTCGTGCTCCCAAGGCAGATCATCTTTGCAGGCCTATTCCCTTGCTGGGAGGAGGGCCATGATAGACTGCCCCTTTTAGGGTATCGCAAGGATGTGCCATGGTCTTCTGGAGTAGTTGGTCGCTGAAGACCTCTATCTATGGCCAGCAGATCTTAGTCCCAAGTGGTAAAATCTCATTTCTGAGTTCCTAACACCCCGCCCCCCCCAGGAGCCAGGGTGCAATTAAGCCCACCAGATAAATAACTCCAGCTTTCTAGGGAGACCCAGCCCCAGTAAGATAGTAGACACAGCTTGAACCTGCAGCGTAGCTGGTCTCAGGAACTTCTTGGGCTTATTTTTATTAGCTTCATGTGTGCATTTATCGCTGTCAGCAACGGCAATTATCAGAAATGCGTGATAGTGATAAATTCATATATGAAGGAAGAGAGACTTATGGTTGTTACCTTAACACAAAACCTTCAGCAGTTAGAACATAGTCAACAGAATAATCCCTCAAATAGCAAAAGAAAAGAAATTATAAAAATCAGGGTGAAGATAAATTAGTGGGAAAAGAAACAAAAAATGGAAAAATGAACTCAGTAAAAAGCTGGTTCTTGAAAGGATTAATGGAATTGGCAAACCCCTAGCAAACCTAACAAAAGATAGGAAAGAATAGATTTCAGTGTTAAGTATTAGGGGTAAACGGGAAATTACAAGGGAGCCCAATGAAATGAAAAGATTAATTACACAGTACTATGAAGGACTGTAGTCCAACGAATTCAACGACTTTGAGGACATGGACAAAAACCTGGTAAAGCAATCCCTCCCCAAATTGTCTCATATGGACGTCAAGAATTTGAACAGACCCACAGCAAAAGAATAAATAGATAAGGTTGTCAAGGGAGTCTGAACTAAAAAGAGCTCTGGGTCAGATGGCTTCTGAGGAGAATTCTACCAAACATTCAGGGAAGAGCTAGCACCAATCCTACACAAGCTTTTCCAATCATAGAAAAAGATGGTAACCTCCCAAATTCATTCTATGAAGTTAGTATAACACTGATACAAAAGTTGGGAAAAGATCCCCAAGAATAGACAACTACAGGCTGATATCTATCATGAACATAAATGCAACAATCCTCAACAAAATCTTGGCCAGTAGAATATACAAGTATATAAAAAAAATAATCCATCATGACCCAGTGGGTTTCATACCAGGTATGCAGGCATGGTTCAACATCCCCAAATCCATCAACATTATCCATCACAGTAACAGGAAAAAAAGACAAGAACCACATGATAATATCAATAGACACAGAAAAAACATTTGAAAACATTCAACACACATTCCTAATTAAGACACTAAGAAGATAGCATTAGAAGGAAATTACCTCAATATAATAAAAGTTATATATGAAAAAGCAATACCCACCATTACAATCCATGGAGAAAAGATGAAAACATTCCTAATGAAAAAGGGGACCTGACAAGAGTGCCCCTTGTCCCCACTTCTATTCAACATTGTCTTGGAGGTCCTAGATAATAACATAAAGCAATGAAAGTTATTTAGTAATGATATAGCTCACAAAACAGGCTTAAGGGAAAACATGTACAACACACAATTCCCAGGCAGAGGTCCAGATATTCTGGCAAGAGCCAGACAAGAGCCAATGATTCATATGTCATCAACATCAGATGCCAAAAGCACCTGTGCTGAATGGCATCTCTACCCCCTTCTCATATGCCCTTAAGGCCCACAGAGGTGTGTGTGTGGTGGTGGTGGGGAGAATAGTGACAGCAAGGGGGGTCAGGGCACTAACCCACTCAAGGGGTGTGTGTGTGTCTTTTTTATAGCTCCACAGGAAAGCGATAGTGAAAGTAGACCTCATCCCAGTGTGCCAATTCATGAGGGCTTTGTTCCTGCTTGGAGCGGCTCATTCCCAGAGATGACTGAAGGGCCAGACTCAGCTCAGGATGTGAAGTGCTCTCCCTAATTGACAGTGCTGCAGAGGACATCCCTGATGATAAAGTTCAGGGAGAGTGGCCAGTCTGACCCTCCCACCTGAGGCCAAACCAAGATGGGAGTGCAACAGACCATTGATGGGAGGGAGACTGTAACATCCCTGAAAAATCACAAATGTAGACTTCTGACTTGGTGGGCAGCACCTGGCACCCCATCTGAATCAGTTGCATATTACTCATAAGGGGGTCACACTGAAAGAATAAAGGTGTAACTGTGGGGTGGGGGTGGGGTGCTAGACTGCTCCATACCTGACTGTGGAATAGCAATAGGGTCTTATAGGATTCTCACCTTTCAGACACGATGGCTGAAGAAGTAAAAGCTTGTATGTGTTGTTTAGCTAAATGGGAAACAGGATAGGTAAGTTGAAAGAAACAGGGACTAGACAGATGGTTTTACACATGCCCTTCTCTCTTCTAAACCTAGAGGTATTCATTCATCTGCATTATATCATGATTTCTGTTAAAATTGTGACTATCTGTGGTTTTTTGTGGTGTTTATCTATATAAGATATACAGGAGAGGCAACTTTATGGAGCCAGTGACTGGACCGATGGTTCCTGGGGGGCATGGGAGGACAGTGGGGTGGGGAGAGGGAAGAGGAGTGTCAATAATGACTGGTAAAAGAGAATATGAAGTGTTCTAAAATTGATGGCAAGGAGCGTGTAGCTTTTCTTATGTTTAAACAATTTAATAGTATCTTAGATGAATTACTGAGAGGCGAAAGATGGGTAAATATAACAGTGGGGTAGGAGAAAATATATGTAATTGTATAAATATATGTGTTTGTTTAAACACACACACACACATATATATGAACATGTAATAAGGAAACAGATAGACTTTCGGTTTCTACTTAAAACTTGCCTCATACAAGAACTGTTTGTTCTACTGATGTGGCATTGTGTGACACTCACCTTCACGGCACTATCACCACATAAGCAAATGTGGTGAAGAAAGCTGATGGTGCCTGGCTATCAAAATTATAGCATATAAGGGTCTTAAAGGCTTGTATTTAAACAAGCGGCCATCTAACAAGGAAGCAACAAAGTCCACATGGAAGAAGCACACCAGCCCGCATGATCATGAGGTGTTTACGGGAAAAGGTATCAGGAATTCAAAAACACACAAGCAAATGGATGTGAAGGGGTGTGCATGCAATAGAAACCCACAATCCACCTGCAAGATAATTGGACAGTTCCTCTCAGAAGGGCCAAATGGAAAGGATGATAAATCCAAGTGTGGAATGGCACTGAGGAAACACATAGCTACCCACTAGTTCTTTAAGATTTCCTTCCCTTACTATTATGATTTTTATTTGTTTTACCTCGTTAATCATGTTACATTTTCTTATGTTCATTTGTATCTTTAAGAAAGTTCAGTACATAAAAGCCAAGATAGATAACCCTTCAGAAAACAGTAACAGGAGCAATGGTTCCCTGAGGGTACAGGAAGAAGTGGGGGGAAGGGGGGAATAGGGAGCTGATAGCATTGATTATTGTATGACCCGACCTGATGGGATTGGACAACAGAATTGCATGTGAATGGCTACATTGGAATTTTTAAGATGTCAATAAAATAGTATAAAAATAAAATTACATATAATATATTATATTAAGGACATTATTTACTAAGGGTAAGGATACCACAGCATGACGAGGACAAGGGAAGGCACTGGAAAGTACACAAGTATAAAAGACAACAAAGGTAAATACAGATACAATTATATAATAGTAGTAATAACAAGCAATATCTATGGGTAGATACATAGATAGAAATGCAAGCTGAACAGATGTAGGAAGCTAAATCAAGCACAAGTACAAGTGCACGTACTTTGGCAAAGGTTAGCTAAGACCTAAATATTATTCTCTCCCTTACCAAAGAAGAAAGTGAAAAAAATCAGACTCAAGGATACATTTGTCCAAAGGACTAATGGACCACACAAACTACAGCCTCCACTAACCTGAGACCAGAAGCACGAGATGGTGCCCGATTGCCACTACTTATCTCTGATCAGGACTACAATGGAAGGTCTACTTAGAGAAAGCGGAAAAAAAGAGCAGATTTAAGGGCCTTAATTGAGAATGGTGGAATCCCTAGTCTATTGCCTTTAGACCCATCAACTCGACCTGAACTGACATCCTCTGCTACCTGCCAGTATCAACTTTTAGCCAAACAGACAGGTTTACAAAGTTAACAATACATGAGAGAGGAATGTACTAGTCAGCATGATTAATCACACAAGATCCACAGGGGTCGCATTTGTCTAAAAATAAAACCCTGAAGGGAGGAAAGGGCAGGATATCAAGACTAATTACTGGAAACAGGGAACGCAGGGAAGAGGTAGAAAGAGTACCAATATTCCACTGAGAGAACTGCAGCATGAAATAAAATATATGCACATCATTGAATGGAAAGCTTGTTTGTTCTATAAACTTTTACCCAAACTAACAGAAAAAAACAACAACTGAAGGAGAATGAAGAGCTTGTGTTAGGTTGAATTTTGTAGAGAAACAAAACCAAGTAATATGTGTCTCTCTATATATAGCTATAGCTATCTATCTATCTATCTATCTATCTATCTATCTATATATATATATAAACTTTATATCAAGAAAGCTGCTCAGCCCAATCCAACTGAAGTCCATGAGAGTCAGATGCTTGCTGGAGGGACTCTGAACTCAAACAGCTGCCTGCCTATGAAACAGGAAGGAAAAGCAGGAAGCAGGGAGTGGATACAGCTTCATATAGATCCAAGGTTGGCAGGAACATATCACGGTGGAGCCAGCTTACAAGGATGGCAGGCCATAGGGACCACTGGCCTAGGTCTCAGAGTCAGGTGCAGAATCCCAGCAAGCAGGGAAGTAAAGTGGGGTAAGAGAACCAGAGACCAGTTCTCCCTGGTGTCTCTCTTACATAAAGACCACACTCCCAAGATGACATTGGGCTGTGTCCTGATAGAGAATTTGGGCCCCGCCCCTACCTTCTCACAATTTCAAGTTGACATGAAATCTAGCTATCTCAGAGGTCATCATAATGATAAAACTTATAATAAGGACTTAAGGGATCTGATCTGTCAAAGAACATTTAAGAATTATAACTTATTTACATTTTTTAAAGCTCTTGTATCAAAAATTAGTCTTGTATCTGATCTCCATTTTTATGGAATACAGTTTAAAATTGTGCATCGATCTCTCTATTTTGTCACAATAATGTTTAAATAAAAAGGAAGAAATCACACATTCATTACATACCTAACATGCACCAGTGATAAAAATCTGGGCCATAATTCAGAGGAAAAAATGCTTCTCATATAAATGAAGAGCAATAAACTCAGAGAATTGTTTTTCCCAGAGTCACACTGCTTTTCAATGTTGGCACAGTATTCAAAATCAAAATTGCTTGACTTCCAAACCAGCATTCTTTTAACTTGTCAGTTTGAGCCAAGTATGCTAACTCCAGGAAAGGTTAGGACTGCTGCAATTGTCCTTACTTGCTTCTCCTCTCTCGGAATGAAATCGCCCTGGTTCTAAACAGCAGCCCAAAGAGAGAAAGGTCGCAAAATCACTGGGTACCTCCCTCCCCACCATGAGTAAGTATGTTGACAATATATGTTTCATACTTGACATCCATCTGCCAAAGGGAAGCCCCGCATTAATAAAGAAATGAAGATCTGTACTTGCCTAGAGGCTTAAGTAGCTAATATAGAAGTCATTATTTTATGGCGAAAGAAATGTTCTATTCAACCAGTTCATCAAATTTATATATCTAAAGGACACATTGTGTTGGCACCCAAGGGCAAAGTAAAATGGTTCTGTAAAAGAGTAAAAATGCCATTGCAATTTTTAAATGATAAATCAAGCAAATAGTTCTATTACCTATTACATTTTGGAACTGGTTTTCAAATTGAAGGATAATTCAGAATATCTAAGAAAATATAACAGAGAAGGGAGTATAACCCCTGTGCCCTTCTATTTTTTAAAAACCAGTATTAGATTCACTTGCTATCAGAGAGTCGCTGGTCAACAGAGTTGGCAAGCAAAGAAAACCAAGTGTACCTCTGCGGCATGGTCCACACACACCCTAAAGTATTAATTCAGAGGTTAAAACTTGGCAGTTCAATGGCCTCCATGGAGGGATTTCATTGACCTACTTTATTGACTTACTCAGTGTTGGCATACTTAATCATTTAAAATTATTGCTATTTAATTTATAAATGTTTAAAAATTAAATTTTCACATTAGAATTTGAATTGTAATGAATGCCAACGTCTTTTCTTAATCGGATATTTTTATTTGGTTGTAATGAAGGTAAAAACAACAAAAAAGGAGAAAGTCACAAACTCCTTATGTGCTTAACCTGTGCCAGGATTGCCAACTTATTTCAGTTACTTTTTCAAAATCAGCTCTAAATTCAGAGTCTAAGTTCATTGTGGAGCACATTAAATTTTTTCTTGTGGCTTTTACTACTTTCTGATCTTGGTTTTCTCTTTCAATGCCCCCTTTCACATTTAGGCAACTGGTTGCTTCCACTCTAGAGCTGAGATTTGGGGAATGGCCTGAACTATTTTTTACATGAATACTTTATACATGGACCCTTCTTAACTATTGCCTACCGATCACTGGTTCTTTCTCAGGTGAATTATGTTTTGGATTCCTTGAGTTTCCCTAACACATAGGCAAGAAGACTTTGTCACACAATTAGTAAGATCTAGGCTAATAACCAAATGACTGATGGCAAAGGTCAACTCCTGTAAAGAGTCTAGGAGTCTTATGGGGCTGTTCCCCTCTGCCCTATTATATCATGTATTGAAATTGGTTATACAGAGATAGAGCCCATTGGTAATTCCCTAGGGATGGTTCACTAATTCAGAATAGAGTCTCCCCTGCCAGTCACGTTAGTCATTCAGGTAGTCCACT
>NW_022106189.1:24137287-24145483 GCF_000313985.2 Echinops telfairi | reverse complement strand
ATATCTTCTTGGTTAATACTTATTAACCACAGTGGTTAATATGTTTGGAAAGATTGCTCTATACCAGGCATTGTTATGAATTCTATGTCTTTCCTACCCATCTCCAAAAGATATGTTAAAGTTCGATTCCTCTACCTGTGAAGGTGTCCTAGTTTGGAAATGGAGTCTTTGAAGATGTTATCCCTTAAACTAATATGAAGTCCAGTTCAAGAAAGATGAGTTGTAATCCCTCTTGAGTGAGGTCTTATTAAGGGAGAAGATACAAAGAAGGAACAATGGCCACAGGACAAGGTAGCTGTGTTGAGACTAAAAGGCAAGAATTGCCAGGGTCCTGAAACAGAGATAAAAGAAAGCGTTTTCCTGGAGAACCTTGGGAGGCAACAGGGCTCCGCCACACCCTGAATTCATGCCACCTGCCTCCAGACCTCTAGCCATCTATCATTTGATATATTTTTTAAAGTATCCTTAGCAAACCAATATATAGCATCATCCAAATATAAAAAATGAAACTTTTCAAATTACATAAACATATTTTGAACACTTTATTGTGCTTTAGGAAAAAGTTTATATGTTAGACAGGGTTCTCTAGAGAAGCAAAACCAGGAGATATATATATATATATATATATATATATACACAGCACGAAGGAATATAACAGCTAACTAGTCCACACAGCAGTACAGAGAGCTTAGCTCAACCCACTTCTGTGAAACAGTTAATGTACTGGAAGTCCTTCCACTCACAAGGGCTGCTGGGTCCAAGGTTAAGGAGACAGAGCAATGCAGGGAGTCTTCTGTAGAGCAATGCAGGGAGCAAACAACAGGGCAGCCACAAGGAGCAAACAGCAGGGCAGGTCACCAACAGTCAGCCAGATGACAGGATCCAACAGTCCCCAGCTCAAGCCATGTATAAGATGTACATACCAGCAGCGGGTGAAGCAGGTCTCAAAGGAACCTCAAGCTCTAGCAACAGATCCAAGGTTTGGCTGTCCCACAGATAGCGTAGCTTGCAAGCTGAGGCAGAGAACTAGCTAAGGCAGCCACACACTGGTCCGGTCACCAGGGAACAAGAGAGAGACAGGTGGGGCTTGCCAAGCCATTTATCTCTTTGCGCTTCAAACTGTAACCTTATTAATCCCACATATTCCTATCGGCCAGGTTGGCACAATAGACTACCTATCACAGTTTACAGAGCAGCTTCATCCAATAATTCATCAATAAATTGTTCCATGACATTAGCTGCTACCTCTGCATGTGTTAGTGCTCTCTCTAATTCCACCCTAGGGTCCCATTTCTTTTTGACTGGTTTCCCTGCTGCTTCCTGCCTTCTTATCTTGGCTTTTGGGTAAATGTAATCCTTTTGAACTACTATAGTTGGTTGTTCTAAGGAAGACATTCCTCTCAAATATTATTGCTTGTTTTACAGTGCAGTCTATTCTTTGGTTGAAAGGCTGCCTCTTGGAGTGACTTCAGTTCCATTCTAAACAAGGTGTAAATCTATTAATTTGGTCTGGGCACCATCTAGCTCTTCTGGTCTCAGGACAGTGGAAGCTGTGGATCTTGTGGGCATCCTTTGGACAAATTGTTTCCTTGAGCCTCTCTTGTTCTATACTCTGCTTTATTCCAGGCAGGAAGAGACGAATAGCTGCATCTTATATGGTCGTAAGTAAGCTTTTAAGACCTCAAATGTTACTCATTAAAGTTGGAGTAGAACATTATCCTTATTAACTATGCTATGCTAATTTATTAGATGGCCCCTGAGACTGTGGTTCTTATCCAAGAGTATAACTGTATTTAGATATTTCTACAATGTTTCCATAACTAGACCGCTATATGGTCAGTTACATATATGAACATAGGAGGGCACTTCAGAAAGTTCATGGAACAACAGAATGAAAAGATAATGAAAAATGTCCCCATAAACTTTGTGAAACCATACATGTAGCACATACAATATGTATATAGCAATACTCTCAATCATACTTGAAATTAGCATACCAATGCTTAAGCCATTGTACCACCAGATTTCTTTCTTTTTAAATCGTGTTATTGGGGGCTTGTATAGCTCTTATCATAATCCATAAATACATCCATTGTGTTAAGCACATTTTTATATCTGTTCCAATCATCATTTTCAAAACATTTTCTTTCTACTTGAGCCCCTGGTATTGACTTCTCATTTTCCCCCCTCTCCTTCATGAACCCTTGATAATTTATAAATTATTATTTTTTCATGTCTTACAGTGACTGATGTCTCACTTCACCCACTTTTCTGTTGTCTGTCCCCCTGGGAGGGGGTTATGTGTACATCATTGTGTTCCGTTCCCCCTCTCTCCTCCCACCTTCCCCTTCCCCTCCTGGTATCACTACTCTCATTATTGGTCCTGAGGGGTTGGTTTATCTCTCCTGGATTCCCTGTGTTTCCAGCTCTTATCTGTACCCATGGACGTACTCTGGTCTACCTGGATTTGTAAGGTAGAATTGGGGTCATGATAGTGGGGGAAGGAAGCATTAAAGAACTAGAGGGAAGTTGTGTGTTTCATCAGTGCTACACTGCACCCTGACTGGCTCATCAATTCCTGTGACCCTTCTGTATGGTGATGCCCAATTATTTACAGATGGGCAATTGGGTCTTAATATAATTAAAGTTGATTGTGCCAACCTGGGTGATAAACACATGTGGGGTTAATTGAAGGGCAGAGAGATAAATGGCTCAGTGATCCTTGCCTTTCTAGTTCTCAGGTCTTTTGTTTTGTGATGGTCAGACCAGGGTGCAGCTGCCTTAGCCAGTTCCCTGCTTCAGCTGGCAAAGCTGACTTCCTGAAATATATCACCGAGGAGAAGCCACATGGACCTACCCCGATGCAGCCCTGGGTGCTGGAGCAACTGTGTGGAGACCCCTGCCAGCGCTGAGATGCTTACAGGTTCACTGATTCGGCTTTCCTCCTGCAGTTGGCATCATAGTGTGTGTTTTGTGAGATGGAGGAGGACTTTGTGGTTTGGTGTCAAACATATGGGTTAATGTTGGACTTGTGGGTTTGGGCAGCACTGAGTTGGGACTTAACCTTTATATAAAACTCTCTCTTAAACACGAGTTTCTGTGGATTTGTTTCTCTAAAGTACCCAGACTAACACAAGTCTCCACTCTGCATTCCCCCTCATTCACATTGATATGATATTTTGTTCTTGGTCTTTGATACCTGATCCCATCAAAATCTCATGATCACAAAGGCTGGTGTGCTTCTTCCATGTGGACTTTGTTGCTTCTCAGCTAGATGGCTGCTTGTTTATCTTCAAGCCTTTAAGACCTCAGATGTTATATCTTTTGATAACCAGAGACCATCAGCTTTCTTCCCCATATTTGTTTATGCACCCACATTGTCTTCAGTGTTCATGTTGGGAAGCTAAGCATCACAGAATGCCAGGTTATTAGAGCAAAGTGTTTTGCATTGAGGGAATACTTGAGTAGAGGCCTTATGTCCATCTGCTACCTTAATACTTAACAGATAAATATATATACATAGATCTATTTCCCTATTATTATATATAAATATATTTACATATGTACATGCCTGTATTTAAACTTCTGTAAATGCCCACTTGCCTCTTAGTTCTTTCCTCAATTTCCTTTTACTTTCCTCTTGTCCCACGATCATGTTCAGCCTTCATTTGGGTTTCAGTAATTCCTCTGGGTTATATTGCCTTTGATCAAGCCCCACCAGGCATCCTACACCCTCCTTGCCATCAATTTTAGATCACTTTAGATTTCTTGTATTTACCATTCAAACTCAACTCCAAACTCACTGCCACTGAGTCCGTTTAAATTCACAGTCATCCTACAGGACAGGGTAGAACTGCCCTTATGGGTTCTGAAAACAAGATGAGAAAGCCTCGCCTTTTCCTGCACAGTGCATGGTAGGTTCAAGCTGCTGACCACTCAGTTAGCAGCCCAATGGGTAACCACTAAGCCACCAGGGCTCCTTTTGTATTTACTATAGCAGACTGAAGACCAAAATCACTGCCATCAAGTGGATGGTCACGCACAGTAACCCTATAGGACAGGGTAGAACTGCCCCTGTGAGTTTCTGAGGTTGAAACTCTAATGGGAGTAGATAACCCTGAGGAGCAGCTGTAGCTTTGAACTGCTGACCTTTCAGTTAGCACCCCAATGCAGAGCCACTCTGCCAACAGGGCACCTTTTCTGGCTTACTCCTCTATATTTTCTTTGACCTTGGATGGGTTGTGCTCACCTCTCCCATATTGTGTGTTGCTTTCCACTTGGCCAGAATTACTATGGCGACTATGTACTTCGTGAACCTCCCCATCTTCCTCGCTCATCACTGGTGACTATCAAAGAATGTTTCTATCTGTCTGTAAACCTCTTCCTGGCTTTTAATAATTGTGGTTTCAAATAATGTTTATCCTTTTGTGATTGACATATTTCACTCAACCTAATGTGCTCCAGATTCATTCAAGTAGACTTAAGTTAATTTTAGTCTCTTAGCTGTTGTTCTTAGTTTCCAAGGAGTTGATTCTGACTTATACATATCCCATGCATACAGGGTAGAATTTCTCCATAGGCTTTTAAAGGCTTTTTGGAAGCAAGTAGCTAGTTATTTCTACAAGGTGCTACTAAACCAAATGAATAACATTTCTGACTCATAGCAATCCTGTAGAAGGTTTCCAAAGCTGTGAATCTTTATAGGAACAGCTAGCCTCATCTTTCTCTCATGGAGTGCCTGGTGAGTCTGACCCACTGCCTTTATGATTAAAACTCAAATTCTTACCAGGCTGGGGGTGGGTTTACGCTGTCAACCTCTTCAGTATTTGTGGAGCACTTCGCCATTGGCAGCACTCAGGAACTCCACTGAGCAAGTCAACAGAATGAAGACAACAAGGTGGCAGAGCCTGTAGCGCTACAGCTTCCAAGTTTTATTCATCATCACGACATGCTGGTATTGCCCTGCCTCCCAGCACTCACTGGGAATCAACTTATAGTGGCAATTATTTAATTAGTTTTAAAGGAAATACAACTACTAAATTGTGAGAGCCTACTTCCCCCACCCTCCAGACTCTCCACTGATATCTCATTTATTCAGCATAAGAGTGAGAATACAATTGTTATTACAATTCCCAATTTAGAAGTGACAAATAGAAGATTTAGAGAAATACAGTAGTTGCTCTGTGTTAACACAGTCCATCCATTAGGTGTCAAGTACAAGATTGGGGCCAGGCATTTTGACTGGACAACCAATGTCACTCACAATTTCTCTAGACTACCTCCTTCTAGAATGCCAAGAGTTCACTGATTTAGGGCCACAGATACAACTAGCTCCTGAATGGTGTGTAAGAAAATTTAAGAGTCTATTAAGATGTAGTGAATACATCAGTTTTATTTTAAGCTTTAGCTCAATTATATGAGAACTGGTTATATAGGCTCTGGAGATCTTTATTAGACTACTGAGGGCAAGGTGAAAAGTATATATCAGTGTATCATCTATATATATGTCCACATGATTAAATAGTTTAATAAGTTTTATAATAATCATTATTGTAACACATGGCATTATCTTATATCAAATGATAAAACATTATGCGGGAATGTTTTATGTTATTGCAGCTAACTCTTCCAGAACAATAGGACACCGTATTAGTATGTGAATTGGAATTGCATTAATTGTTCATTGAATGCCTGTATCTTGCATGATAACAGATATTTGATAACTTAGACATGTTCACTTTGCTGCCATAGTAACCTTGAAAAATATAGCTTGAAAACAGAATATGCCCTGCTACTGCCTGCTCACTCAACGGCATTTCCCTCCTTATCTCTTATCAATAGAAGTGAATGTGAGTCCAGTAGTAGCAAGTTGTAGAAAGATAGACATGAATTATGATCAGAAGAGTTGTATTCTTTTGTCGCTTATGCCCCTTTACCATTTTTTCTCTTTTTCTTATAAATAGGTATGGCCTGATTATGCCATTTGGATCAATATCTGGTAGGTAATACCTTCTATAAGATTTTCTAGGGAGCCCTGGTGGTGTAGTGGTTACGCAGTG
The DNA here is from genome assembly GCF_000313985.2 of Echinops telfairi. NCBI lineage: Eukaryota > Metazoa > Chordata > Mammalia > Afrosoricida > Tenrecidae > Echinops > Echinops telfairi. Next base: position 24,139,424 of record NW_022106189.1, on the reverse strand, counting down.
AGCTGTGATTCACGTGGCTGGCAATTTGAAACCACCAGCAGCTCCTGGAGAGAAAGACTGGACTCTCCACTCTCGTAAACAGGTACAGTCTGGGAAACCCACAGGGCTACTTCTCTTCTGTCCTATAGGGTCCAGTTGAGTGCCATCAACTCAATAGCAGGGAGTTCTTGTTTTAGTTTTGGACAAGATTTTTTGATATAGTTCTTTCCATTGTTGCAAGAAAGATAAATAAAAGAGAAACAAACAAACAAATACATATCAGGCTGAGGCTCTTTTCCTGTTTTCAATGATTTCGTTTGAGGAAGAGATGTTTAAAGGTAGGACAGCATTATCGGGTCTGCTACACAAGAAACCTCAACAGTTTGCATCCGAGCACGACACAGTATCACAGTGGAAAGTTCCAGGTACTTGATCGTATACTTCAGTCACTACATACCATTTAAAGTAGCCTACTTCCAGCCTTCTTGGTTTATGGTCAAACTAATTATCTTTAATAATTTAATAAATGTTAGCTTAATTTGCCTTTCTGGGCAGATGAATACATCTTCTTGATTCACACACCATTACAGTGAAAATTTGGCATAACAGCCTCTCAGTGATCCCATGCACTAATTCCTGGGGCCTGTGAATACTATACTTCACCTCCCCAAAGTAATTTTGTATTAGGATTAAGTTTAAGAACTTTGAGATAGGGAGGTTAACTTACATCATTCAGGTGTGTCCAAATTATAATCAAGAGTCCTTAAAAGCAGAGTCTTGAATAGAGCATAGAGGAAGCTGGGGCTGCAGAAGAAAGACCGAGAGATAGAGTGTGGCTAGCTTTGAAGGTAGACAAAGGTGGTCAACAGCTAAGGAAAAGTAAGGGAACTGATTCGTCCCCAGAGACTCCAGCAAAGAACACAACACTACCTACAATTTGACGTCAGCCTGAAAAGCCTCTGTGAGTGCTGGCTGTGTAACCTAAGAACTATAAAATCATATAGTTATGCTGTTTTAAGCCACTAAATCTGTGGCAATCTGTAATGGGAACAATAGCAAAGTAATACAATTACTAATGCTTGTTCTTTTTGCCTCGGGGCAAAATAGATCAAGATAGTTCTCAGAGAGCACTAGAGTTGTTCGATGTTCATGGTCAGAGGACCAGCTTCAGATTAGGAAAAATAAAACAAAATAAAAATAACCAGTCTTCAAGAGATGAGATATGTTTTGTCCCATAATTGCAATTTGCAAATGTTATGTCAAGGTGTTGAGCCTCAAAGAAATACAAAAGCACAGTAGCGCTCAGGAAGAAACCTGGGGCTTAAAAATGAACAAAGCTGACAATCTGATGGTAAACAGTTTTCTCTTCATTAAAAATAAGTGAGGCATTAATAAACTCAATGCTTAAGAAAGGCTTTTGATTCAAGAGTACATAAATCATGGATTTTCTCTCTGGCTTTATTTGATGCAGCAAATGTGAGTTTCAGGAAGATATTTAACTCCTATTCCTCAGTTTTTCCATCTGTAAACAAGTTGTACTTTGCAAGGGTTGTAGTAGAAATAGAGCCTTAAAATAATAGACAGGACCCGAACTCACTGCCAGGGGCTCAATATAGACCCCATAGGGCAGAACAGAACTGCTCCTTTGGGTATCTGAGACCAGCTTTTTACAGGAATAGAAATCCTCACCGTACTCCCTCAGAGAGGCTGGTAGTTTTGAACCGCTGATCCTGTGGTTACTTGCCCAACATGTAACCACCACACCATCAAAATTAGGTCTATATCATAGTAGGTTTTTAATCTATAATCATTTTCATTTTTCTCCTTTCCTGGTCCTTGATCTATGGCAGTTTTTTTTTTCCTATTAAAAAAATAATTCTTGAATTTTATTTTCAACTAGGTCTTATATGTAGACCCAATGTAAAAATTAAACTATTTTTGTTAATGGATTTATGGGGATATCCCTTCCTTCACACCAACCTTGCATGTGGGTACTTAAGTTATTTCCTCTGTTGTAAATTAAAATTAAGTGCCCTTTACCATTATGAAGATGTGTGGCGGGAGAATAGGGCACTGACCCATCCAAGGGGAGGGTATTGTTTGTGTCTCCACAGGGAAAGAGGGACCAGACTTAAAGCCAGTCCCAGATGAATGCAGC
>NW_022106189.1:24132066-24135050 GCF_000313985.2 Echinops telfairi | reverse complement strand
TTTTTTTTAAAGTACATTTTTTTGAGAACCGAAAGATGTTCCCTGTTTTATAAAGCCACTTGAATAGTCTAAGATTTACTGAGTTTAGCAATATGGGGATGCTATGCAAAAGTAGTCAATTATATATCACAATGTTTTATAGTTAAAAGGACAAACTATGGGGTGTGTGTTGCACACACAGACAGAAACATACAGTCCTTCGCTGAGTCAAGCTTTTGATGATTAAAAAGACTGTCAATTGGATGAAACACTACAGAAAGCATTGTAAACTAAATAGAAGAAAATAACATAATGATAACCCTGAGTCATGTTGAAAGATAAAATACAAGTGTAGATCATTATAATAAACGGAGTGTCAAAGGAGCAACGTATGTGGAAAGAGTCCCATTCTGTTTTGGATCTCAACACATTTTCATTTTGCTTATGATTTTTGAATGACTAAATTATTTTTGTCTTCCAACTACAACCTCTCATTTTCAGAAGATTTTCCAGTAGTTATATGTCCCTCCTGCTAATCTGATGTTACACATTTAAAATTGATTTTGCAAACTAAACCACTATTCATTTGCCAGTTTGTTGTACTGTGATGGCTTGTGTGTTGCTATGCCACTGAAGCTATGCCACTTGGATTTCAAATACCCAGAGGGGTCATCCACGATGATCAGGTTTCAGAATAGTTTTATGGCATAGTAATTACAAATTGGGTAGCTAACTGCAAGGTCAGCAGTTCAAAACCACCAGCCACTCCTCATGAGAAAGACTAGGGCTTTTACTACTGTAGAGAGCTACAGTCTTGGAAACTCACATGGGCACTTCTATCTTGTCCTACAGGGTCACAATGAGTCAGAATTTACCTAATGACAGTGAGTTTTCTAGACTAAGTGAAAATAGAAAGAAAGAAGAGGTCATCAACTTATGAAGAATTATTCTTTAAGAACCTTATGAGTTGCAACAGAACAATTGCAGAGATATAATATTGTTGGAAGATGAGCCCCTCAGGTTGGAAAGTACTCAAAATATGATTCTCAAAGTAGAGTTGAACTTAATGACGTGGATGGAGCAAAGGCTTCAGGACCTTCATCTGCTGATAGGGCATAATCCAATATGAAAGGAAACAACAGCAGACATCCGAGTTATAACTGGAATATCAAGCATATGAAGGAAAGCTAGGAAAATTGGAAATCATAAATAAAATGGAAAGATTGATATCCAAGGCACTAGCGGGCTGAATTACCTAGTGGAACAGACCAGTAGTTGCTCAGTTGTAAGTTTTGTTGAAGTCGAATTGACTGTTAATGGCCATTTTAATCTGTAATCATATTATTTAACATGAAGCGAATGACAAATTCGAGAGGAATGGCCTTGTGTTCATTGTCAAGATGAATATTTCAAGACATACCTTAAAGTACAATACTCTCTGCAATAGACTATCCATATGATTACAAGGAAGAGCCAGTAAAGTGAATATTATAAAAATGAATACACCAAGCACTATAAGCAATGATGAAAGAATTGATGAACTCTTCCAACTTTTTCAATCTGAAATCAAGACACATTGATAGTTACTGAGGACTGAAATGAGAAAGTTGAAAATAAAGCAGATGCATCCATAGCTGGAAAATATGGCCTTGGTGATGGAAAAGAAACTGAAGATTGCATAATAGAATTATGTAAGAGCAACCCTTCTTCATTGGAAATACTCTTTTTTGCAACACTAAAAATGGTGATTTTATGATTGGATATTGTAAGATGGGACACATGGGAATCAAATGGACTAATTAGCCATTGGCCTTGTTGTCACTTTTGATTTTGGTCTTCTCTATCATCTCTGCTCAGATATTTAATCAATCGGCAGATGACACAACCTTGGGCACTGAAAACGAGGAGACTGGAAGCATGAACAGATGAAGATCAAAGGCAACAGCATTTAGTTTGGAGTACAACTCAATATAAAGAAAACAAATAGACCTATGTACAAACTATGTTTATTGAAGCAATTTCCAACAACAGGAAAAACAGAAAGAATCACAAACTTCAACTATAGAGGAATGGATAAACAAATTCTGGTACACTCATACTATGGAATTCTGTACATCAATAAAAAACAATGAAAACTCTCTTAAATAACACAAGACATGGGCAAAACTAGAGATATTATGCTTAGCAAATCGGTTAAACTTACAAAGGTAAATATTTAATAACACCATCATTACAAGGAAAAACAAAGAAAAATGTGGTTTATACACCATTAGACAAGACTTTGTTCACTATGAGGAGGCCAGGGACCAGGGATCAGGGTGGGTACAGGGGGAGGGTTGGGATGGGGGCTGGGGGAAACACTTAAAAAAATGGATGATTTAACTGGAAAAAAAACAACCCTTCCATATTCCTTAACCTTCTCACCTAAATATTGGTCTAAGTGGCTCAAAAAAGGAGGAAAAGCAAAACAGAAGTGGACTTGGAGTCTTTAGGGACCCACAAGTTCATTTCAAACATATGGGAAAACATGTAAAGGAAAGAAAAATCCTCACATTTGGCCCATACATGAAATCAGGATAAACAGAGAAAAGATTGAAGTTGTCAAAGATTTAATTTTACTTGGATCCACAATTAATATTCTGGAAGCAACACTTAATCAATAAAATTATATTTTCATTGGTCAAATCTGACCTCTTTAAAGTGTTAACAAGTAAAATATTACTTTGATACCTAAGGCATGCTTGACCAAAGCCAGGGTGCTTTCAATCCCCTCATATGCATGTGAAAGTTGGACAGTAAATGCAGAAGAATTATCATATTTGATAATGTTGGAAAGAATATAAAAATTACCCTGAACTACCAGAAAAACAAACAACTCTGTCTTGGAAGAAGTACAGCTAGAATGTTCCTTAGAAGTTAGGATGGTGTATTAGTCTGGATACATTAGAGAAACAAATCCACAGAAACTCATATGTATAAGAGAGAGTTTTATATAAAGGGTAAGT
>NW_022106189.1:24122279-24130400 GCF_000313985.2 Echinops telfairi | reverse complement strand
AAATGAGGACCTAATGCCTGGGGTTAAAGTGGAGAGAAAATGTTTTGAGAATGATGTACAAATGCGCTTTACACAATTGATGTGTGTATGGATTACGATAACAGTTGTATGAGCCCCTAATAAGATATTTAAAAAATAAATAAATAAAAGATGATATATCCATAAAAAAACTTTTTTTAAAAGAAAAGAGGAAGCCTCTCACTAACTTGGATTGGTATACTGTCTGCAACAATGGGTTCAAAAAAAACAAGGATGAGAATGGTGCCCGGCTAGATTGTGTTTCTCTTGTCTGTGAGGTCAAGATGAGTCAGAACCCACTTGAATGTACCTGACAACAACCTACAAAGTAGACAGGTTCTGAGTCAGAGGTCAAACAACTCTTATGACAGTAAGCAGCATGACTCTGAAGCCCGGGAAGTCCGTTTTGCTCACTTGCAAATGTGCAAACCAGGGAACTGACCATGTCGTCTATTCTTTTTATTTATTTAATTAAATAATAACAATGATCATTACTGCTACCCAACACTGAGCTGGATTCTGAGGCTACCTTCCCTACACTCTTTAACAAAGTTTGGGTTTCAGCTCCTACTGTTTAAAATGTTGCCTCATGGTCCGTAGTTTCCCACTAGAACCGAGAAGCAGAACACGATAGCCAGTTGCAAGGGAGCAGTGGGGTGGGGGATGAGAGATGTCTTGCTTCTCAGTCCTTGTAGCCTCCCACTAATTAACCTCTCACTAATTAGAGATGCCATTTTTAATTACCATCATTTTCCTCTTTAAATATGGTGAAAGCTAACTCAGTAAGGCTCTGGGGTTCCGTGATGTTACAACAGCTGTAAATTACCTAAGTGGTTAATATGGCACTTTAGGATGCCCCTGGAGGCTTGTTACCCGTGGGGAACACCAATGTTAGCCACTGAGCTCAACATCGTGGGACAGAGTACATGTTTCGAGATCTAACCTAATATAATAGTCTGAAAGGAGGAATGCCTTGCTCTAAATCTGGTGTGCCAGATAGTTCCCTGTAAAAGAATCATTGCTACCTGGTACAGAGAACCACCTAGACCATCCTCAAAAATTTTCATTAGATGTCAAATCACCTTGCAATGACATGTCCACAGCTTCCTGTCCTTAGCCAGCTTTGTGCAGAGTCCAAGTGTACACAGAGTGATACATTTTAGTTTTGAAATACACTGCAGGGCACGGCTCCTATCTACTGTTTCTTTTGAATTATGCTTGTTTCTCCAGTTTTCACCCCTCCATTTTTCATGTTCTTCTGGCTTACTGGTTCTCTATTTTGGGAATGCTAACTCCCTTCATCTAAAGAATGCCATTCTTATCCTAGCTAAAGAACCCTGGTGACACAGAAGCTAAGTGCCCCGTTGCTAACCAAATGACCAGTGGTTTGAAGCCACCAGCTGACCCCAGAAGAAAGATGTGGTACCTGGCTTCTATATGTGTGACAGCCTTAGAAGCTCTATACAGGTCAATCTAAGTCATTGTCAATATCAAATGTTTTAAATCATACGTAGCCTTTCATAGGCATTCAATTGTGTTGTTGTTGTTGTTAGGTGACACTGCGCCATCTTCAATCCATAGTGACCCTATGCATAACTGAACGAAACTCCGCATGCTCCCGCACCATCCTCACAATTGTTCCTAATCCTAAACCCACTGATGCAGCCATTATGTCAATCCATCTTGTTGAGGGCCTTCCTCTTTTTTGCCATCCTCCACTTTGTGAAACATGATGTCCTACTCCAGGGACTGGTCTCTCCTGACAATATGTGCAAAGCATGTAAGATGAACTCTGGCCATCCTTACCTCCAAGGGGCAATCTAGCCTCAATCTGTCTGTCCTTTTCGAAGCCCATGGAACTTTCAATATTCTTCTCCAGCAGCACAATTCAAATGTTTCTCTTCTTCTGTGGCCTTCTTTATTCCAGGCCCCACTTTCATAAGCACAGGATTCAATGGAGAATACCATGGCTTGGGTCAGGTGCACCTTAGTCCACAAAGTAACATCCTTGCTCGTTAACGCTCTGAAGAGGTCTTTTTCAGCATATATACCCAATGCAATATGACTTTTTCTCTCTTGACTACTACTACCACAACCATTGATTGTGGATCCAAGTAAGAAAAAAATTCCTTGACAACTTCAACCTTCCCTCCATTTATCATGGTGTTACCTATTGGTCTAGTTGTGAGAATTTCGGTCTTCCTTACATTGAGTTGTAATCTATACTCAAGGCTATAAGCCTTGGTCTTCATCAACAAGTGCTTTCACCTTTCAGCAAGCAAGGTTGTGTCATCTGCATACCTATTGTTAATAAGCCTTCCTCCAATTCTGATGCCGCACTCTTCATATAATCCAGCTTCTCTGGTGATCTGCTCAGTGTGTAGAGTGAACAAGTGTTTTGAGACTGAAACTGAAAGAACTCAAGAAAAAATTCAAGGCATGAATTGCAATTATGAAACATATTGAATGATGCAGGAAGCATCAAGAGAAGATGAACTGAATACACGTACTCACTATACTAATTGACAGTCTACCATTTCAGGAGGTAGAGTATGAGCAAGAATCAATGGTGCTGAAGGAAGAAGTTCAAGTTACACTGATGCATTAGCCAAAAACAAGGTTCCGGGATTTAATGGACTATTCATTGAAATGTTTAAAAAACCTGAAGAAATGATAGAGGCACTCTCTCATCTATGCCAGGAAATTTGGAAGACTACTATTTGGCCACTTGACTAGGAGAGATACATATTTCTACCCATTCTAAAAAAAAGATGACCCAACAGAATGCTCAAATTATAGAAGACATCATTGATATTACACACAAGCAAAATTTCACTTAGGATCATCCAACAATGATTACAACAATACTTTGACAGGGAACCCCCAGGAGTTCAGGCTAGATTCAGAAGAGGACGTGTAACAAGGGATATCATAGCTGATGGCAGACAGATCTTGGCTCAAAGCAGAGAATACAGAAAGATGTTTACTTGTGTTTCTTGACTATGGACAGGCATTTGACCCTGTGGACCATAGTAAACTGTGGATAAACTTGAGAAGAATGGGGGTTCCAGAACACTTCATTGTGCTCATTTGGAACTTGTACATGGATCAAGAGGCAGTCGTGTGAACAGAACAAGGGAACACTGCATGGTTAAAATCAGGAAAGGTGTGTGTCAGGGTTGTATCCTCTTACCATTGAATTGTATTTCTCCCAAATAACTGTTAGAATCCTAGGTCATGGGCCAGTGGAAATGCTCCCTTTTAGGACTTGTACTAGTTAGTTTTTTTGTGCCAACATAGTTCCTGTAGGAGCGTGTGGGCAGAGTTTAGCCTGTCAATCATGCCGCAGCTTTATTGGAGGATGATCCAGATCAATAGTTCTCTGGAGGCCAGCCTCCCACTCTCACTGCTTTCACCTTCCTGTTGACAAGGCACGTGGAACCAGGTTAGACCTGTGAGAGTCCTGGAGATGCTTCCACTGCCACTGAATCTGCAAGGCTGGGCACCCACTGGCCTATGATCCTGCATTTTGCATCATTTCATGTGCTGCATGAGTCTGAAGATGACTTTATGGACTAAAATCAGACTTATGGGATAATATTATACTTACTTGATCTGCCCTGGGCTGGGATATTTTCTCTTTTTTTCTTTTTCTTTTTTGGGGGGATATTTTCTTAATATACAATTACTCTTTGATATAAAGCTTTTTCTTAGACGTGTATGAGTGTCAATGAATTTGTTTCTCTAGTCAACCCAGTGTAACACAGGACGAGTATTTTCTTTGTTAAGTTAAAAGGGTCATGTTAATGCAGGGTGTGTCCTAAATCGAATCACTTATGGGTTGTAACAAGAACAGTTTAGACACAGAAGCAAACACATACTGGGGGAAGACAGATGCCAAAGGAGGATCTTTAATAGGCTAAAGAATAAAAAAATGCTCGTTAGTAGCAAGGAAGGAATTGACTGGCCCAGACATTGATTTGGACTTTTAGACTCCATAGCTAAGAAGTAAGTTTCTGTTCTTCAAAACTACCCTATTGTATTTGCAATATAACAGCAATAGCTATCTGAAACAGCTTTACAATTTCACCAGGAAAGAGTTCTTTTACCATACTTCTTACTAATTTGATCTAGTCCTTCATTATCATAATTTTTATATACTCTGTTCAAAGAAATTATTGGAATTACAAGTTACTATCTATTAATGTGGCAATTTGATTAATATCTGCCTTCCCAATTTGAGAATACTTCACAAAAACAGAAAATAGAATATTTTTGATCTGCCATTGTGTGTCTACACATTGGTACTATGTTTGACACATAGCAAAGATTTAATAAAAATGTTTGGATGAATTAGTGAATTAATAACTGGAAAACAAACTTAAACTTGGCAATCTTCTCCTGCTGGCAGTATGTAAAAGATGAAAGATATTCACAATTTGGATGCCCACTAAGCAGAGACAATTTTTTTTCTCCATATAAATGTCATCAAAGGATTTCTTTTCTGAATGACTAGTAAGAATGGTAGAATGTCTGCGTTCTTTTCTTATGGTCTTCAAATTCCAGAGTTTAAGTGATTTGGGAAATCAAATATCTTTTTTCAAGACTGATTTAGATATAATACAATGATTCATGTATTTTTGTTACATTGTTGGGTGCTTTCTAGACAAGTTTGACTCAAATAGACTTCATATGAGAGAGTAGAACTTTCCAATAGGGTTTGCAAAGCTGCAACCTTTCCAGGAGAAAATCACTAGGTCTTTTCCCCTATTAAAGTGCGCGGCGACTCCAATCATTGACTGTTGAGTGAACAGTCAAAGACTACGACTTCATAGCTGACCTTTTGAAGTTATCACTGAAGATATTGATGCCATCGAAAAATGTGGTGAAGAATCAATTGGTGCCTGGCTATCAGAAAGTATAGCATCTGGGGTCTTAAAGACTAGTATTGAAATAAGCAGCCATCTAAATAGTGGGTCAGTTACGTAGCACATCAGTCCATGTGATTCAAGGACCGTAAATAATAAATCCACACTCAAAGGAGGTAATTGCAGTAGAGCTTAAATTTTGAGCGCCCAGTTTGCAGAAGGCTCTGGATGACAGTGAGAGCCAAAAATCCAGTTGTAGAGTCCCCAAGCCCCAATGCAGTCTAAGCCTGCATAGAATTCACTCAGCCTATTGACCTGGGATATGCAAGAGCTGTTAGAGAGAGTTGGGATCCTGGGTGGCCTAGTGGTTACACACTGGTCTGATAACTTTGAGGTCAGCAGCTTGAATCGATGAGCTGCTCTGGAGGAGAAAAGGAGACTTTCTACAATGGGTGGGAGAGCTCAGTCTTGGAAACCCACAGGGCAGTTTCACTCTCCCCTAGAGGGTTTCCTTGTATCAGAAGAGACCTGATGGCAGTGAATATGGCTGTTTGTGCCTAGACAGAGTGCACTGGAATCTCAATTAGAATACTGAAGACTTCAAGATCACTGCCATGGAGTTGGCTTTGACTCACAGTGATTCTCTAGGGCAAGATTAACCTGTCCCTTTGAGTTTGTGAGGTTGTAAATCTTTATGGGAGAGGACGGCTTAATCTTTCTCCCATGGATGCATTTGGGCTGCTGACCTTGAGTTTGATAGTCCAGTTCTTGGTTCATTCCACCACCAGGGATCCTATTACAGATAGCTTTGGGTGAACATTTAGAACCATAGCATTTGTTTTCCCCTTTCACAGACTTCTATTTTTTTCTAGTTTTGTTACTTTTTAACTTTTGGGGGAGGATCTGAGGTTTTCTGTGTTTTATTGTGTTGTTCTTTGGGGAGAATTTGGTATGATTTTTCTTATAGGATATCCAGGATAAGTAAATATATAGAGAGGCTAACCAGATTAATGATTCCTTAGAATTATTACAGGGGAATATGAGAGGTGGGTAATGAGGAGCTAATAATATGGGAATTAAAAATGGAGAAAGTGTTGTAAAATTGATTGATATTGAAACATGGAACTGAATAGTACATGAATTATATGTCAACAAAACAGTTTTTTTCCCCCAGAGTTAACATCTAAAGTATTATGCCTTGTTTTACAGTTAGATTTAGATAAAATTCAAGGCTCTCCACCAGCAAGACACTATTTCAATCTTCAGAATCCCAATTTTCTGATCTGTTAAATTAAAAATATATATGGTACTTTAAAATGTTATATCTCATGAGAAAAGCATTATAAAGAAATTATGTATATATATACATATATATGATATCTATCAGTATTCAGAAAATGTCTTTCACTTGAAGGAAAGGATAATAAGAAATGAACTACTAATTTGTATCATTCACTGAGGTAGGCAGAAAAAATACAACCCCAAATATGTTCACACCCTAAACCCTGTAACTGTATTAGATGACACAATAATGAACAATTAAGGAGGCAGATGGAATTAAAGTTAGTAATAGGTTCAATTTAAAATTGGATTGCACCTATCAACATGGTCAGCTTCCAAAGACTAGGTCCTTATTTGAAATTTGCTATATGTGAAAACAGAATGTGACTCTATCAGATCTCACAATGCAGGATGGCTACGTCAGATCATGACGTGGAGGATGATGGCATTACTTCATAGCTGCCAGGTGACATCTTTGCATACATGCTAAAGCACTCATCATCATGGTTAATGCTCACCTTGCATGTTGGTGTTTTTAACATCTGGGCTACATTGTTGATGCAAAAAATAGGCAAGTAGTAGATTCTGTTTTACTATTATAAATGCAAGATGTCAGATACCAAGACAATTGAAAAGTGAAGAACAGATATATTCTAACTCATCTATTATCCTATTTTACCCAATGTTTTTTGAATGTTAAAGGAGAAGAGGATCGAGGTAAAGATAGAGCATCAAACACTCTACTCTGTTAGACAGAGAAACAAAACCAGGACACTAATAAATGTATATATATTTTAGATAGATATATAAAATAAGAAATAAACAGTTAATTAATCTATAAAGCAGTACAAATGGCTCAGTGCAACTCACTTCTATGAGACAGTTGTGAGACACTGGCAGTCCTTCAAGTCTTGAGGGCCACTAGGTAGTCTTCCATAGAGCAATTCAGGCTATCTGGGCACAGGTAGCAACCAGCAAAGCAGGTCACCAACTGTCAGCCAAATGACAGGGTCTGACAGTCCCTAGCACAAGAGATGTACATTCCAGTAGCGTGGCGAAGCAAGACTTGACGGAACCTCAAGTTACAGCGACAGAGTCTATGAGTTAGGTGCCCCATGGATAGAGTAGCTTGCAAATGGAGGCACAGAACAAGCAAGGCAGCCGCATCTGGTCCGATGATCAAAGAGCAAGAGAAAGAGGCAAGGCTCACAGAGCCATTTATCTCTCTGCCCTTCAATTAATCTCACGTATTGGCACAACAAACCTACCTATCACAATTCACCCCTTGCCAACATGGCACCTGTATATAATTCTTTAGCTATAGATAATTTCCAGGCATTAATGAAATAACACTTATACTTAACATCAATTATTTATCATTCATATAAATGAAAACACAGAGTCCAATTGTATCTGATATATATGAACAAAGAAAAGATATTCAATAGGCACATATAAAGAAAATACACTATCACAAACCTCGCTTTTGCAATTGCACACATGGTCATAACTGATAGGTAGAACTGCCTTCTTCTACTACCCATTCTATATTATCTTTGCCCTTGGCAAACACCCCAGGTGGCTGCAGTTTTGAGCCTGATGAGGTGAGCCAGACCTTCATTGCTGAGGGGTCTGGGTCATTAGACGTCCTGTCAGGATTGGGTTGTTGTAAATTACCATTTACTTTAATCACAGGGCATGGTAGCTCTAAAAGTCAGCCTATGGGATCTCCTGAATTCCAGACATATTCTCCTTCACCTCCATTATGTAGCACCAGTGCAATTTCTCCTTGGTAATCAGGATCAATCACACCACTCAGTACAGTGACACCCTTCCTGACCTGTTGATCCAAAGACATGAGAAGCCAAAAGTGACCAGGGGGCATTCTCAGCTGTCAGTTCAGTGAAACCACTGCTGTGTTTCCAGGTGGGAGAGTTTCTTCCTTCGAGACCAG
>NW_022106189.1:24119001-24120628 GCF_000313985.2 Echinops telfairi | reverse complement strand
CACCACACTGCATCTTTATCTACAACTGACACCTCTAGCACCATCAGTCAGCTGGATCATATGGTCCCAGTGGCAAAGCAGCTTGCATGGCAGCCTGAACCTGTGGAAGAGCCTTTTCTTGTTAAGCCCCACTCAAAATTGGAGGCTTTTCGTGTTACTTGATAAATAGGTTGAAGTAGAACACCCAAGTGAGGGATATGTTGCCTCCAAAATCTAAAGAGGCCCAATAGGTGTTGTGTCTCCTTTGGGGGGGGGCCCAAATGCAATAGCTTGTTCTTCACTTTAGTAGGAATATCTCAGCATGCCCCACACCACTGGACCCCTAGAAATTTTACTGAGGTGGAGAGTGCATGAATTATCATTGGGTTAATTTCCCAACCTCTTGTATGCAGATGCTGTACCAATGAATCTAGAGTCTTTGATACATCCTCCTTAGTGGTCCAATCAGGATAACATCATCAATATAGTGGACTAATGTGGCATTTTGTAGAATAGACATGTGATCAAGGTCCCTTTGGACTAAATTATGGCACAGGGAAGAAGAGTTGATGTACCTCTGGGGGAGAGTTGTGAAAGTGTATTGTTGCCCCTACCAGCTGAAGGCAAATTGCTTCTGGTGGTCCTTCAAGACTGGTATTGAGAAGAAGGCATTGGCCAGATAAATAGCTGCATATCAAGTACCAGGAGAAGTATTAATTTGCTCAAGCAATGAAATCACATCTGGAATGGCAGATGCAATTGGAGTCACCACATGGTTAAGTTTATGATAATCCGCTCTCATTCTCCAGGATTCATCTGTCTACTCTACAGGCCAAATAGGTGAGTTAAATGGGGATGTGGTAGGAGTCACCACTCCTGCATCTTTCAGGTCTTTGATGGTGGCACTGATCTCTGCAATCCCTCCAGGAATGCAGTATTGCTTTTGGTTTATTATTTTCCTAGGCAATGGCAGTTCTAATGTTGCCCATTTGGCCTTTCATACCATGATAGTCCTTATTCCACATTTCATGGATCCAATCTGGGGGTTCTACCAGTTACTAAATATGTCTATTGCAATTACGCATTCTGGTACTGAGGAAATAACCACAGGATGGGTCTGGGGGCCCATTGGACCCACAGTGAGGCATACCTGAGCAAAAATTCCATTGATAACTTCACCTCCATAAGCCCCCACTCTGACTGGTGGGCCTTCGAAACTCTTTGGGTCTCCTGGAATTAGTGTCAGCTCCGAACCAGTGTTCAGTAATCCCCTAACTGTTTGGTTATTTCCTTGCCCCCAATGAACAGTCACTCTTATGAAAGGCCGCAGGTCCCTTTGGGGAAGGCTAGAAGAAAGACTAACAGTATAGACCTTTGGTGATGTAGCAGGGTCCTCCTGCAAAGGGACCTGACCTTCCTCTCATTCAAGGGGTTGTGGGTCTGTAATCTGTCTCAGGTCTGGGAATTGGTTGAGTGATTGTGACTGTCTATTCTGCTGTTCACCTGATCTACTATTCTTCCACCTGTATAGATCATGCAAATATTTAGTAGTTTTCCCATGTATTTCACTCCTAGGGACACCGTGGCTAAGTAGCCAATGCCATAAGTCCACATGAGACAGGTTGCTTTGATTACTATGAAAACCTTG
>NW_022106189.1:24111727-24117168 GCF_000313985.2 Echinops telfairi | reverse complement strand
TTTCTTCACCACATTTGCTTGTTCTATTGACAGTGGATTAATACGTTCAGCTGGGAGGGGTAGATCTACTGACTGGGGTGGCTCAATTGTTTCTAAGGGTTCAATAGCCTCCTCTTCTGGATCATCAACCCATATATTCTCATCCCATGTTTCAGGGTCCCAACTTTTCCCAATCAGTGCCCTCACTTTGGTATCAGATACTGCTTTAGATCTGCAATTCAGCTGATGTTGTAATTCAGTCACTCGCATAATGAGACTCTGGACCTAGTTCTCAGCAATGTCAGCTCTATTACTAGAGGAGAGAAGGCTCTCCTTTGCAGCAGACTGAAGCTTTCAAATCTGTTAGTCTGCACCTGAGACATGCTTCTGAGGCTCTGAGACTATCTCTCTCCTTAATCACATTTTCCATTGTAGAAAGGACCAGCCAACCAGCTTCCCTATACTTGTCATCCTGACAAAACTCCTGGAAAATATGAAGGATACAATCACTCAGAGCCTCTCCTTTAACCAACACCTCATCTATCAGTGGTACTACTGTAGATATTAGTTTTGCTATTTCACACCATGAATTAGTTAATAGTGGCAGACTTATCCATGCCTTTAGGTGTAGAAATAGCATTATTTGTGCTGTTAAGACTAATCAGGTTGGAGAGCCAATTTAAGAAACCCATATTTATGATTTTATTTCTCTAGAAGCAATCCTGGTACCAATTGTGTTAGACAGGGTTCCCTAGAGAAACAAAACCAGGACACTAATAATTTTATATATATTTATATAGTTAGATAGATATATAACATAGGAAATAAACAGTTAATTAATCTATAAAGCAATACAAATGGCTCAGTGCAACTCACTTCCATGAGACAGCTAGTACACTGGCAGTCTTTCAAGTCTTGAGTGCCACGGGGCAGTCCTCTGCAGAGCAATTCAGGCTATCTGGACACAGGCAGCAAACAGCAAGGCAGGTCACCAACAGTCAGCCAGATGATAGGGTCCCCAGCTCAAGAGATGTAAATTCCAATGGTGTGCCCAAGCAGGTCTTAAAGGAACCTCAAGTTACAGCGACCCAGTCCATGGGCTAGGTGTCCCACAGGTAGTGTAGCTTGTAAATGGAGGCACAGAACAAGCAAGGCAGCCGCACACTGCTCCAGTGAGAGAGAGGCTCGCTGGGCCATTTATCTCTCTGCCCTTCAATTAGTCTCACATGTGTTCATTGGCCATATTGGCACAATAAACCTACCTCTCACACTCTAACCAGTTGTTGGCTCTGAAGCTGGCAGGAGCCAGGAGTCAGGGATTGATTGTGGTGTCCAGAAGGTAGAAAGCTAGAAAAAAATGCAACCCTGCTGGCATCATGATTTTAGTTCAGTGAGACTCATTTTGGACTTTGGTTTTCTAGAACAGTAAGATAATAAATTTGTGTTCTTCAAGTCACTAACTTTGTGGTAACTTATCATAGCCTAATAGGAAGAAAATCATAATGATCATTATCAACAGCAGTCTCTCTTTCTCTCTCCTCTCTGACTCTCTCTCTCCTCTCACTTTTCTCCTTCTCTCTCTCATGTTTGTATTCCTGAGTAGTTTTATTAATTCACATTTTAAATTCAGAACACACTCAAGAAAAAAATGCATAGTCAAACATAAGGAAACGACTTTGTAAAGCAAGACAGAAAGTATTTTCTTTGGCACTAAGGATAGGTTTGATTCAGTGTGAACTTACTCTTCACTGTGCACTGAGTTTGATCTGCAGGGATGCCAAATCCTTCATTGCTATCATTAATGGGTTAATTGCAGTCCTAATTTTATTGGGGAATCACTCTCGCACGATCAATCTCATTCCCTGTACCAGAAGGGGCTTCCTTTAGCCTTGGAGGTGAGTCTCAGCTGCAGAAATGTGCCCTTCATAAGGGAGAGGTCACGGTCAGCAGAAGGGAAACTCCATTAGCTGGACACATCTGCTTCCCAGGTGTCAGTAAGCTCTGTACTTGGCTCTGAGGTGCAAAGTTATCTGTGCCATCAGTGAATAAATAGACCGGAGAGAATTAAATAGAGTTTATACTGGCTGCATGTCAGTTTCATATTAGAAAAGACAAAAAATACAATTAAAAAGTATAATAGAGCGAGGAGGCTGCGCTGTTCAGGGTTATTGAATAATTTCATGTTTCCCTTAGTTACTTGAAGCTGAAGAATTTTAGACACAATTAAAAGTTTGAAAAGGATAGGGTCTAGAATCTACTATGTGATCAATAGTGTTTACTAAATTGATATAGTTTGATTTTCCTATATAATAAAACTGAATTAGGGTAAAAGAAAACATTGAAGTTGATGAGCATCTTCCAGTGCTGTTTTATTCCTCCATTTTCCTAAACTTGTGGCTTTCTATTATAAAGAATGATTAAAGTCAGAATTTGATATCTAAGTTTATAAAAGCAATGCGATTGTCATTGTAAAGGTGGGTGAGTGCAGAGTGGGGACTCAGAGTCCATCAGTAGGAAACTGAACACCCCCTTGCTGAGGGGTTGTGGGGAGGAGACGAGCCAATCAGGGTGCAGGGTAGCAACAATGAAACATATAACTTTCCTCTAGTTCTTGAATGCTTCCTCCCCCACTATCATGATCCCAATTCTGCCTTGCAAATCTGGCTAGACCAGAGGATGTACATTGTACAGATAGCAACTGGAAACACAGGGAATCCAGGATCCCTGGGGGATGGACAGCAGAGAAGAGGGCAGAGGGAGATGTCGGACAGTATAACTTATGACAAAACTATAATACTTTATGAATTATGAAGGGTTCATGAGGGAGGGGGGTGGGGGGGAAATGAGCAACTGATATTAAGGGCTAAAGTAGAAGGCAAATGCTCTCAGAATGATGAGGGCAACAAATGTACACATGTGCTTCACAAAATGGATGTATGTATGGACTGTGATAAGAATTGTACGAGCTCCCAATAAAATAATTAAAAAATAATACTAATAATAAAAAAAGCAATGCGATATTTTTTTGTATAATTTACTAACATATAAAACTTATTAATCATTACTAAAGTCACTTTTTAAATTACAGTTTATCTGTACAAATCAGTTTTTAACCACAGTATTCTTATTTACTTACAAACCCATGTTATATTTCCCATGTGACTTCTTTTTTTGAAAAATAAAATTGACATCAAGTCACATAATAGAAATCATTAAAAGAGATAGAAAATAACCCTCCACAGTTTCTCTCCCTTTCTAATGAATAGTGTTTCCTGTTCCCTGCATTTTCTAGCTTTATATGCATATTTTCCAAAAAACAGTATACTCACAAACATGGCATAGGTTCAATTCTTTTATTCAAGATGTCATTATCCACAGCTTCCAACATAATGTAAAGCTGAAAGCCTTGTGTAGTGAACATAGGTGTATTCACCACCTGGATACATCTATAAGTATATTACTCTCCTTGCGTTATAACATATCTATCTATCTTTCTACTTATCTATTTGTCTACCTGCCTGCCTGCCTACCCACCTGCCTTCTAAAGGTCCGATTTTTTTGGTTACTTTTCTATTCTCATTTTATACTGTGTTTCTGTTAAGTACGTTATTTTTCTAAACTAGCATTTGCAATATTACACAGCAAAGGCTTTTTTAAAAATAAACAAGTGGAGGTTTTTTTTAATAGTATTATAAATGATGGATTTTAAAATGATAACATTTACTGTCTAATTATATTTAATAAGCATTCATTGAGAACTAATTATGTTCCAGTCATTGTTAGGGGCTAGGACTATGAAGAGGAATAAAATACCTTTCTTGCCCATGAGTCAAGGTGTGTGCAAGGGGCAGATAGAGTACAAAACAGGAAATCATGAATCCTGTTTGATCTGACCAAAGAGGATTTCACAGAAAATTTAACATAATAATTTAGAAACTGCAAAGGCCTATAAATCTGGATCCCCAACCAACCAGCAACCTCCACCCCACCCTTTCTCCGCACCATTGGCCCTTGGTTCGATAACTAAGTTGTCTCAAGAATCCACAGGCCGTGCTGCTCAGGAGGGGCAGCTCCAAGAGCAGCTGGTGAATGAGTTTGTCTCCGCCAGTCAGGAGGGGGCCATTGCCAGTGTGATGGGTTCAGGTTGTGACATAGAACACGATGCTGCATAATGAGATATGGTGGAGAAGTTGCTAAGGGACTTCTGGAAACATTTTCCTTATTCCTTAAATATAACATCCAGGAAAGACCTGAATTTGTGATGTAGGGAACTTGTAACCGGCACTTCCACTCAGGAATGTGTTTGTGTGTTTTGCAAAGAGTTTGTAAGACCTGGTAAGGTAGGAGAGGGATCTGGTCTGCAAGGATGGCCATTGACCCAGCTGATTGTGCCCAAACTGGAATCCCAATGACCGCCAGGTAAAATACTAAGTCCTTTTGCTATTCAAAATAGTTAAATCTGGGAAGTGATTGCACTGCAGCTAAAACAATTATTCTCCTTAAAATGCTACTTTGTTAAGTGGGCAGACAAGAAGTAAAGTGGCAGCATCCTGGGTAGCAGGGTGCTGGAGACAGATGCAGCGGAGGCCTGTTTGTGGAAATACTAGGGGGCACTGGATGCTTACTGTTTCAAAGCAAAAAAAGATGGTGCTTGCTACAGATGATGGTTTTATATGTTTTTAACAGGGGAAAGTCATACAGCCAGAATGCTCCTTAGAGCAAGGATGGCAAGGCTTTGTCTCAAGTACTGTGACCCTGTTATCAGGAGAGACCAGCTGCTAGGGAAGAATGTCATACTTGGCCAAGTACATGTGACTTGAGATTTTAAAAATATCCTACTCTCTTGAAAATGGCACCATTATTATCCTCATGATGTCCTTTAGACTGACAAGTTCAATGTTAGTGTGGCTGTGATGCCAGGACATAAAACTTGAACTCAGCGACTCGGTGGTTTCTTCTTCAAAGGAGAGTGCTTTCTCACCACATTAACCCACTCCGGTCAGTGGATTCTGAGTCATAGCTACCCTGTAAGACAGTACCGTGCTCTAAGGCTGTACATTCTTATGACACAGACTGCCACATCTTTGTCACTCAGAGCATCAGGTAGGTTCACATCATCAACATGTTTGGCTAGCAGCTGGATGTTTTAACCACTGCTCCACCAGGTCTCCACTTACCATATTAAGCCTATAAAATGTGTGTAAACTCTACCTGGTACATGTCAGGGTGATATGAATGCTGACTACTGAAGAATCTTTGAGACCAACATGCTACAGATGAACCCCTCAGGACCAGGGGTGACAGTGGCGATACCAGGAGGGAAGGCGGGCGTAGAAAGGGGGAATTGATCACAGAGAGCTACATATAACCTCCTCTCTGGGGGATGGGCAACAGAGGGGTAGGTGAAGGGAGATGCCGGGCAGTGTAATATAAGATATAATAATAATTTATAAATTATCAAG
>NW_022106189.1:24105839-24111183 GCF_000313985.2 Echinops telfairi | reverse complement strand
CTACATATAACCTCCTCCCTGGGGGACAGACAACAGAAAAGTGGGTGAAGGGAAACATCAGACTGTGTGAGATATGAGAAAATAATAATAATTTATAAATTATCAAGGGTTCATAAGGGAAGGGGAAGCAGGGAGGGAGGGGGAAAATGAGCTGATACCAAGGGCTCAAGTAGAAAGCAAATGTTTTGAGAATGATGATGGCAGCAGATGTACAATGTGCTTGACACACCCTTTGGATGTATATATGGATTGTGATAAGAATTGTAAGAGGCCCCAGTAAAATGATTTTTTTTTTTAAAGCCCAACATTTGATTTATTTGGGTTATCCTAGTCAAGTTACTTACTCTCCATTTAATTCTGCACCTGAAAAAAAGTGAGGGGTGAAAATAATATCCTTTCTTAGAAATGAGTTAGTGAAATAATAATACACACAGGCTAGATAGTAAAATTAATTTGCCCACCTTCCTCTTATTTTTCCTCATCTATAAAAACAACAAAGCAACACGAAAAACTCACTGCCATCAAGGCGATTCTGACCTGTAACGACCTGGTAGGCGAGGGTAGGGCTGTTACCGACAGTTCCCAAGACCGCACCACTTAACTGTCCCCTTCGCTGTCACAGGAAGTCCTGCCGTCCTCTCATGAACCACGACACCATCAAGATTCCATTTTCTACTGAGAGCAAATTATCAGGCAATGGATGACAATCAGAGTACAGATTCTATTCCTGGGGCAAACATTAAACCTGCGGTCGGAACATAACGCACCCTGGGCCTTGCCTGGTTATTGTGAGAGAAGAGACCCCCAGGGCATGGTCAACGTCTTCCCGCGGATTCACAGGCAGTGGTAGTCTTAGCCTCTCAGGTGGGTCTCTGCGTAGTGAACGCTGGTAATGCATTCAGCTGCTAACCACAAAGCTGTATGTTTAAGTCTACTCGAGGTACCACAGAAGGAAGACCTGGTGGTGTACTTTTTGAAAATAAACGAATGAAAACCAAAGAGAGCACAGTCAGACCCTGACAGATAAGTTTTCATCATGCATCAAATTTGACTTCATGACAACTTGTGGGGTATCTCAGTAACCATAAGAATAACATCTGACAGCAACACAGACACACCTGAGTTGGAAATCAGGATTCACATTTTAAATAAGATCTAATTTAATTTACTGAAGGAATCTCTGCCTCAGTATAGACATGCCTCAGATTCTTCATGTGCTACTTGTGTTTGAAGCTCCACAGCAAGCTTTTTGAACAAGTACAAGTTCAAGCAGTGGCTCTGTTCCATCTTAATCCCAGGATCAGTGGCATTCAATATTTATCTCATTCTCCATCCAAACTTTCTACTTTCTGGGTATGTAGGACAAAGCTAGCAGATTGGAGAAGGTCTTCATCACGGAGCAGATGTGAAGAACATTTTCACAGTGTTCTCATTGCACAGTAATTTTCTTTCATTGAAGAAATAAAACAGAAAGCCCAGTGACTTGACTATGGATAATCCAATTTAATTACTGTAAACCGTATAGCTGTCAGAACCAGAGAGAGAAAGCTGATGTGTAAGAGAGAGAATTTAAACCGGGGGCACCTACCTTCCTGGAGTTGGCATGAAGTCAGTCTGCATCCAACACATTGACTTGGAGCCGAGTTGATTGAGAATTCCGTACTTCTGTAAAGGAGGAAAAGCCGAGTGTCCTCAAGGCATCCCACATACTCCTAAGGACGGGAGCCAGCGGGCATGCTGGCTTCTCCTGCCCACCCAGCATACAAGTGCTATAGCCTTGACTACTGCACAGCCACTAGGTTGGATTAGCCAAACCCACACATGTGGAATAAAGGGGGTGACTATATAGGGAGAGAAATCCTTGGGGCATACGATAATGACATTTTTTGTTTCTTGGATGCCTAAGATAGGAGGAATATTGGGTCCACAGGAAGCAAAGAAAGATCTTTGCCCCTTTTAAGTGTCTTTCAATTTCTATCAATATGAACACCAACCGGAAGACTACCCTAAGATGCTCGCTGTGAGCAGTGCACTGAAAACACTGAAAAGACTATTCAACACTTTCTTCCTCATCCTCTCTCTATGTCTCCTAAAATCTCAATTATCATTCAAAAATCTCTCTTTAAAAGCAAATAAACCAAAAACAAATAAATAAAAACGGAGTATTTCTATTGCCTTTGTTGTTAGGGGTTGGAGAGTCAGTTCTGATTTGAACCTGTCCACGATGCCAACATTGTCATTTTGGTTTGGTAAAATTAGAGGATGGAATCATTTAGAGAAGGACTAGAGACATTCAAATGCTGTCCTCACATGCGAGTAGACCTAGATGAACAATGTCAAGAATCTGTGGTTTCATCGTTTCTAGTTTTTGCTTAATAAAGGATTTTATGATTTTGTAGCCATATTCTTTTGCCTAGCTTTGAACTGGCTTTGGTCAGGTGCACCTTCCCATAGCCATTGAGCCGGTTCCGACCCATAGTGACCCCGTAGGGCAGGGTCGAACTGTTCCAGTGGGCTTCTGAGACTGCGACTCTTTCCAGGAGTAGAAAGCCCTGTATTTCTCCCAAGGAGCCATTGGTGGTTTCCAACAGCCAACCTTCAAGTAACTAAGATCTTTTTAAAAAATCACTTTAAAGAAGGATTTTGCAGATTTGTTCAAGGTAAACATTGTGTGATTTTTTTTTGGACTGCTGCTTTGCTAAATACCCCTGGGACCCTCTGACTCTACTGGCAACTTACTGTGCTTCTCCATCTGCGCAAAACTAGCCTCTCTCTACCTGATTTGACATATCAACTCGGCTTCTAGCCTTTACAATTTCTGTGAATGTCGCAACAACAGATACAACACCCCCAACAGGTGAGTGTGTGTGTATTTCTGCCTGCCTGCCTCTCTCTCTCTCTCTCTCTCTCTCTCTCTCTCTCTCTCTCCCTCTCTCTCTCACTGCTCAGGTAGCACTTCCTCAGGCACAGCTTGACCGGAAGAACACGTCTAGATTGTATGGTCAGTGTAGGTAAATATGAGAATATCTTTATTTTTGTCTCCTATTTCTCATGGACATGAGTATTTTTCCTTAGGGATCAATGCTTTTGTTTGTATTCTGGGTGCATTCTTTCCCACTATTTCTTAGGCCAACTAAATTATCAAAAATATTGCCTCTAGAAATCTATTCATTGTCCTTCAGTGCTTTCTCATTTCCCACAGAGGTTTTGAGGTGGCCTTTGGGTTATTTAAAAAAGGAAAATAACTCTACTCCAGGTGATTTATTGTCTGATATATACTCAAATTAATCTAAAACCTAAATATGCAATGGCATGCCAAAATGTGCTAGATTGCACTAGAAAATACTGACTGGCAAGTGTTAAGGATCTAGGTATTAGTTTCTCTGCTAAGTACTAAATTATCACATTGCATCCAAACAGTTGAACTAAATGTATTTGCTTTATTTAGGAAATAACCAAAACTGTTCTCACAACAGGCTTTTGAAATAAGTACATCAATTTCTATTGTGCAAAGGTACAACTTGATTTACTCATGTCAAGTCAGTGATGGAGCCTGGACCGCTATGCAGGCTTTATTATTCAGAATGTATGCACTAAAACAATATGCTAGAATGCCTAACAGCATGCCCTTTCCAGACATTTTCTAGTATGGAAAATATTTTAGGTTTTCGCAGTGCTAATAAGGATGTGAAATATACAGGAGGGTGGTTGAGCCAAGCTCTAAGCTTCTAGATAAACACAGACAAATAGAATATGCATGCTACTCAACGATTCATCACAAGCAGGATTGAAGCAGTATTCATGGAGGATTGTGTGACAGAAACCGAGAATCTCAGTTCTTGTGTTTTTAATTCTTCAAGTGTACTTTGTGGAATATTAGTCCTATAGGGATTGTCACAAGTCAGCCTCCCCGGATCGTTGAGCTAGTGATGAATAGGAGGCATGATCTCAGAACAAATCTGCATGGGGAAGAACTGAGGGAGCCAGGGAGAGTGGGAAGCAAAGCAGAGGCATGTTTTGTCTGTAGTCTCGCCTTAGCCCGATTTCACATACATCTCGGGAGTGTGAACCTTCCCAGAGTTTGCACACCGTGAAATGAGGCAACCAGCCTGTTGTATTTGCTGGATCAGTACAGCATGCCTCCAGATTCACTCTGACGGAAGTCATGTGGGTAAATGTTTAAAAACAAGCCTTCAGAAGAAAACCAAAATCAAGTGAAAGCCCTGATTTCTAACACTGGCCAGTTGTCACTGTGTCAATATCCCCTGTGGCTGGTCCCAGGGTTATCAAGTGGGTGCCCCTGGATATTGAGGGGTGCACATGTGACCGATCCATGCTGATATAAGCTGGATGCAGCACACTGGTGGGTATAACCTCCCAGTCATTTCTGCATGAAGGGTTTTCTGGAAATGTATTTCTGAGCCTTTCAGAGCTAACACTCTCTGGAGCTGGAGTTTGAGACCCCACCCCAGGAGAGGGGATCAGGGAAGGTGCCCATAGTCTGAAACAGCCCCAATGGTCCCCAATGGTTAATTGAATAAGTCTCTAGAATTTTATCCTAAATAAAGATATACACTTATCTCTTTGATGACGAACACTTTAAAACTTTTATACACTTAACTCTGATTTGGCATTTCAAGAAGATGACATTTTTTGGAGGTGGATTGCTCAAATTTACTTTTTTGGCCTCAATTATCAAGTATGTTACTCTTTTATGTCAGAAACCCATAACCCCACTCCCCCCCCTCCCATCCAGAGACACTCCCCTCTGAAAGTGTGTTCCTTGGACCAGCTGCATCAGAGCCCCCTAACTTTTTATTCAAATTGTGGATCCCTAGGCCTACCCTAAAATATTTAGTCAGAATTGTTGTGTCTTTGGTAGAAGCAATCATAGCTCTAACAGGCACTTGGGTGGTTCTGATACATTCTGAAGTGTGAGAACCCATGCCATATGTTTTTAATCTTATAGCTTAGGCTGCTTCACCATAAAGGTTTACATCCTCTATTGAATGGCTTTCCCTGCATTTTTATTTGGTGCCATGCAACCAACTTTTCATGGCAACATGAATGAGGGATAGAAAACGTGCTTGGGGCCTTGAGGATGATATTTCCACTCAGAGCAGCCAATCCCCAGAGAAGACATTATGGCCAGCCCCACTATGAGACATGACATCCCTCAATGACCCATAGCCCTACAGGGGACAACACTGGAGACACAATGTGAGAATTCTGCCCAATCTGATCCAACCACACTGAGGCAAAACATTAAGGGCATGCAACAAGACAGCAAGGGGAACAGAGCAACGAAGTTCCCAGGGAATAACAAAAATAGACTTTGGGGCCA
>NW_022106189.1:24104704-24105606 GCF_000313985.2 Echinops telfairi | reverse complement strand
ATGGTTCTGGGGGGACATGGGAGAGGGGAAGGGGGTGGGGAAAGGAAGTGGTGTTAACAACCCCAGGGACAAGGGAACAACAAATGATCCAAATCACTGGTGAGGAGGGTATAGGAGGCCTGGTAGGGTGTGATCAAGGTAGTGTAACCAAGAGGAATGACTGAAACCCAAATGAAGGCTGAGCATAATATTGGAACTGGAGGAAGGTAAAAGGAAATAGAGGAAAGAACTAGGAGGCAAAAGGGCATTTATAGAAGTCTAAATAAAGGCATGTAAATACATATGTAAATACATTTATATATGAGTATAGGGAAATAGATGTGCATATATTTATAAGTTTAGTAATAAGGTAGCAGCTGGACATTGGGTCTCCACTCAAGTACTCCCTCAATGCAAGAATAATTTTTTCTATTAAACTGGCATTCCATCAGGCTCACCTTCCCAACATGATCACAGAAGACAAAGCAGGTGCATAAGCAAATGTGGTGAAGAAAGCTGATGGTATCCAGCTATCAAAAGATATAGTGTCTGGGGTCTTAAAGGGTTGAAGGAAAACAAGCAGCCATCTAGCTCAGAAGCAACAAAGCCAACATGAAAGAAGTACACCAGCCTGTGTGATTGTGAGGTGTTGAAGGGATCAGGTATCAGGCATCAAAGAACAAGAAATCAAATCATTGTGAATGAGGGGGAGTGCAGATTGGGGACCCAAGACTCATCTGTAGGCAACTGGATATCCCCTTACAGAAGGGTCTCGGGGAGGAGACGAGCCATTCAAGGTGCACTGTAGCAATAATGAAACATACAATTTTCCTCTAGTTCCTAAATTCTTCCTCCCACACCCACTATCATGATCCCAATTCTACCTTACAAATCTGACTAGACCAGAGGATGCACACTGGTAC
>NW_022106189.1:24102543-24104256 GCF_000313985.2 Echinops telfairi | reverse complement strand
TACTCTGTCTGATCTCTCAAGTTGAATTACTTTTGACTATTTTTGAGAGAGATGAGCCAGAACAGTGGTGTTGTTTTAAGGGAAATGTTGAGATCTCTTCCTATCATACTAAGAAATACTTTTTCCTCTCACTATTGGTTAGTAGATGGTTTGGACTCAGATTTGGGTTACCTTTAGTAGTTCAATAAATTGGTATACCATCTTGTGGTACAATCAATTCCTTGCAATGGTTCTTCTAGCCATAATCTTTATAAATCTCAACAAGTGACTGGGTGTGACTTTATAAATAAGGCATATAGAACTCTCATGAGGAGGGTCATCGGTTTTGCCATTTAGCTAGGCTTAAAAGGAGCCATCTCAGAAGTAGGTACAGAGTATCTGACTGCCATCAAGAAGAGCCAGGGGTGAACTTCATTCTCTGGATTATAAGATTCCTGTGTGCTAAACCTCATCAGTGCAAAAGACAGAACTGTGACACTAAAGATGGTGAGAAATGGGAGAGAGGAGGCAGCAGTAGAAACAGCAGCAGCAAAACCACGAGACAGAGAAGGGGGCTAGAAAGCTGAGTGCCTTCAGGCAAAAAGTTCTCTTGCAGAGTGGATTTTCTCAGACAGTATTCTGGGGAGGTAGGTTTGCTGACTCACAGAGCTAGACCCAACGACCTCCAGACTGAAGCTATGATGGAGTAGAGCATCCTTCAGGCATTTATAAGCAGCATTAAAGGAGCTTTGCATCACACTCCTGAGCACAACAAAGGCCAAGGCTGTCAGGCTGAAGACCAGAGGCATAGCTAAGAAGAGACACTCCTGACTAGAACACTGTATTCGAAGGATTTCTGATCCTGAAGGATAACTTCACTTTCCCAATAAACCTCATAACCACGGCATTGTCTGTGAGTTCGGTGTGGCTACTGAAATGGATTATGGACCCCACCAGAGAAGGAGAGAATGTCTAGGGTCGGACAGTGATGTCAGAATTGCTAAGGAAGAAAAAAGGTGGAGACATGTCTAACTCCAACCTCATAGAAACTGGGGTTGGGCTGATACTGAGTTTGATTCTCCTTCTCCCTCGAGGATTCAGAGGAGTGTAGACGCTGCCCTCACACTATTCTTACACTTGTCTGCCACCTCTGCCATGAAATACCCCCACCCCCTTGTATTCCACCAGAACAATAATGCTAACAATAACTACATTTTATTGAATAATTAATAAGTCACTATGGTCTTTGTTGGAGCCCTGGTGGCACAGTTCACAGTGAATGCCAAACCAATAGCTGCTTCTCGAGAGAAAGAAGAGGCTTTCTAGTCCCAGAAAGGTTCACAGTCTTGGAAACCCACAGGGACAGTTCTGCTCAGCCCTGTCCTATGGGGTGGCTATGAATCAGAATTGACTCAATGGCCGTGAGGTGAGGTGTATTCCATGGTAAGCATGTGACATACAATACTCAACTAATATTCAAACACTCTATGAGGTGTAGGTTATGTTCCACATTTTACAAATGAGAAATATGAGCTTTAGAGATGTAGTTTATTGTGCCATTCTGGTGGATAAACACACGAGGGATTAATTGAAGGGCAGAGAGATAAATGGCTCGGTAAGCCTCGCCTTTCTTGTCTCTTGCTCTTTGATCATCGGACCAGTGTGCGGCTGCCTTGCTTGTTCTGTGCCTCAATGTGCAAGCTACACTACCTGTGGGACACCTAACAGACATGG
>NW_022106189.1:24096081-24101878 GCF_000313985.2 Echinops telfairi | reverse complement strand
AAAAATAATTTGTATGTTCAATACAATCAGAGCAACTTTTTGCTATTTTCCTCATCTACTGTTTTCTTGTTTGGATAGGTTAATTAACCTTCAATTTTTAGGTAGTTGTGTTAGGCAGGAAACAAATCTAGAGCCTCTCATATATGTATAAGAAAGAGCTTTAGATCAAGGAGACATTTTGTGTGAAGAAAGCACCTAGCCCAGTCCAGGTCAAGTCCGTAAGTCTAACACTAGTCCATCGGTCAAGTGCCTCTTCACACTCATGTGGCCACGTGCAATGATGCAGAATGCCAGCAGATCACAGGCTGGTGGGTGCAAAGTTGTGTGGACCCAATGGCGGTGGCCACATCGCAGGACTCAAAAGTCTCAGTGTGGCTCATTAACAGGAAGGTGACAGCAGAGAGAGAGAGAGAGAGAGAGAGAGAGAGGGGAGATTCCCAGGAACAAGGAACAAAGAGGCACCAGCAGACTGGGACCTGATTGACAGGCTAGACTCCACCCCATAAACTTTATTTATCGAGTGGATATGAAATTAGGTA
This sequence comes from Echinops telfairi, assembly GCF_000313985.2. NCBI lineage: Eukaryota > Metazoa > Chordata > Mammalia > Afrosoricida > Tenrecidae > Echinops > Echinops telfairi. The sequence continues at coordinate 24,101,339 of NW_022106189.1, read as the reverse complement.
ACTACCACAGTATTCAATAATTATTCTCCCTCTCTTCTTTGAAACAGTGATAAACAGTGATAATGATTATATTGCTAAGTCATCATTCAATAAATATTTACATTTGGCTAGGATGTTGTCTTGTTTAAATATGCAATGTATTTTCAATATATTGTTTTATGGTACTTATAAAATGTATATTTTTAAATGGTGAATTAAAACTTCTTTAGCATTTTAATTAAACCTACATTCTTTCGGAAGTGGTGATAGTAATAACCTCTTAGAATTGTATCACTTAAAGTTGAAGAGTTTTAGTTAGTTTACCAAGATTACATGGATAGTGAAGGCAAAACCGGAAATTTAAACCCAGAGCTATTTTTCTTCTTCTAAAAGTCATAATTTTACACATTACCATATCCCCGACTTTCTTTTAACATTGACTATACATTGAGAGCTTATACATTTTCATCTTGGCAAACTTCAAGTAATTCAGAATCTGAGGTTAGAAAACAAAAGTAACATAGATGGAATCGATTTTAGACTATAATAGAAATGTTTTAAGAAGATATATAAGAGAAGCTTGAATAAACTGTCGTTACCTAAGGAATACTTCAACACAGCCAACAAAATAAAATGAGCTTGCCCCCTTTTTCCTCGTTAGTAGTTTTTGTTTGTTTGACCCATACCCTTAATTGCAACAAGCTCAGTGCAGATTCAGTATGAAAAGTAGGGAACATGTTAAGTTCTCCTAAATGTAATCTTTTGGGACATAACAATTACCACAAATTTCATTTGGTTGTTTGAGATGGTGATTATTATAATTTATGATAAAACATTCAGTAAATCACCTGCTGATTAGGAGAGTTGGAGCAAAATAACTGGATTTTTCACAAAACAATTTTTACTCACTCATAAGAAGTATTTGCTCTTTAAAAAAATATCTAGGCCAAAAATGATTTAAAATGGGTGCTTAGAAAGAGGCCAGAGAGTGTGGTAATGATTTTATGAGAAAGAGTGTCTATTCATAGTTGGAGATCTAACCTTAAGTGACCCTTTTAGCTTAGCCCTGAGTGGCCTGAGGTTACATAATATGTAGCCATTTTGGTAGGTTTGCACATTAATGAGGCTGCTTTAGATAGAGGATGGTATAAGAGAGCATTCATGTTGATAGAAAACTCTTCAATCCTTTAAAAGAAGAGATAAATGTGTAAGAGGAAATGTCAATGGATGGATAACTACTGAGAGAATCTTATTAGGACACCCCTCTCTGTGACGGCTGGACATAGTGAAACTGGGGTGAATCACTCACTTTCTTCTCTCCTTGAGCGTAACTGCTATTCAGGACTTGACTCTAAGCAATAGAATATGACAGAAATGAAAGAATTTTGCATGTGTAATTAAGATTCCACATCAGGTGATTCTGAGTTAACCATAAAATGGATTATGGGCGAGACTTTCACTTAGATTAAGTGAGCACCTTAAAATAAATGGTTAAGCAATGGCATTATGAAAGGTCTAGGAGAGGGCCCTTAACACGGAAGTGTGGGTGGTCTGTAGAGATGAGAATCATCCCTAATAGTCAACAGGGAATGGAAATCTCAGTTCTACAGTTGCAAGGAACTCAATTTCACCACCACAGGAGCTTAAAAGAGGATAGTGAGTTTCATAATTGAATGCAGCTTGCTCAACACCTTGATGATAGATTGAGCAGTTCTATGCGGAAGACTCATCTGGGGCTTGCCTAGACTCATGTCCTAGTAAAATTGTATTAGATACAAACAGATAGATGATAGCTAGATATAATTTTAACTGCTCAGTCTATTGTCTTTAGGTTCTGTGAACTTGTTCCAATTCATAATTCCGTGTGCGATAGAATGAAACACTGCCCGGTCCTTTGTTATCCTAACAGTTATTGTGATGCTACAGGCATTGTGCTATTTATCTCGGTGTGGGTCTCCTGTTTTCCCCCCTCACCCTCCATGTTGTCCTTCTCCAGAGGCTGGGCCCTCATGATTACATATTCATCAGATGAAAGCTCACCCTCTCCTTTTCAAGGAGCATTCTGGCAGCACTTCTTCTAAAACAGATTTGTTTATTATTCTGACCAGATAAAATATATTTAATATTCTTTGCCATTTCTGTATCTAATACACACTATTTAAACTCTTTAATGCATACTTTCCCAGAGAAAAAATAAGTCAAAAAGATCTTCTTATGGAACTTGGGATCTCTTAGCCATCACTCACTCTGTGTCAGATGTTTCCCAAAATGTATTTTTCTTACCTACTGAATTATCAGCAGTTTGTAGATGCCCTGTTCTCTTACAACTCAACATTTATATATGTGATGCCCTTTTTACTCAGGATTGCCCTTTCCCATGTGTTAAACCTTCAGGATTCAGGTTGAATAGATATCTATTATTTTGATCTAGGAAGGATTTAGGATTCCCCAATAACTGCTGGTTGGACTGTGGGATTACATGGGTGGGGGGTGGGGAAGCTGCCAACGGTGGAGACAATATGAACTAGATTGAAGGAGAAAGAATGGATGGAATGAGAACTCAATCTTCACCTGAGTTACTCCTAGAGTCACAGAGCGATGACACACTCCAGGAGGCTTTGAAACATTGAAACTCTGGTCCTAGGATTCTAGGAATCTAGCATATGCATAGCCCCCAGGGCCCCAAAAGAATGAGTCCTTGGTATGTGGGAAATTTGAGTGAGTACTGTGATGCTTGAAAGATAATAGTTCTATTTGAAGAATACATTGGTACTACATTTATCTTTGATGAAGAAAGGGAATACAAAACTTGTTCACTTTGTGCAAGACCTTGGGAATAGAAATTAGAAATAAAAGTTAAGAGCTTTCTCAAAAACAGTAAATGAAGAAATATATGTATATATACTTACATATATTTCCATGTCACAATACCTAGAAATATAAACAAAACAAACTTACTGCCAGCAAGACAATTCCAACTCATAGTGACCCGATAGGACAAGGTAGAACTGCCTCTTTGGGTTTTTGAGACTGTAATTCTTTAAGGAACAGAAAGTCTTATCTTTCTCCTGTACAGTGACTGGTGGTTTTGAACTGCTGATTTTGTGGTTAGCTTATGGTTAGCAGCCCAATGAAAAATGACCATACCACCAGAGTTCTAATTATGTGAAGGCACATATCTAATAAAACTAATAGTTTTATCATCCAGGGGGGAAAACTACACAATGTTTATCTTCCCAAATAATTCCATTGCATTTATGAAAATTTATGTTTTTAAAAACCACATTGTACGTAGGTTTTCCCCCACCACATTATGTTATATTGTGACCATGTTTTTACATTGGTTTTATGTTTTTCTACTTGCCTTAAATGAGTTTTCATTTTTAAAGATTATGCTTTTTTCTACTCTGTTGCCCAAGCTGTGCTTAGATCTTCTGTTACAGTATATGGATTGCTGAATTGCTTGACATTACTTTGTTCTGCTAATGTTCATGATCCCTCCCCAGTAAACCAGCAAGAGAAGGATGATGCTCAGTTGCTCTTCTTTAATCATGCTCACTTGAGTTTGTTGATTTTAAGATGCAAAGTTTCAATCTACCACTAAAAGTTGGATAGATATTTTCTCTGTTTTTCCATGGACTGTGCTTGTGTTTACACGATAATGCCTTTGAGCTTTGGAAATTGTCCCTAATCAATCCACATTGATCAAACCCGTTTTGATTCATAACAATTCTGTGAAGATTTTCCAAGACTGCAAACCTTTACAAGAGCAGACAGCCTCATCTTTATCTATTGGAACTGTTAGTAGGTTTGAACTGCTGACCCTGCCATTAGCAATCCAAAATTTACCCAATAATGACGCCAGAGATCCTATATTAATCATGACATCAGATTTAATAAGGTGCTTATTAAAAACGAAGAAAACTACAAATACCTTAAATAACAGCTGAGTGTGACTGCTGGCCTTTGCTCTTCCTACTTCGGTTTCTCCAAAGCCGAGAAACCTCTACGGGGGAGTTCACTCTGACTACACGCTGGGGTCTCTATGAGTCAACAGACTTAAAGGGATCTTAAAACTACAATCTTAAAGCCAAGGAGAAGGGATCAATGAAGAGAAAGATAGGTGGAGCGAGTCTACCCAAAATACCTATAAACTTGGGTAATTGCAACCTCCAGGGAGGGAGCTGTCAAAATCAATAGTCTTAACTGGCCTCCTCCCTCATTTCTCCAACCAGTGATCCTCAATTGAATCCAACCGAGGGGCAACGTGAATCTTTGATTTAAGCCAGTCACTGTGCCTCTTGCTAGAGGGGGGGAAATACACAGACCCCTGAACACAGCAAACAAAATGAAAGCACAATTGATAAAATTAAAAATATTCCAAGATGTGTATTTGAGCATATGATCCCTTAGCAAATTGTGTGGAAGTACTGGAGGCTCTCAATTCTTTAAAAGAATGATTATTTTCTACTGAAATTGGTGTTTTGTCCACTCAATATTTGCTTTTCCATGACTCTATAAAGTTTCAATGTCTAGGAGATTCAGTAGATAATATCCTAACTCAGACTTCCGAGTATAAGATTTCATGCTGGACTACTGCTCGAGGGGAAGATGATGGGTCCCCTTCATCTCTGCACTCTCATCTTTACCACATCCCTCAAGACAGCGGATACTGGGAGTTAACTGTTCAACCCAAACACTTTCATCTCCATACTCGTTGTTTTGAAAAAAATAAGTCAACGAAATGGAAAGTATGGTAAAACTAAACTCACATATTCCTTCACTAGGGTTCCTAAATATTAATATCTTCCACATTCTTTATATTTATGTGATTATGATCCCCCCAAGAATCACTTGAAATTAAGTTGAAGATATCACGTCAACCTAAATTCAATCCTAAATTTGGTATTATGTCATTATTGTATCTTAAGAAATAATGATGTCATAGTATAGTCTAGCTAATGTTTCATGTTCCATACCTTTCCTGTCTTTCATCTCGTATCATACCAAGTGTCAATCATTGCATTTGGCTATTGTCTGCACTTAATTGATTTTAATTTAGAGCAGGAGCTTTGTGCCTACTATTTTGACTTTGGCATACTTGTCTTGTATAATGTCTCACAAGATTCAGTAAAAATGGATTTTCCAGGTTACCCTCTATGTAAGGCAACTCACTGTGTAAGATTTTATTTTTAGCCCCTGTGTATGTGGCCCTTTATCCTATTTCCCACCACTCTCACTCCCTCCTTTTCCCTCCACTGGCCTCACTGTAGCCTTCA
>NW_022106189.1:24094897-24095981 GCF_000313985.2 Echinops telfairi | reverse complement strand
TAGATAATATCCTAACTCAGACTTCCGAGTATAAGATTTCATGCTCGAGGGAAGATGATGGGTCCCCTTCATCTCTGCACTCTCATCTTTACCACATCCCTCAAGACAGCGGATACTGGGAGTTAACTGTTCAACCCAAACACTTTCATCTCCATACTCGTTGTTTTGAAAAAATTAAGTCAACGAAATGGAAAGTATGGTAAAACTAAACTCACATATTCCTTCACTAGGGTTTCTAAATATTAATATCTTCCACATTCTTTATATTTATGTGATTATGATCCCCCCCCAAGAATTACTTGAAATTAAGTTGAAGATATCACATCAACCTAAATTCAATCCTAAATTTGGTATTATGTATCTCCTAGGAACATTCTCATATATACCATAATGTCATTATTGTACCTTAAGAAATAATGATGTTATAGAATAGTCTAGCTAATGTTTCATGTTCCATACCTTTCCTGCCTTTCATCTAGTATCATACCAAGTGTCAATCATTTCATTTAGCTATTGTCTGCACTTAATTGATTTTAATTTAGAGCAGGAGCTTTGTGCCTACTATTTTGACTTTGGCATACTTGTCTTGTATAATGTTTCACAAGATTCAATAAAAATGTATTTTCCAGGTTACCCTCTATGTAAGGCAACTCACTGTGTAAGATTTTATTTTTAGCCCCTGTGTATGTGGCCCTTTATCCTATTTCCCACCACTCTCACTCCCTCCTTTTCCCTCCACCGGCCTCACTGTAGCCTTCAACATTTGCTTCTTTTGGTGTGGAAACTATTTTTCTTTTTCCTTTTAAATAGTGGTGACTTGCAACACTTGTTTTCAATTCAGTGTGCTGAGCAAAATATCTTCTAAACGCATCCATGCCATGAGGTGTTTCAGAGTTTCTTTATTATTATTTTATAGAGATGCATAATGTTCCTTTGTATTGATGTACCAGAGTTGTTTATTCATCCAGTCCTCCACAGACACGCTTCCCATCTCCACCTCCCCATCTTTTTGCTATTGTAGACAGTGTTGCAATAAACATGGGTATACATTTATCTAGTGTGTTCTTTATTCCTTTATGCCTTT
>NW_022106189.1:24079758-24094797 GCF_000313985.2 Echinops telfairi | reverse complement strand
TCTTTTTGCTATTGTAGACAGTGTTGCAATAAACATGGGTATACATTTATCTAGTGTGTTCTTTATTCCTTTATGCCTTTCAGGGTATATACAGCATAGAGAGGTTGTAGAGTCTTAAGGCATTTCTATTCAGATCTGTCTAAATGTCACAATGTTTTCTATAGTGCATGTACAATTAATTCTGCAATTCCACCAACAGTGCATGAGGGTTCCAATCACTCCACCTCATCGCTGGTATTTGTCATTTTCTATTTATTTGTTTGTTTTAATTTTGCTATTAGTGCCAATGTGAGCTGTCATCGCATCAGTTTTAATGTGTATTTCTCTTAGAGCTAATGACTGCAAGCAGTTTTTCATATGACTGTTGGCCACCGCAAAATCATCTTTAGAGGTTTGTGTCTTCATGTCAATGCCCAGTTTTTGATGAGATTATTTGTGTTTATCTTATTGAGGTGTTGCAGTTTTATAGAGATATTCAAGATCAGCCTTTTATCATATATATCACTACCAACATATTGTCCCAATCTGTACGTTTTCATTTTATTCTTTTGATGTTGTGAACATCAAATTGTGTGAACATTCTAATTGTTATTGAACAGACTAAATGAAATTATGTGCACAAGTCATGTAAAAGGAATGGGAAAGGAAGGAGACAAGAATGAGGAAGAGAAAGGAATGTGAAAGGATGTTACTTCCTAAGTGCAACAATAACAAAACCTATCATAACCAAGAAATTAGCCTACTTAAAAAGTTCTCAAACCAACACTAATGCCATTGCATCAGCAAAATAAACCGAATCAGAGAACAACAGTGGCAACAAAATATAACTCTAAATATAGAAAGCACTAGCTCTTAGATTTTTTCTATCTGGAGTCATCTGGAGTTTCTATTTTTCCTCTCAGTATTTTAGAATCAGAGTTCAAGATGTTTGGAGAGGTATCAGGTGGGTGGGTCATCAATGAGTGTTTGAAAGGTCTTTAATAATGTCTTTGGAGTTCATCATGATTAACAAGTCAGCACTCTGCTCTCTCCCTATTCCACTTACTCATGGTGGGTGAATAAGCAAATCTGGTAAAGAAAGCTGATGGTGCCCAGCTATCAAAAGATATAACGCGATGTAACAACGCGATGAGAAATACAACTTTCCTCTAGTTCCTAAATGCTTCCTCCCCGCTCCCACTAACATGACTCAAATTCGACCTTGCAAGTCTGGCTAGACCAGAGGATGTACACTGGTACAGATAGGAACTGAAAATACAGGGAATCCAGGACAGATGAGCCCTACAGGACCAGTGGTGTGAGTGGCAAAACAGGAAGGGTAAAGGGAGAATGGGTAGGAAAGAGGGAACCGATTACAAGGAACTATATGTGACCTCCTCCCTGGGGGACAGACAACCGAAAAGTGGGTGAAGGGAGAAGTCAGACCGGGCAAGATATGACAAAATACCAATTTCTAAACTATCAAGGGCTCATGAGGGAGGGGGGAGCGGGGAGGGAGGGTAAAAATGAGGACCTAATGTCGGGGGTTTAAGTGGAGAGAAAATGTTTTGAGAATGATGTACAAATGCGCTTTACACAATTGATGTGTGTATGGATTGCTATAACAGTTGTATGAGCCCCTAATAAAATGTTTAAAAAGAGATATAACATCTGGGGTCTTAAAGCCTTACAGGTAAACAAGCAGCCATCTAGCTCAGAAGCAACAAAGCCCACATGCAAGAAGCACATCAGCCTGTGTGATCACGAGGTGCTAAAGGGATCAGGTATCAGGCATCATCAGAACAAAAAATCTTATCACAGTGAATGAGGGGGTAGTGTGGAGTGAAGACTCAAAGCCCATTTGTAGGCCACTAGACATCCCCTTACAGAAGGGTCTCGAGGAGGAGACGAGCCAGTCAGGGTGCGATGTAGCAACAATGAAAAATACCACTTTCCTCTAGTTCCTAAATGCTTTCTCCTCCCCCACTATTATGATCCCAATTCTACCTTACAAATATGGCTAGACCAGAGGATGTACACTGGTATAGATAGGAACTGGAAACACAGGGAATCCAGGGCGGATGATCCCTTCAGGACCAGTGGTGTGAGTAGAGATACTGGGAGGGTAGAGGGAGGCTGGGTTGGAAAGGGGGAACCGATTACAAGGATCTACCTATAACCTCCTCCCTGGGGGATGGACAACAGAAAAGTGGGTGAAGGGAGACGTCGGACAGTGCAAGATCCAACAAAATAATAATTTATAAATTATCAAGGGTTCATGAGGTAGGGGGCAGTGGGAAGGGAGGGGACAAATGAGGAGCTGATGCTAGGGGCTTAGGTAAAGAGCAAATGTTTTGAGAATGACGAGGGAAATGAATGTACAAATGTGCTTTACACAATTATATGTATGGATTGTGATAAGAGTTGTATGAACCTCTAATAAAACGATAAAAAAAAGATCTGCCAAGAACTATTTAGGTTAAATTCTTTTAAAAAGCAAAAGCAATAAAACTAGAAATGTATTTGTTGTATAAAGGAAATATAACCATTAATCCACTTTGAACATACTATGAAGTTCTGAACATAATGCTGGAACGCTGGCCCATTTATTTAGTGATCACTATATCAAAAATGTGTTTTTCAGTTTGACAGAGCTTGGTGTTGTTGATCATACTCTTTGTATGCTAGTCCCAAGCACGACTAGGGAAACAGAATCATCAGGAAGAGCAATTTGAATCTGTTCCCTCTTGATTGTGATTTCTTGTGAACACCTACATTGGCAGTAGAATGGAACCTTTGGAGAAATGTAATTTGATACTGAAGACAGGCTTATGATGATTTCCTGGCTTATTCCTTATGGATTTGAGCAATATCCATTTGAAATAATTTCAATATCGTCACCATTAAGGTTCAAATACCCTTCCTGTGTATTTAAATATTTTAATCCTATATGTCTTTATCAAATACATCACTCATTCATCTAGTCATCTTTATGAGTTAGCAATAAGCTCTACTTGATAAAAGAGAAAACAATCTCCAGTGGCATAGGGATTAGTACCTTTCTTAGGCGACAGCAACTCTAAATCTGGATTTAGTGACTCAAGGACATTAGGGTTAGACCTTGAGGCCCCTGTGGAAGACAGATCATCATGTTAATGTTCCTGTGTGGAAGCAGGAGAAGGCAGCAAAGCAAAAGACTGACTGCCACCCGAGTCACCGTCTTTGAAGACCTTTCCACAAACCTCTACCCCAGAACTTCCTCATATGTCATTTGGGCCAGAATTAGGCTACATGATCGATCTTGGCTGAGAGAAGAAACAGGAACATTCATTTTTGTTATAAACTAGAGACTCTAATATAGTGAGGGTGAGACTAGCTACCAGGCAGGCAGAACACCATGCCAGCAGGAAAATAACTCCAAACAAACTCCAAAGCGAATATGCAACACGCACAGTTGTTGCTGTCATTGAGTCTGTTCTGACTCATGGCAACTCTGTGTACAACTGAATGAAAAACTGCCCAGTCCTGCACCTGCCTCACAATTGTTCTTATTATATGAGCCCATTGTTGCAGCCCGTGAGTCAATCCATCTTATTGATGGCCTTCCTCTCTTGCAATTCTCCTTCACTTTACTGAGCATGATGGTCTTCTCCAGGGATTGGTCTAAACTACGTGAGATGATGCTTCAACATCCTTGTCTCTAGAGAGTTTTCAGGCTGAACTTCTTCCAAGACAGATGTTAATGTTTTTCTCAATCCAGGGTACTGTCAATAGTTTTTGCCAGCACCATTGTAGAAATGCATCTATTTTTCTTTGGTCTTCCTTATTAAGTGTCCAACTTTCATATGCATCTGAGGCAATTGAAAATATCATGGCTTGGGTCAGTAACATCTTTGCTCTTTAATATTCTTAAGGGATCTTGTGTGCCAGATTTACTTATTACAAATCTTTTGACCTTCATCAGCAAGTGCTTCAAGTCCTCCTCACTTTCAGCAAGCAAGGTTGTGTCATCTACTCATCTCAGATTGTTAACAAGCCTTTCTACAATCCAGATACAGCAGTCTTCTTCATAAAATCCAGCTTCTCTGGTGATGTGGTAAGCAAACAGACTGAAAAAGAAAACCATGGTGGGAGCATACAGCCCGGATATACACCTTCTCTGATTGTAAAACATATGCTGTTCACACAGCTGCCTCCTGATCCATGTAGCCCTAGCAATGTGCAAGCAAGTGCAAGGAACTGGATGGGAAGGAACTTTCTCTTGGCCAAGCAGCTACTTCCTATCCAATTCCCTTATGCTCTAATCCTAGAATTTGTATCCCAATTCATAAACTAGTGTGAAAGAATGAGAGACATCCAATTTTTTCTGGTGTTCTTAAAATTTTTCATAGGGAGATCTTAAAGAGCTTGACAAAATGTTGTTCCACATCTCACAGGATAAGAATGTGAACATTCCGAGAAAGGGATACAGAACATTTGCAACAGAAATACTGTAATTAAGACATAATGCCCCCCTAAAAGCATTAGCTTGATAAGGGAAGGGCCTGAGATGAAGAAGTCCTCCTCAAGGAGACATTCAAGGTCATGATGGACTCTTTGGGATTCTATGGAAGATGCTGTATAAGCAGCCTAGTGGTGTTTAAAGTTATTTTCAGCCCTAAGTGATGCCTTCCTAAGAACTCATCATTTTTTGGAGGGAGGGTTTACAGAACGGAATTATATTCAGTTACAAGTGATCCTTTAGGAACATTTTGAAACTTAGTTCAGCATTTTTGAATGCTGTCTATTTTGTACTGTTGTGCTAAATGCTACGTATATTGTAGTATTTAACATGATCCCTATTGTGCTCTGGACAATACTGTCACTGATGAATGAGGAATCAAATGTCCTGAAAAGTATTACTAATTTGTATCCCCAGAAAATGTATCCCTGCACGCACACACATGCACACACTACTTTATTTGCGGTAGTTTTCTAGAATGAGCACTGCTTACTCAGATCGCTTGCTACTAAAGGACTATTATTAAACATATTATTTAAAAACAATTGCAACAGCAAAATGCCTAATGGACTGTAGATTCATTAGTAATATCCACTTATGATTGATTATCCATCAGAATCAAGCAATTCCATGGGACCGAATAATAGGGAACAAGTGGTCAGAAATAACTGGAAACAACGCACCTCCCTGTCCATTAAGTACACTTCCTGATGAATCATCTCAGTGAATTGGGAACATTGGGAGCTCTGTGAAGGTTTTGCCCTTTAATACTTTCACTTCTCATATGAGGAAAGTGGGGCAGAGGAGTGGCTGTCAAAGTCTAACAACTCCTCGGGGGTCTCTAGGAGTGGGCACTGACCCAATGGCAGTGAGTTTGGGTATTTTGGACACCTTACCCTAACATTTCCTCCTCCTTTTCTGTTTTTAGTTTTGTGCATGATAGCTGGTGAAGGCCAGTCTGGAAATCACTCAAAGATCTTTTTTTATTTCAAACAGATACTGCAAAAAGAGTCTAACACGATTTCAAAGGTAAGTATAAAATAGATATAAGAGGTGAATACTAGCAAACAATAGACAGATTTATTTGGTGTATACTTGTGTTTGTATGTGTCATGTAGCTTTCTGAAAAATAAGTTCTATGGTGGAAAATCTGGGGTGGTTGTACTAACTCTGAGGACTTCTAATGGGAGGAGAGGCTAAACCCTGGACTGCGAATGAAAAGGTCAACCGTTCAAATCTACCAGTGTCCTCGGAACAAAGATGGGATGGCAGCCACAGAGATGCTGCAGGGCAGTTCTACTTTGTTTGAAAGGTTCAAGAGGAGTCAGAATCAATTCCTCTCATCGGTTTGGGGTTGTGGTACTTACCCTACCTTCTACCATCCCCCCCAGGTAACATAATTCACTTATATTTACACATACAAGCATCACCAATTGTGGAAATTGTAATTCATAAGACAGTGTTCAGGGTAATGAATGTGGTATTGTTTGGGAAAATGTGGAACATATTTAAATTATTTCTAATAGGTACTTAACTTAATCATAAGAAAACTATTGAGGAAAATATCAAAACTATAAACACAATGCATTTTCCAGGAAGATAAATACTTAAGATATTGTTAAGTGTATTTAAAATGAATAATTTTGTATAATTACATACAATGTTTCAGCATCATCTACAGTTTACATCTGTAAATTGTGTCAGAGAAACTCAATTTATTATTTCTCAAGTAATAAATAAGAATTATCAGAAGCACTGAACAAGTCACAGAACACAATGTTAATCTTGAGTTTGAAATCACTCTAAGAACTTACTATAAAGATAACATTGCTAGATTTGGTTTGAATATACAAAGATAATCATTAAGGATGGGTGTAAATTTGAATACATATTTACACACTTTATTTTCAATGTAAATGTTTAAGGAACAGCCAAAGCACTTTAAGCCTGTGTCGTTCTGAGGAAGATCTCTACACAAAGGAGTAGCCTTTAGAGTTAGACTTAAGGAGCACAGCACTATCCTAAGTCCCAGTGTGTTTTCGTGTTTGTTTTTAAGGAACTGATTCTAGTTAGCAGAAATGAAATTTACTTAAATGGCACAGTGGCGGCAACCCAGGGCTAAAACAACAACTGTCAGGACGGTGTGGGACGGGGCAGTGTTTTCTTCTGTGGTGCGCATGTGCAGCTGCTACCAGTCACAGCCACTCTGTGACCTCTCACAACAACAACAACAACAACAAATTACCCCTCCAATTCATGCTGCACCATTTGAGAGGAGAACTTACCCAACTCAAGGGTACACAGACATTTTGCACTATTTCTGGAATTTTAAAAACAGCAAAAGAAGGTGAAATGAGCTAATCATGAAACTTTATCTTCAATTGTAAAAATATCTTCATTATAGCTATTCCTGTGACCTTACTAATACGATTTAAATATTTTAAGAATCGAAAGTTTCATTTACATAGTTGACTCATGCAGTTACCTCGTTAGTGCCCCCACTTTCTGTATTAAGATATAAAATTAACTGTTGCTTCCTAATGATTAGGTAAGTGATATGATAGCACAATAATATAATTAAAAGAAAATAAATCAAGTTAAAGTTGTGTTTAAGATAAAAAACGCATTCCTTTATAACTGAACACTCTTTATCAAGTAGTAACTACAACCCTCAATCAAAGTAATTTTATAGAGTTTGGGGTTGGTTCTAATAAAAATTACTTGGTTGTAGGTATATTGCCACTACCCTACACACGAGCTGATAAGCTGAAGATTTCAGTACAAGCATGCTACTCTTCAATTTTGTTCCCCATTCAGAAGCCTTCATCTAACACTGGTAAAGACTCTGTTGACACAACAGGTTCTAATTTAGAACCAGATAGAGTTACACAGTTTGGGCTCTAAAATCACTCTGGACCTTACATTTCCCAGAGAGCTGTGCAAGAAAGCTTATGAGACAAGATTCAAGTGGTTACTTTTCACACAGTTGTGAGAGAGGAGAGAGAGAAGTTTCATGTATGTCCACTACTCCTTTAAGTTCACATAAAAACAAATTTTAATGTTTATTGTATGTTGTACTGGTAAACCTAAATGTTCTCGTGATGTTTAAAATACATATTAAAATAGTAATGTTGCACTTTTATTCTTTAAGCCACACACAAATGAATTGGTTAAATGCAGTAAAATTAAGGAACATGTAAATTAAAGATAATATTGAACACCTGACAAATAAACTGTGAAAATAATTTTTTCCTGAATTTGAGAAAAGTAAAACAAAATCCTTCTGTATTCTACATTTGTTAGTAGTCTTGCTTTTAACTTTGTTTATAATTTCAAAACTATTCATTCATATCTATTCTTAATATGTTATTTGTTACAGCAGTTTTAAAGAGGCATTTAGACTCTCATTTAGTGAGAGTCCAAATGAGAACCATTTTTGACGATTTCTCTTTATAAACCTTAGGAGAAATATCTGGAGCCCTGGTGGCATAGCGGTTATTTGTGGGGCTGCTAACTTCAAGGTCAGCAGTTTGAAACCACCAGTCACTCCTCAGGAGAGAGGGCTTTCTATCCCCCTAAAGAGTTACAGTCTCAGAGGCTGACAAGGACTCTTCTGCCCTGTTCTAGGGGGTCACTAGGGGTCAGCACTGACTCAATGCAGTGAGAGAGGAGAAACAACACCCACAAAGACTACGTATATGTGAGGAATAAGATATCAGAGAAATGTATTAAGTATTTCAAGTTTTGAGAGTACTTGATTTTTCCCCTCAAATCGGTAAACAAATAATAGGGGTGGGTTGGTGTATGTGTTTTTTTGAATTTAAGAAGTTATTATATGAGGGGGTACCACCCCCACCCCCCAAAAAAACCCTGAGTTTTTTTTAAAGCTGTGTATTTATTTATTTTTACAAAACAGCCTTATCACCTTCAAAGTACTTTCCTACACTTACGATATTTGTCACATCAGTGATTGCACTCTTGCTCACCTAGAGGGAAAAATGCATACTATGAAAGCTATGCATCGCAGAGCTGTTTCTTTTGGGGGGGGGGCGTACCCCCTCGTATATTAATGATTTTGCATTAGGCTGCAATCTTCAAGGTTGGCAGTTCAAACTACCAGCCGCTGTGGGGGGAAAAGTTGGGACTTTCTATACCTGTAAAAAGATACAGGAGTAGATAGGCTCCTACTAGTAAGCACTCAAAACTCCTTATCATAGAAAAGCAGAATTGAAAGTATAATACTTAGAAATAAGTGTATAAAAGGTGTGGTCCTCGCAGTTCATGTAGATAAGGCATAGATGCTGGAGAATGGCCAAGGCAATCAATATTTGATGGAGGAAGAAAAGAATGGTTCATGCCACATGTTCTTAATTAGTTACTCATTAAAAACCTTAACACTAATATAAAGAACTGTATCATACTGCATGTTTTCAGATAGTAGGTACTTGATAAGTAAGTAAATATTTTCCAAGGCTAGTTGATATAATCCTATCAATTACCATAAATGAATTGGGCCAGAATTTCATTTAAAAATCATTAAGAACCTAATAAAATGATTAAAAACAACACACACACAAAAAAATCATTAAGACTACAAATATTAATGAAAGGACCATTACTATCTCTAAGGGAAGGATAATTAATAAAGAACTAAAAGCAACAAATAAGCAGGAGTAAGTAGAACATTTTAATATGATTTGAATAAAAAATCAGGAATAGATGATTTATTGCATAATGATTAAGAGTACAGGCTCTGCAGGTAGGGTCAGACCAAACCTCTGTTTCTCTAACAATTACCTATTGGTCAATTTACACATCTCCATTTTTCAAAAGAGGAAATGAGGCTTAGAAAGGCTAAGAACATACCTTGATAGACACCGTGACACTCTTTCCATATGCCGTTTCAGGGAGTCTTGTCTTCCTCTGCTGTTGCAGTGTAATCACCAACATTCCCTTCATCAGCAGGCCCTTCCGAGATTGCCTGCGCTGCAGAGAGATAATTCATCCACAGTGACGAAGGTGTCAGCCTAAGTGCAAAGGTTTGGTTACCTTGGCCTCCTCTTAGGACAACTCTGAGGACCATTGGGGATTCAGTTGCAGTTGCATTGAAGCACGACTTCGCTCTTTGCTTCCTGTTTTTCATCCTCACCTACTTCCAATTACACGACTTGATGATCACCCAGCTTTAACAATACAACCACCTGCTGGTCTACTCCTTAGGAAACATGTGGCTGCCGGATAGAGATGATCTGAAGGAGAAGGAAATCAGGTGAGATTCTGAGCTGCATCGTTTGCCCCATTTGACAAACAGAACTTTATCTGGGATAAGATCCAATTTTTAACTCCTTTGGTGCCATGAGATGACATACCTTTGAAAAGGAATGGGTGGTCAGGTACATAGTACCTGTTTTTTTAAATCTACGGAGGAAAAAGTAACTCTAAAGGTAACTGAATTTGTTGACTATCGTGGTTTAGCTAAATTGACTCACTGGAAAGGGATGACAAAAGAGCTGAGTTACATTAATGGTCCATTGAAAGCTAAGTGAGAGTCAGAGATGAGCAATGTTTTGAACTGGTGCATTCCAGCAGGACCTGCTGAGAAGGTGTGTTTACACTGGAACCGCCCACCCCCAACAGTCTCTGAATAAGAATCACCAGGGAGTTTATAAAACTTAGCTCAAGATGTTGTTGGGACATAAATTGTGATTCAGTACACCTGGGTGGAAATGTAAATTTTCACAAGAGGATCTACTTGGATAGAATGAACCAGCTGGAAGTTTAGGGAATGCGAGGTAAGGAAAACTGCTAGAAGGCTCAGGGCTTAACCTTTCTCATGGCCAAGTTGTTTTCTACTTTGCACTTGTTATTATTGGTACCAGGTGTTGTCAGTAGTGGAAGCCACACTGAAATCTGTTTTCTTTTGAGATGATATTGATTCGGATACAATTCTGTGGAGCATATAGGTCACAGGTGAGCTCTGGTGGTAGGATTGGTGTACTAAGGTCCATTTCTTGCAATTCACGCAATTCTTTAGGTCCCTGAGGGCCAGTAGCACAGACGACAGCTAGGATGAAACGTCCCCAAGAAGAGTGAGTGACTGAGGGCATGGTGGTCAGTATAGGAGTATAACAGCCTCCAATCCATCCCTCAACTTTGCATCACGGGGAAAGAGCGCTCTAGCGTCAGAGTGTCCCAGAGGTTTGGACCACGCTTTGTGTCCATGTTCAATGTTCCTTCTCTCTATGCTCACCCGTCCTTCATTTCCATAGACCGCGATCGTGAGAACATTCACGAATAATCTTCGAGATTCCCCTCGGAGCTTTTCCCCCAGAACCAGGCAATGGCAGATGGTTACAGGAAGCCGAGTTGAACAGGAGATGTGAAGATGACGCCCTGGATGACCAATGAGGATCGCGATCACTGCTGGCTGGGGAAGAGCATGATTGGCTCCTGTCAAGTGCGTGGTACAATTGTCACAACATTCACCGAGAGTAAACTCCGATGGGATACCAAGGATGGGAATACAATGGGAATAATATTTTAGAGGTAAAATGAAAAGAAAACTTAGAATTTGAATGGATGTTTATTGTGGCACTCAATGAATCGGAGAACAACGAGAGGCTGAGAGGATAAAAAATAAACATTTAAAGGTGCATTGAGTTAGTCTGAGAAGCTCACAGGAGGCAGTTCTACTTTTTCCTATAGGGTCACGCGTATCAGCATCATCAACGCAAACGCAATGAGACGTCTCTATATAATCCAGGGTAGGATGCACTGCTTCTACACGATGAGCAGAAGCTATACCAGCAGTGGCAGCTAAGGATTATAACACATATACTGGACTAGACCCTGAGTATAAAGACATTGTTGTTTGCTATTCAGTGACTCGTTTGACCCTGTGTACAAAAGAAAGCATTGCCTGACGGCATCAACTTCATAGCTGCTGTTATATTGTTGCCCATTATTGCAGACACGATCTTAATCCATCTTGCTGAGAATGTTCTGTTTTTACTGATTCTCTACTTTACCGGCACGGTGTTCTTTTCCCAGGAATGGTCTCTCCTGGCAACATATCCAAAGTATGCAGACTTCTAAAGAGCTTCCCAACTGTACTACCAAGACAGATTTGTTCGGTCTCCTAGCAGCCCTATACTGTCATTATACTTCACCAACATCATAACTCAAATGTACCACTTCTGCTGCAGTTCTTCTTAGTGGTTGGCCGACTTTCAAGTGCATATGAGGCGATTGGAAATAGCAGGGCTGGATTCACAGGCACCTTAGTCCTCAAAGGGGCTTCTTTTGGTTTTTGAACCCTTTAAAGAAATCTTGTGTGGCAATGAACATTGTTTGTGAATCCAAGTACACAAAAACCCCAACAATGTCCACTCTTTCTCTGTTCTTTTTTCATGATGTTGTTCATTGGGCCAGTTGTAAAAGATTTTTGTTTTTGATACAATGACTTGCAACCTGTAGAGAAGTCTGCAGTATAATTTTCATCAGCAAGAGTTTTGATTTCAGCAAGCAAGTCTCTTCCATCTACGCAGGGCAGATTGTTAATAGTTCTGATGTTAATAGATCATGCAGTTCTGATGTTGCATTTGTCTTTATATCATCCAGGTTCTAAGACTATTTTTTCAGTATCAGATTGAATATGTATAATAAAGTTATGCATCCTGATGCACATCATTACTGATTTTAAACCACACAGCATTTTTTTTTAATTCTGCTTAAACAACTGCTTCTTGGTCCATGTGAAAGTTCCGCAGGAATGTTTTGGAATTCCGATTGTTCTCCATATTATCTATGGTTTCTTATGATGCACACATCTGAATGCCTTTGCAAAGTTAATGAAACATAATTAAATATCTTTCTGATAATCTCTGCTTTTAGTGAAAATCCACCTGACATTATTAATAATATTCCTCCTCCCACATACTCTTCTGAATCGAACTTGAATTTTGGACAGCTCCGTGAGGATGTATAACTGCAGACATTTTTTGAATTATCTTCTGCAAAATTTTACTTTTGGGTGATATTAATGAGATTGCTCGAGAGTTTCCCCATTCTGTTGGGTCACCTTTCTTTGAAATGGGCATGAATATGGATCTTTGTCAGTGGGTTGGCAAGGTAGCGATCTTCCACCTTTCTTGGCATTGGCTGGTAGATGCTTCCAGTGCTTCCTCAGTGTGTTGAAACATTTCAAATGATATTCCACCAATTCCTGGAGTGAGTCTTGTTCTTCACGAATACTTTCATTGCCACTTGGAGTTCTCTCCTGAATGCTATCAGTTCCTGGTCATCTGCTACCTCTTGAAATGGCTAGATGTTGGACAATTCTGTTTGGTACCGAGATCGTGTGTATCTCTTCCATCTTCTCTTGGTATTTCCTGCGTTCCAGTAAATATGAAAAAAACCTGTTTGTACCCATCTCAACTCTAGTAGAAAGTATTTAGCCATAAGCAAAATGTTGTTCACAGAATCATAAGATGGTTGACAGGTATTTAAAAGATAATCAAAATGATTAGTAGTATTAGAATTATTAAGTCTTAAAAGTATCATCATGAAAGTGATCCGATATTAAAATTATCACCAAGGAAACCTTTTCAGACACCTAGCACCAGAGTACAGCAAGTCACTCCAGAAATCACGATCAGGTGGCTTTACAAGAGGATGTGTATTTACCCCATGGAACCATCAAGGAAGGATAAGCAATATCGGGTCTGGTAGAATTCAAACAAGCAAATAAAAAATGAATACCTGAATTTTGAATAAATATTCATATCCTAAAATATACATTTTAGAACCCTAAGTTTCTGCAGGAAGGTCTCTATTTTTCCCTCTCCCCAACTCTCATATTGCTCCAATCACTGGTACGTATGTATGTATTTATGTATGCATCAATAAATAAGTAAATAAACAAATGGAAGTTGACTTTATGAGTTGGAAGTGAAATTGAGATGATACCTATAATGGTTAAATACTGCTATGAATAAATCTCTTATTCTCTTTCTTCATGCTATAAATATGGCAGGCCATCATTTTAAGAGATAGTCATTGCCACATAAAAATTAATTTTCCTTTATAGTCATTAAAAGATGGGCATATTATGGCAATTGGGGTCATTTGCAATGGTGAGAAGCTCAATATTGCTCATCATGGTCATTTCAATACCAAAAGATCACATGGATTTTCTTTTCCTGATTCATCCACATTCTACAGCCTTACAGAATTATGAAAGTGGAAGTGTATCTAGTAATAAAATTAGATTCATGTAATACCCTATTACATAAGGCAGCATAAATTAAAAAGGCACACTATCAATATCTGAAATGTAGAGAAGCCCATAAAATTTATAATATATAACTCTTTTGTGTATATATATCTATGGATAGATACATATATAATTTTCCTCAGTTACTTCCTCTTAGGAGAAATCAGTCCCTGGAGAAGAACATCATGCTCGGTGAAGTGGACGGTCAGGAAAAAGAGAAGGCCCATGACAAGATGGATTGACACAGTGGCTGCATCCATGGACTCAAACATAATGACAATTGGGAGGCTGACACAGGACCGGGCTGTTTTGCTATCAATTATGCATAGGGTCGTTATGAGGCGGAACCGATGCAACAGCACCTAACAACAACAGCAACAATAACAACAACAACAAACCTATTATATAGATGAAGTTATATAGGCACATCTGATTAGATGTGAGTTATCATAAAAGTCCACTTAATACTTTAACTTAACAAATAAAGCTAGCAATTAGATGAATAACACATAAGATCTCTGTGTTTGCAAAAATAAATAAATAAAACAAAACTCACCTTTCATGGACACGTTTTTTTATGGCCATTGCTCTATTCTAAAAGTCAGCTAGAGGAGACTGCAATCATTTTTAATAAGGAAATTCCAGCATCACTGGCATGACAAGATATTTGGTGCTATTTATGACTCTCTAGATTTAGACACAAGATTATTGTTTACCTTTAGATTTCATGGCTTCTACTACAAGCATTAAGCTTGATTGAATTTCATATTATAGTACTGACAAATGAATCAACATGCAAAAACATGTTGATGTGAATCAGCATTGCTTTATATCAGATAACTTTTCCCTGCACATTTATTCTAGCATTCAAAATGGCTCTCCGACTGTAATTTAGATTTGGTTTGCAGGATCAAAGCATGCAAGGTAACCTTGCAAATTACTCTTGAGAAAGCGTTCACTCATTCAACAAATGGTGTTTGTTATTGACTATAATTGTATTTCATACAGTGTTGTCTGACAAATGTTGCAAGCCAATAGAATCTTTAAAAAAATTCTTTCAAATCATTTTCTTGGGGGCTTGTACATTTCTTATCACAATCGATACAAATATTCATTGTCTCAAGCACATTTGTATATATGTTGCCATCATCATGTTCAAACCATTTTCTTTCTACTTGAGCCCTTGGTATCAGCTCCTCATTTTTCCTCTCCCTCCCTCATGAACCCTTGATAATTTATAAATTATTATTATTTTTTCATGTCTTACATTGTCCGATGTCTTACA
>NW_022106189.1:24068824-24078089 GCF_000313985.2 Echinops telfairi | reverse complement strand
TCCACTGAATACTTTAGAGGTAATAAGAGAACTCTGCATGGGTGTTCCTAACAAATCAATATGTAGCATAATTACATTGGCTATATTCTTATAATGACCACCACGACCAGGAGGATAAAATTCACCAGTCATAATAGATCCCTAAATAAAATATGTCCTGGAATAAATTCAAAAAGGACTGTCCAAATCCTTTCTGAAAAAAAAAGAAGCATAAAACATTACTGTGGAATAGAAAGAAGGCACATAAATAGAGAAAGAGTCTTAGTTCTGGAAGAGGAAAATTCCATGCTCTGAAAATAACAGTGCTTTAAATTAAGCTTAACAAATTTTTATTCTTAAAAAAAATACCATTTGGGATTTATTTTCTGCTATTACATAACATTCAAAAGGAGGTGAGATAAGATATGAAAATATCTAAATATTGCATTACCAGATATAAAAATTTATTGTAAAGATAAAGAATTATAAGATGAGATGTAGTCAATTAATATGGCCCTTGTTCTTTACTTGCTATATTATAAATCTGGCCTATGTGCCCATTGCTATAATTCCCAATTTGGAGGGAGTTCTCTGTTATGCTAATGTGCAGGATTAAGATGAGGTTAAGTCTCTAGTGGAGAGTGTGAACCAAACCACCACTCTGTTCCCTGGGGACTATTGATGGTCTGCTGAAAGACAAAAAATATCCCTTTGTCACAGCCATTCCCCTGAGTATAAGAGCCATGTCAAAAACTCAGAGAAATAAATCCCAGAACCATGTGAAGAGTAGCCACCAGTGGTACACATTTACGGTCAAATATCTGTCTCAAGTGGTCAAGAAGGCGAGCAGCAGCACTAGATGCTGTGGCCTGGAGATCATGAGATAAAACAGAGGAGCAACACGGAGACAGTGAGATTGTGAGGCAGAGCAGCAGGCTGGCTTCCTGGCCCACAGGGAAAGAGGCCCAGGGACCCCATGGCAAAGAGCCTGAAGACTGGAGAGAGATTGGCTACTGGCTGAAGAGAAGTGTTCCTGTACTCAAGACCAAGGACTGTATTCTTACTGTTACTGACCTTGACTGTTAGTAACCTATTGTGGTAACGGGTGTAACCTTCCCTAATGCTGTTGTTGCTAGGCGCCATCGAGTCAGTTTCAACACAGAACGGAACACTGCCCCGTCCTGGGCCATCGTCTCGTTTTCTTCCTGTGCCGAGTCCATTATTACAGCCACTGCGCCAATCCGTTTCCTTGAGGGCCTTGGTTCTGCAACAGGAGAGAAACCAGAGGAGGTCAGTGTGAGCCGCCAGACCATTTTCAGACAAGAAATGGTTGCAGGCAGTTGTAGCAAGTATAAAAAAAGATAGTGAATGGCAGAATATACATTTTGAATCAAACCAGCCATACATATGTCTTTTGTATGTTGTAAAGGTGATCATGTAACTCAACGAAAGAATATTGGGCCATTCAATAAATGTGAAAAAATCTGAAAGATGGAACGCATACAGATCTCTTGCCTATCGTTATGTCCCATAATGCATTTCAGATGATATGAACAATGAGAAGATAAGTGGGAATGGATCAATAAACAAACAACTAACATTTTACTACTCTAATGAAACATTTACCTGTTTTTAATTTAGTTATAAACTTTGAAGAAAGGGAAGAAATGTTTGATTTGAAATACTATGCATTCCCCATAGAGAATTCAATTATGTGTACATCTAGTAATAGAAGAAAATGAAGACCAAGGGCAAATAAGGGATACATTATCGATGTAAATGATTAGCACATACACGTGAATGATTCCACCTTGTGCTGCCAATTGCCATACTCTGGTGGCTCGGGTGCTTCTGTGATACTGGACTCTTCCTCCTTGATATTTCAAATGCCCACTGGATCTCCCGTCGTGGGTAGATTTCAACAGAGCTCCCAAATTCAGATAGACTAGGTAGAAAGGCCCGGTGATCTACTAAAAATTAAGCATGAAAGCCTGTGGCTCGCAACTAAACATTGTCCAACTTGATTTGAGAATGTCATCAGGAAGTGTGGGCTCTAACGTGAAGATCGTGAGGCTAACCCAGGGCTGGGCAACACCAAGTACTGTTATATAGCAGGTCCCCAGGAGCCGACAGCAGCTCATAGCAACAACCTGCAAATGATTCTTTCAAGAGAATAAATGACACATATTTATAAAGTGTTATAATGAAAAGAAAAAAGCCTACATGACCCTATGCCATGACATTCCAAGTCATTGTTTTGGGCCCTGTACTCCCTTTCTGGTGCCATGGTGACTTGCCGCAAGCTTGGTGGCCTAAAGCAACAGAACTGTACCTATTATAAGTTTACTTTTCTCATGCAGTTCTGGAGGCCAGAGACCCTAAATGGGTTTCATGGAGCTAACATCATCATGTCAGCAGGGCTGCCTTTCTTTTGACGGCTTCCAGGGAGAATCTGTGTTATGCCAACTTTTCCAGCTTCTAAAACCAACCCACATTTCTTGGTCATGAGAAGACCGAAGACATCTTCAGAGGCAGAAACGCCTACCAACCTCTCTCTGACTCTCATGCCTCTTTGATTGTATTTCGCTTTCACTTAGAACATACATGTAGTTACACTGAGCCCACGTTGATAGTTCAGGACCATCTAGTCTCTGAGTCCTTACTCACATGGGAATCATTGGGGGCCACTTCCCTGCTCTTCCCAAGTCATCAGATATGTTCCTATGTTTAAGGCTGATTTTGAAATTGATATTATTTGCTTTTTTGCCTTTTTATTTTCTAGAATTACATGCTCTTTTAATTATCCACATTTGTATTAGGAAAAGTATCGCGCATACTTGCAATTCTCCACCTATAGCTTTAGCTATACAAATATGAAAAGTTTTCAAGAAAGGAAGCAACCCAGGTGGAAAACCATACATCAGATGGAGTAGCCCGAGATTCATCTTCTGATGTTGCCTATTCTGGTAGCCCATCGCATATCTGTGGACAAGTCGTTTGAAGAGTCTGATATCAAATTCCTTAACGAGAAGTTAGAGGATTTGAACTTTAAAGCTGGATAACTTTTAAAGTTGAGGATTGAAATTTTGGACGCGGACTCCATGACTTTATGAGATTGTTCCGACTGGTATGGCAGTGTAGGCAGAAAACCGAGCTAATGTTCTCCGACAGAACCCTAATGGTACTTTTAAAGTTGTTGCTCAGTCTGCTGGGTGTTATTTGGAATGCTTTCACTGTGTTTTCCATGTTCACTTGTATCGTGGATAATTAAAACCCACATATAATACAAAATTCATTTACTCAGCCGACACTTTCACAGCAACTGCTTTATGTTAGACATGGTGCTAGGGAATTGCTTCTAAGCCATAAGCAATATGAATAAAGGAAATGTATACTATTGCAAAATCAGCACAAAGATGAGACAGGTATATTTCTGTCCACAAAGAGTTTGAAGTTTCATTGGACACATGGGGGTAAGGTGCCCCAAAGATGGGGATTACCTCATTCACCTCTGCAGCACCAGTTCCCTGTAGCACTCCATCTCCATAGTCGACCCTGACCTCTCTGCATGGTTGATGGCTACGAAATACAAGGAGGATTTTCTGTACTCCGGACTGATCTCTGGACTTATATACCCTATGGTCTATTGGGAAAATGTACTTGGCTTGCTGGTAGTTGCCCTCTAGTGGATGCCAATTCTTGGCAACACTGTGAGTGCAGTGAAGAACTATTTCCTAGGATTTTCAAAGCTGTGCTTTTGCCGTAGCGGGCCCGAAGCCTACCTCAAAGACACCTCAAATCACCAACATGTATGCTAGTCCTTGAGTCCATAGATATTTGCCCCACTCCTAGACATATCCATTTGGATGTGTAAAAGGAACCACGGCCAGTGTGTGTGGGGAGGTCAGATGCTTACAGACATCCTCCCTAAAGACAGTTGGTCACCAGACTACTGCAGGCCCCGCTCCCTGCTGTTAAGGACAATGGACAGCAGGCCCACAGTCATTGATTGGGTTCTTGTAGGTGGAGTTTACACCCTACTGCTAATGGTTCCTATGGAGATCCAGAGAACAGATCAAACCCACTCCGGGACATCCAAATTTAAGCTGCCATCCTGACTCTAGGATCCGCCCACCTTATCACATGTATACCCCCAAGGCCTCCTCTTCCTGTCCTGTGTGTCCTTGGATTGTCCCCCTCTCTTTGCTGTATGACCTATGGTGCAACCCCTTCCTGTGATGTATGTCTTTTCACGCCCCCAAAGGTATATGGGCCTGGGTTACCAATAGAGAGAGCTCGCTCACTCTCTCAGTTCCCCCGCTGACCTCTCATCAGCTTCCCCTCTCCTCTCCCATCCTCGCTCCCCTGTTCACTTTCCCCTTGTCCTCCTTCCCTTCCCCCCCTCTCCACTTGGACCACCTAGCAGGCCAGAGGTGAGCATACTACCATGAAATGTGTCTGACTCCACTATTTCTATCTCTCATGCTCTTTATGACTTTAATATATTATTTTTGTCTCAACCATACAATTGTGCGCACTGAACCCATGATTAGTGGTGGGGGGCTGGCCCCCCACTCAAACCACACCAGTGGTGTCACTAGGGGATGTGGACCACACTGGAAGCCACTAAGTGTTAAAGGTGGTAACACCAAAACAATTTTGCAGCCACTGTTCACATGAGTAAGGAGCGCTGGTCCAGTAGTTTCCATGTCAGGTTGCTAACAAGGTCAGCAGTTTAAAGCCATAAGCTACTCCATTGGAAAAAGATAAAGCTTTCTGCTCCCATAGAGCATTCCCAGCATGGAAACCCAGAGGTAGTTCCATTCTGCCTCTCCAGAGTTGACTCGATGGCAGTGAGTCTGAATTTTGATAATTTAAGAAATGTTCCACTGAAGTATTTTACAGCTGTATTTATCATATGGTTTTTCTCTGTTTAAATTGTTTCAAAGCATTACTAAGAATGCTGTATGGTCTGATAGAGGAAGAGGTCCATTGGGGGGGAGGGCGTGTTAGATACCATGAGTTACTGTACTAAGTAACTGTAAGATAGTAGAGAGGCGCCAGAGACCAAATCAGAATTTGAGCAAACAAGCTTTATTGGGGAGAAAAACCCAGCCTGGGCGAAGTCCCACGGTCCACAGTGTCTGGGCCGAGGGAGTCGTACTCCAGACCACAGGAGTGGTGTTTATATTGCTGGGAAACATGCGACTGGGCTGCCTTGAGTCCATATAAAGTAAAGTAGTCAGGGATTGGAAGATACAGGTATGACCAGGTTTCTGGGGTGTAAGATGTCTTTCTGGTTCCGGGTGTATTCGTGCTGGGTGCAGGGCAGTGGGCTGAGAATAAAATGGGTCATGAGCCAAACAGGCCATGAGCAAAACGGGACGTGAGTAAAAGGAAAAAAAAAAACTTGTAAAGCTGCTGACAGGTTACATTTGCCAGCTCTGGTCAGCTCCGCAGGTGTGTGGGGGAGATTCAAGGTTACTCGCTGCTAGTTGTTTCAGCCAGCTCTGGTCAGCTCTGCCCAGGTAGGGGAGATTCAAGGTCACTTGCTGCTAGGAGCCGGCCTGATATTGATCTGGCCAGACAGTAATACCAGTAGTCATTGTGGTGCTACTGCCCATAACGCAACATAAATTCATTCTTCTGATCATTATGTTTTCCTGAAGCACTAGACCTTTTCCGGTTTTCTAATTTCATTGAGTGACAGCATTTGTAATGATCTTAGGTAGCCAGGTCTCTATTTCACCTTCCTCACTCACACAAAGGGCACACTCCTATGAGGATAATATGAAACATCTTAATGAAGGGAGCCTTTATGACAGAGTGGTACAGGTATTGGGGATACCGTAGAGGTAGGGAAGCATCCTGGGGCTCTTGGCCACCTCTTCCACAAAAGAGCTATGGAATCTAGGATAGAGACCTGTTGAGCTGCTGCATTGAGTAAAACAGCAATTTTGGTTGAACATGAAAGCCATCAACAGTGACCTGCAGAGAGGTAGCCAAGGAGGTAGATATGCTTACCTCACTCATGTTCATCATCATGCTAGTTACAAGACTCAAAACACTTAAGATTCTAAATATTTGATGATCACAGAATGAATAAATAAGATGCGCTATCACCTGATGGGGTATAAGAAAACCAATAAAATAATATTGATCAGTAATATACGTGACATAAAGATTTCTTATCATATTCAATGTAGAGAGAAAACAACAAGATATTCAATAGTAAATTTAGAAGGGCCCCACATTTGTCAATATGAAAATAGACCCAAGCACACACATAAAACGCATCAAGCAAAAAAACAAACAAATCAGAATCAACCCAACTCAACACAGCAGTTTCTGAAGATGTCACATTTGCATATGGAGAATTAGTAAATGGTGTAGGAGGCTCCATCTGACTTTCTCTGGTTTCTCCATTGCTAAGAGGCAATGATTAGACTTGTCTCTACGCACTATCCTTTTTTATTCCCTTTACCTCAAATTCCTCCACAGTACTTGACTTCTATGCTGGGTTTGAAAATTCATTGTAATGGCTACACAGAATCTACAGGCAATTCTCACAATTATAGGGGTCTCTTAGGGAAATTAACAGGTTAGCAGAAGTCTGGATCAGTGAATGGTAAGGATGCAGTCACTGGTCCATAGCCATACCTTTCCCCCAGTCAGCAACCAAGTCTCTCTCTGGTCCTTAACCTCTCAACCACTTGGTCCTTTGGTCACTAACCTCCTGGGAGCCCACCTGTCGCTCTGCCTCACAGTCCCTTGGTCACTGTGCTAATATTCTTGCTCAATTCCATAGTTTGTATATTTTCGTTTAATACAGAAAATTGTTGACTTGCCACTTATAAATGTGAAGAAAAATTTACTACACTAGTATAAGTATACAAAATGTAATTACATCCCATTGATTTAATCCACATATTTGACTTGAATTATATTATGTGTTTTACTGGAAGTATGTTATGTATTTTAATTTTGGATTTATCAATATTTTATTTTTCATTCATGTTTGATAACATCATAATAATTATTGGATTTCTGTTACAATACTATTATGATAAAATACCCACATGGCATTATTTTAAACGGTAATTTAAAAATTTTCCCTTTAAAAATGATTTTATGTAGATAATTGTTTAAATTTTCCTGTTTGGTCCAAACAGCATACTTTGATTTTTGCGTCTATTTGGATGAAAACATTTTGTTCAGAGTGTAAAAATTTTTAAATAAATTAATGTAAAAAATTCCAATGAAGAAGGGTATTTTTATTCGATTTGAGAATTATTCGAGATAAAAGATGCTGTGTAGCCATCAGAACTGTGATTATCTACAAAGACTGTATTGTGACAGTAGATTAAACAGTATTTTTTGAGATAGCATATACAACAGTGGTTCTCAACCAGTGGGTCACGACCCCTTTGGGGGTTGAACAACCCTTTCACAAGAGTTGCCCTATTCATAGCGGTAGCAAAATTACAGTTATGAAGTAGCAAAGAAAACAATTTTATGGTTGGGGAGGTCACCACAACATGAGGAATTGTATTAAAGGGTCGCAGCATTAGGAAAGTGGAGAAACACTGATATATATTAAAAATCCTGCTCATATTGGATACATCTATTGTAGCTTAAAATATTTACTTCTTATAAAAAAGAAAGACCAAATTTCCCTGAGTCAGAATATTTAAATTGGTGTTCAAGTTTAGGATAAAGGACAAATACCTTATTCTACTTAATAATGCTTGAAAGATCTTTTTCTTCTTTAATCACTGGCAAAAATTACTGTACTTCATGGCATGGAGGAAAAACAAAAAGATAAAATGTGGAATAAATTCAAAATCAACCTAATGGTGAACAAATAAAGGAAGCGATTAGATTGATGTCCCCTTTAGACTCCTTAGATGAGCTGAAAGCTTGGGTGAGATTCTGACCTATTTATTTCACTCCTTCCATGGAAAGACCCATTTTCTATTGAAGGGAATCTAAAAATATCAGCTGAGCAAGTTTCTGCATTTTCCAAAAATGAGTGGGAGCTAAAATGCCGACATTTTTGCTTTCCCAGAATTACATAATGTACTTAAAAAAAAAAGCTTCATGTTGGAGAGATAGACTTTGTTTGGTCCACTGGCTGAGATTGTACCCTTTCTGTGCCTACAATCCCATCATCCTACTGATTGCAATCAGCCTCCCAGACTGCCTTATTTACATGCTAATACTGCAACCAACTCCCTTGCAGTGAGTTTGGGCTTCTCCACCTCCCCTGTTGTCTCCACGAGGAGAAGAACTTTTGTTTTCACTTTTAAATTCTACTGTTAGCCTTAGAGATACAATTATATCTGATCTCTGACCAGGTGAAACTATTTTACTTGATACATTGCCAATCTACCATATTCTGGGTTTACAAATAACAATGACAACCACAATAACCGCTTGATAATGATGGGCATATACTTATTATTTATTGATGTTCACAGAATGCAAAAGACTGTGTTAAAATGTTAGATCACTTTGCATATGCAATTCTCAAAACAAACCAATGCAAAAGGCTTTAACGGCTTTTGAGGGTCTTATTAAGCTTACCAGTGTCAACACAGTGGAGCTGGCAGATCATGAAAACTTTCACAAGAAAATGTGTTGACATCTTTCTGGTCCATCAATTCCACCAGCATGCACAGAATTATGTCACTTTTAAAGTTGGGGGAGGAGGGATAGCATGATGAACCCGTAATGGGATGACCACATCATTTTTGTTTCAGATAGGAAAAACCATTCTTTGGGTAAAGACTGTCTCTACATGCGTTTTCTCAACAGAAGCCTGCTCTTAAGAATTCAAATGAAAAGACCCATCTTGTGATCCCAACGTATCTGATTTTGGGTTTACCACGCAGTTTTTACTACATTTCCCTTTTTTGTTTGAGCTTTTTAAATCCTTTTATTTCTTTTTTTACAATATATCTCTCTTCAGGGCCCCACAAAGTTGACTTTTATTTAAAGAATGGATTTCTCCAATTGCCTACATATTTAAATACTCTGAATTTCCTCCATCCTGCTGTTAACTTTGACTTTCCATGGCTGCTTGTTGTGCCTTTCCCCATCCAAGATGGTTGGGACTCTTTTCGGCACCCCCATTGGCATGTGTACTGAGTTGGTTTGTCCAAAACCAAACGAAAGCACACTGGGGAGGGGAAAAGTGTCCCCTTTGGTCGGCTCTTTCATGTGTGTAAGTTTAGCCCTTAGGATCTGTGCTTGAAAGGTTGACATTTTCACCCAGGTCCAAGGA
>NW_022106189.1:24066205-24068592 GCF_000313985.2 Echinops telfairi | reverse complement strand
GGGGCTCGTACAGTTCTTATAACAGTCCATACATCAATTGTATCAAGTACATTTGTACAGATGTTGCCATCATCATTTTCTTTTTTTTCTTTTTTTTAAATCATTTTATGGGGGCTCATACAACTAGATCATCTGTTCTACACTCAGCAATTCTGCTCCATCTCATTGACTGGGATCCCGTCCATGCGACATCATTCTTCCCTCCTCCACGTTCGGCTTTCTCCCTCCAACTCTCCTAACTCTTGTGAACATTTCCTTGGGTAAATCTTGCCTCTGGATCTCAAATGGTTGCTTATTCTAAGGCAGTGTTTCCCAAAGTGATACTGCCCTCTGTGGATAGGGGCTGGTGGGATGGCCAAAGTGGGCTGCGAATCAAATCCTACATTTTAGTCTGGATGATGGGCTATCGTATTTCATTGCCAAGGTGTGTTGAGTAATTTTTTTTTTTTGAAAAGGGAACAATTGGCCAAATAAGTTTAGAAATCTATCCTCTAAGTGCTTACCTCACTACTGTTATTGTTCCCTTTATATTGTTATTGTCCATTGGTGGAAAACTGAGCCATAGGGATGAGTTCAATTCTAGATTGGAAGGGTCATGGAGGGCCATCGTCTTGGTGGTCCCACCAGTCTGTATCTGACTAGGAAGCCTGGTCTCTTTTATGATTTTCACTTTTATTCTACCTTTTTCTCTCACCATCCAGGACTTTCTGCTATGATCCCTCTCACTGCAGTTGGCAGTGGGAGCTGGGTACCATCCAGTTCTGCTCCTGGGGTGCTAAAGGGGGAGGCTTCTGTGCTTCATTAGCATATTTATCTAATCGTTTCCAGGCCCCTTTGATTTTCATCCCTCTTCTTCCTCTGGGCAGGAAAAAACAAATAGTTACACCTCAGATGGTCACTCACAAGCTTTTAAAACACCAGTTGCTATTCGCCAAAGTAGGACAAAGAGTGCTATCATTGTGGAGTAGCAAAGGCAAATACCCGTGTACAAATACTATATTTCGAGTATATTTTCACTCTCTTGAATGGGAGGCCCATTCAATCTCTGTGTTATTTTTATCTGGATTTTGAATTGTTCCAATATTGTTCTATTGGCCTCCTTGATCATTTATGTCTTGAACCTAGACAGATAGTATTTAATGGTTTTACTATCCAATTTAGAACAGTTCTACTGTTAAAAAAGCCCCTTTATATTAAGTTATATTCAATATAGCCTTACTGAAGATTGATTAAGCTACTTCACCATCATCCCATCAGAGATATATGCATGCACTGGTGCACTCACAAATAAAAATAAAATTATTATTAATAATAACAATCCCTGTCTGGCCCAAGTAACGTCTGCATCTTAGCCACAGAGTCAATTTTGACTTACGGTAACCCATCATCGCGTTGCCAAGACTATAAAAAATGCATCACAGGAGCAGAGAGCCTCATTCTCCACAGAGCAGCTGACGGAGCCCTAGCGGTGTCGTGAGTTACACTCCTGACCATAGTAGTTCAAAAGTACCCGCGGCATGGGGTAAACTCACACTCGCTGCTTCTGTAAAGATTTACAATCTCAGAAATTCACTGGGCTAGTTCCACTCTGTTGTATAGGGACACTGTTAGAAGCAATTTGATAGAAGTGAGGTTTTTGTTTGTTTTTTGAGGTCTTGTAGTTAGCATCTCAAAGTCTAACCCACAATGTGATCAGGGGTCCTTAAAAAAGAAGCCAACTGGATATAAGAATGTCTCTGTGGGGCAATATTGGTGTTTAGGCTTAAAAACCTAAACTCACTGACACTGAGTTGATTCCAACTCAGAGTGATCTTATTATAGTATGGGGTAGAACTCTCCCTGTGGGTTTCCAAAACATACACAAAGTCAATAATTTCTGCATCAGTAACTGATTGCATTTGTAAAAAGTTCCCCTCCTTTTCCCAGGTTTTCCTCCCCATTAACATAGACTCACTGCCCCTAATGTTTCTATCTAGTCTTTCAACTTGCTAGTAACAATTGATTCCTTCCAGGTTTGTTTGTTTGTTATTTTTCACCACAGGGGTCACTTAGAACTGTGTGTCCATTTGACAGACATACAGAAATTGAACGTTCATGTTTTTGTTTCCTCACGTGACATATTGGTCCTAGAAATTAGGGGAGTTGCCAAAGTGATTTGGGAAATGTTATTTCTTCAATCTGTGCTTCATTTCAAATAAAATAATAAAAATGGACCAAACAATCTCTAAAATCATCCATAATCACAAATGTATGACCCTCCCCACAATAGTTAACAGAATGATTCTTTTTATTTATGATTAAATAAAGGATTTTAAAGAACTGCTACATTGTGATTCCTTTAGTTTTAATACTTTCATGCTCTGCTCCCCTACACACAAGGGGTAAGT
>NW_022106189.1:24063954-24065384 GCF_000313985.2 Echinops telfairi | reverse complement strand
CTCTCATTTCCACGGGGACTGACTGTGACGGATGGACGACGTAGGCACTTTGGGCGGTTTGCTTCTGGTGCCAGTGCTTTCCGGGTCTGGTGATTGTCAGCGACTTGCCCCCAGATCAGATCATTGAGGCAGAAATGGGCGGAAAAGATCAGGTTACTTTAGATTGCTTGTTGGAGTCTTATTGTTTGCTTCCTCTAGATTACTCTTTCTCAGCTTAAACGGTTTATACTATATTAGAGGGACTACAATATTAGCAAAGATACCTATCTAACCGTATCTAAATGTATGGAATCATTGATGTACATACTTTCTTTTCAGAAAAGAGTGTATATTTAGGTGGCTATTACATGATCTAAAAAAGTCAAACTCATTATCACTCATTTTACTGTGTATTTAATCTCATTTTTATTGACTCTTCCATCTTTAATTAAGTTGTCATTCTACTATACTTTTTCTTCAATGGGCATACTTAAACCAACATGATAATTTCATCCATTTTGTTTATGATTTTAAAGCTAGCACATACATTTTGGTAAGTCAGCTCAATCTTTGTACTTTTCAAATGAAATTAAGTTGAAAGCTTTGTGTAGTTTGCTATGAGACAACTGCTGAAAGCTAATGCCTTACATAAAAATATTACAAGGACACAATATCACTTAACAGACAAGGAGGAAAACATAGCTTTAGTTAACAGACAATCAAGTGAGGTTTTCAAATACTCCATTGATTTTATAGAAAACATAATTTAAAATCATATGCATCTTTCAAATATCTTTTTAACACAAAGTACAAGAGTGATCTTATATTTAACTTCACTTAAAAATGTTAAAAGGCATACTTTCTGCAGAAGTATGTTAATTAATGTTCAGGAATTCTAAAAATGATTTTAACTTTGTAACTATATATAATAGATTTAATTTGTGTTCACAGAAATGATAAAGTGAAATGTGACTTTCACTGATTAGTATTCAGAATTAGGACAACAT
This sequence comes from Echinops telfairi, assembly GCF_000313985.2. Taxonomy (NCBI): domain Eukaryota; kingdom Metazoa; phylum Chordata; class Mammalia; order Afrosoricida; family Tenrecidae; genus Echinops; species Echinops telfairi. The sequence continues at coordinate 24,064,398 of NW_022106189.1, read as the reverse complement.
TCTTGGTGCAAAGCCTTCTCAGGATATGCATTTTCAAATTGCCTTATGTTTCCCCCACCTACACTAGAAGGGGTGCTTAAAGATTGCTGAGATTACATTTCAAGTTAATAAGTGTGTGTTAACTCCAACTTTGCGTCAAACTCACAGTGGTTCGATCTACAAATGGGCCTGGAAGATAGAGCAGCATTCCATCTTATTCTTCATTGGATCTCCACGAGCTGTGGACTGACTCCAAAGACGTCAACCCCTATCTAAGACACGAAACTACAGCCGATGATTTGGCTTATGATTTGTTCATGGTCACAGTCTTGAATGACAGAGAATACCAGGGAGTCCATGCTTATAAATAATGCTTGGGATATTCCAAAGGGAATTGTAAGTTATAAAAAATCATTGGATATCTACCATGTAACCCATCATCGCGTTGCCAAGACTATAAAAAAT
>NW_022106189.1:24033552-24062413 GCF_000313985.2 Echinops telfairi | reverse complement strand
ACAAATCTATTGTGATTCTTTTGCATTTGATCTTTTAATGTGCCACCATATTTATCCCCTAAATTAAATCTTAAAGGTCAAAAAGCAATCAATGGTCTACTGCTTTCCTGCTTTAATTGGTAGCATATGTTTGAGAAATCTTTAAAAACAGAGTTTATATTTTTTCTCAAATATTAAAGACCCAGGGCAAAAGTATAATTTTCTGGAAGTTATAATAGATTCAAGTCCCTAAATTAATCACCTATATTTAATTGTCTTGACATCTCTTATTTCCCTATGAAACGCCATGTCCTTTACAGGTTAACCTCTTCATTGTATACACATGTGAAAAACAAGATGCCTGAACATTTTAATAAGTGTTTTAAGAGAATTTTTGAAAGTGTTAACTGACATATTAATTTAAGAATTATGTAAATAAGTACATGAAAAGGAAATTTGACAATTTACAGAGAGTCTAGAAAATGACATGCTGGTTCATTCTCTATTATTTTTACCTGGATTTGTGTTCTTTAAGTCAGATTAATAAAAACAACACTTCATTTAATTGTATCACCCATTTTTGTTTTCTCTCTAATCTGTAAAATAGAATAATTGTTCCAATCCTAAGTCTCAGAAAAATGAAGCTCATGGCACTAAGTTTCAAATGTACTTATTGGTAGATTCAGGCTAGAAATTCAAATTTATTGCTGTATTCTGATTCACCCACTTGATTTCCAGGGCAATAAATCAGCAATTGAAGGTGGTAATTAACTCAAGACCATTATCTGATATCACACAATCTGATTGAACTTCAGCCCCCATCATCTTTTCCTGCACCTTTGTAACCCTCATTTCATATCACCTCTGATGTTCTTGCCTTGAGGTTTTAGAGTGACCACTTTCTCCCAGTTTACTCAGGAATTCTCTGGTTTTAGTACGCAGATCCTAAATGGTTTGTACTTAGTGACAGTTCAAAGACAACCAAGGGCACTCAAAAAGAGAGTTGTCACAATCCACATCTATGAAATCCCAGTCATGGAAAACCCTGTGGGTAATGGAGCATAGTTCTTAGCTGGCTCCTCACTTAGATGGCGGCTTGTTTTGAGATGAGCGTTTAAGATCATGGTGGCTCTAAAGTGGACTGCGGGCATATATCAACCACAGATACTTGAATGGATTGTGAGCTTGCACTTAACCATAAAAATTAGTTCTGATGTGGCACTACTCGATACTCTCCTTCCGGAAGAGACCACAGTATGTATGAATCCTAAAACAACGTGTGGCGAAGAAAATACATGGTGGCCAGCTATGAGAAAGAGTAGTATCCGGGGTCTTATCTTAAAATAAGCAGCCATTAAGTGAGGTGTCAGCTAAGTCCACATGGAGGGAACACAGCAGTCTGTGTGACCCAAGGATTATAAATAATAAAATCCAGTCCCATAGCAGGGAACTATATTAAAGCTTAAATTCTGAGGATTTGGTTTACAGAAGCCTATGGGTAACAGTGGGGGTCCATTTGCAGGGTCCTTATGTGGCTTAAACCTTCAGTGACTACCCTCTGACTATGGACCAGGGATGTAAATAGGCTTGCTATTGGACAAGTGCATTAGAAAGAGGATTAATTCAGATGCAATTAGGATAAAATCTAGCACCTTACATTACAATTTGTTCTCCTTTTTGACCCATTACAATTTGTTCTGTTTTTTAAAAAGTTATTTTCTGTTTTCTTTTACATTGAGGTTTTCCTCTGCTTTATTTTATTATTGTGTGTGTGTTTGTATGTTTTTCTTTACATGAAATCCAGGATAGATTAATCTTCAGAGGCAGTAAAATTGGATTAATAGTTTCTTGAGCTTATGGCAAGAGCCCTGGTGGTGTCCTAGTTATGCATTGGGATGCTAACTGCAAGGTCAGCAGTTTGAAACTGAGACTTTCTACCCCTGGAACAAGTTACAGTCTCAGAAACTCAGAGGCCGTATCTTGCCCTATAGGGTTTCTATGAGTCAGTAAAGTTCTTTTTGATGTGTTCAAACTTTTGAATTGTAAGATATGTGAATTACAGGTCAATAAGCTTAACATTTCAAAATAAAGGAAAAGACAACTAGAAGATGTGATTTCAGATACCGCCTTTCATTTTCCTGGGGGTCAAGTACAAACTCACTGTCATCTCAACTCTGCCTCATATAACCCAATAGGACAGGGGAGCCCTATGTTTTTGAGACTGTATTTCTTTGTGGGAATAGAAAGCTCAGACTTTCTCCCGTTGGTGCTCTTTAATTGCTGACCTTGAAATTAGCAGCTCAACTTGTAACCACTGTACCATCAAAGTAGCACATCCATTAAATCATTAATCAGTGTTTGAGGGCCATCTGGGACCCAGAGAGAAAGAGTAGTCCCCTTGGAAGAGCTTGTCCAAGATCTCTGTGGAAAGTGGTCGAGGCTGCCAAGACCAAATGCCACAGAGATTGCCCCCTGGAGGCTGCAGGCCTTCAGTGGAGCTTGGACTCCCTTCAGGACTATTGGTTCTTGATCACATGCTACCTCTTGAAATGGTTAAAGTTGAGGAGTTCTATTTGTACAGGAACTCGGTGTATTCTTTTCATGTTCTTTGATGCTTCCTCCCTCATTCAATATTTTGCCCATAGAATCTTTCAATATTACAGTGAGAGGCTTGCATTTTTCTTCTTCTTTTTTTTCATTTAAGATATGTGGAATGTATTCTTCTTTCTTGGATTTCTAACTCTAGGTTTTTACACAGACTCTAGGATTTTGCACATTTCAGTATAATACTTTGTCTCTTGGAGTTGCCCTTTGAAATGCCCTTTTTTCTTTTAGGTCTTTTGTTCATTGTTTCATCCATTTGATTTAGCTACTCTCTGATCAAGCGCAAGTTTCAGAATCTCTTCTTATATCCCCTTGATCCTTTTTCTTTCCTGTCATTTTAAGGACCTGTTGCTTTTTCATGTATGATGTTCACAGCGTCACCTCACATCTCAGCCAGGCTTCTGTCATTAGTGTCCAATGAGTCAAGTCTGTTCTTGAGATGGTCTTGAAATTCAGGCGAGATATACTCAAGGTGGATTCTTGGTTCTGGTGCACTTGACATACTTCAGTCAAAATGTAACATGATTTCATTTGATTTTCCTTTTGGCCCATTTTAAAGCCATTTCAGCTGGAAAAAAATAAGTGAAGGAGGAACACACGTAGGTTAAACCTTGATGAATCCCCCCTAACATGGACCAGGGATGTGAATATCTTTGCTGTCACATATAATACATTGGAAAGTGGATTGTTGCAGATGCACTCAGGCTAAAAGTAAACACTCTATCATTTGATCTCCCTTATGATCCATTTAAATTTGTTCTAGTTGTAGAAGACTATATGACTGTCTGATTCAAAATGGCCAATGCCAAACCATTTCAGCCCATTAATGCCTTAGAATATAAATCTTCAGGCATTCTATTTCATTCTAACAACTTCCAAATTTCCTGTACTCATACTTTTTTAAAAAAAATCATTTTATTGGGGGCTCATACAACTCTTATCACAATCCATACATACATCATTTGTGTAAAGCACATTTGTACTTTCACTGCCCTCGTCATTCTCAAAGTATTTGCTCTCCACTTAAGCCCTTGGCATCAGCTCCTCATTTTCCCCCCTTCCTCCCTGCTCCCCCCTCCCTCATGAACCCTTGATAATTTATAAATTAATATTTTGTCATATCTTACACTGTCTGACATCTACCTTCACCCACTTTTCTGTTGTCCACCCTCCAGGGAGGAGGTTATATGTAGATCCCTATAACCAGTTCCCCCTTTGCACCCAGACTCCCCCCACCCTCCCAGTATCACCACTCTCACCACTGGTCCTGAAAGGATCATCCGCCCTGGATTCCCTGTGTTTCCAGCTCCTATCTGTACCAGTGTACATCTTCTGGTCTAGCCAGATTTGTAAGGTAGAATTGGGATCATGATAGTGGGGGTGGGGGGGGAGGCAGCATTTAGGAACTAGAGGAAAGTTGTATGTTTCATCATTGCTACAGTGCACCCTGACTCATGCTTCTTATATTCCAAGTTAAAAATATTGATAATTTTGCAGCCATTTCTTCTCATTTTAAGTTATACCCAATCGGTAAATGAAGGTCCTGAAAGCTTTATTATCCACATTATTATAGTCGACTCTACTTTGAGAACGTAGCACTCCCTCAGTCGTATTTTGAGTACCTTGTAACCTGAGGGGCGGACTCTCCCGCACTCTACATGACCAGGTCCTGCTGTCATCCGTGACGTTTGCAGCATCTGTCGATGTTCTGCTGCTGCTCACCAGGCGTTCGGTGGTTAATTCCTCAGAATTGACAAGCTAATCGTTATTGGCTGTTGCATTCCCTCCGGAAGGAGTCCCTCTTTTGAAATGTTGCTCCAGTGACACTGGTTCACAGCTCTTATAACAATCCACACATCACTTGTATCAAACGCATTTGAACATACGTTTCCATCATCCATTTCAAAATATTTTCTTTCTGCTTGAGCTCTTGGAATCAGCTCCTCTTTTTTCCCTTCCTTTCCCACCCTCCCACCCTCATGGAGCCCTGATAAATTGTAAATTATTATTATTATCTGTTCTCTCCCTTCACCCATGTTTCTGCTGTCCATGCCTGTGTGTGTGTGTGTATTGTTGTATCACTGAAGTCCATTGTTGATCACTGTAGTCAGTTTCCTTTTCTCCCCAATTGTCTACAGAAGGGCTTTGGGTCTCCACTCAGACCCCCATCATGTGCATCCATATATGCGTTTGTTTTGGGTCTTCTCATGCCTGATAGCCCATGATCACACCTGCTGGTGTGCTTCTTCCTTGTGGGCCTTGTTGCTTCCCTGCTAGATGGCTGCTTGTGTAACTTCAAGCTTTTAAGATCTCAGACACTCTTCCTTTTAATAGCTGGACACCATCAGCTTTCGTCACCACATTTGCTTATGACTCCAGCTTTTAGAGTACACTAGATTCCACTCCCTGAGGGATGCTGGAATCTGGTTCTCTCAAAACCTAGAAATTGTATATTGTTTAATTAAGAAAGATTCTAGTTCTTATATGTTTCACTTACTTCCCTCCCCTCCTAATTCACAGTAGGTAGTTGTTGACTTAGAGAATGCCAGATTTTAAGTACTTAGTGCAAACGAGGGAGAAAGTTGTGTTTCCAGAACATCTGGAGAAACAAATATTTTCCCACTGTTTATTTTCAGGCCCCTCTTCCAATTCAATAATGTTTGCTTTCTGACTGTAATCAGATGAGCCCGAGGATAAAAAGAACGCAGGCTGGTTTTACCTTGAGAAATGCTTCAGGGAAAACAATTCTACTGCTGAAGTTGAGAATCACAAGTTTTATTAAATAATTCTGCTCTCTATGAAACCATCAATAGCCACGAGTTTTAAAACACTGCTAACCATCAATCAACAAGGATAACTTCCAAAATGCATATGTCTCTCATAATTCAGAGAAACAAACATCAATTTAAATTTCTAGTGAGTAAATTACTGGGATTAAACTCTTCAAAATCTTCTAAATAATTTCATTAAAGCCATTCATATCATTTATATTATAGCCAGATTAAGATAAGGAATGAGTTGTGACATAAAATGCCCAATCATTAAGTAATTTTTCCAAGGAAACATTGTCTATGTTTGCCTAGAAAATCTGAGTTTCTTTTACCATGAAATAAATGATAGCACACTTAATATTTAGTTTCATATGAAAATATCTTTGTAAAGTTCTAAGAGGGAACTGAGGAAGGTCATCTATATATGTTATACAACTTTTTTGCAGAACAGGGTTTGTGGAATAAGATAGAGTACATAGAAGACCTGTATCCTAAATCCCCCTCTGGGGCTGGCTGGTCTGGTAATCTTAACTCATATCCTTTCCTTACTTGGTCTACCTGTGCTACAGCTAGCAAAGGCCTCATGGAGTTGGCTCTTCCTCAGTAGGACCCATGACCAGGCAAAGAACAAAAGAAGACACTGCCCTGTATTTGGCTATTCTCACAAAAGAAAGGTTTGAGCCCACTGCTGCTGCCACGATGTCCATTCCTCTCACAGAGAGCCTTTCTCTCTCTCTCTTTTTTTTTTTTACCTCCAAAAGGCAACAACTGAAAGAACAACAAAAAACCAAACTCATTGCCATTGAATTGATTCTGACTCATGGAACTACCTAGATTCGTAGAACTACCCCGACTCGTAGAACTACCCCATGTTAGCTCGTTCCGAGGATGTAACTCTTTCTGGGACTAGAATGTATCATCTTTCTGTGGAGCATCTGGTGGTTTCAAACTGCTGACCTTGGGGTTAGCAGGCCAAAGATAACCACTATGTGAGGGGGCACCTATTTTTTCCACATAGGTTCGTTTTGTTACCATTGACTTATTATATAATTCTTTTAAGATATCAAGTAAAGATAATTTGTTTTGTAAAGAGGAAAGAAATTTGAAATGATTAGACATTTAATATGCTATATTACCTCGATAATTTGTACCCAGATAATGTCACCGTTCTTTTGTGCTTTTCGGATACCCTTGGAATGATATATTTTTCTTATTCACATACTTAAAGCAAGTGTTTGTTGATGGTGACATGTGTGGGTTAATGTGGTATCTTTTTTCGAGTATTCCTTTATTTTTACGGTAATCAGTCAAGCAAAAAATGTTTTAGAAGTGTTGGAAGCCCTGGTAGCATGGTGAGCTCCACGCTGGACTGCTAAGCTTAAGGTCAGCAGTTCTAAGTCACCAGCTTCTCTGAGGGAGAAAATTAGAGGCTTTCTACTTCCACAAAAGAGTCACAGGCTTCTAACCCTAGAGGGGTAGTTCTACCCTGCCCTGTAGTTTCACTTTGAGTTGGAACCAACTAGATGCCAGTGCATGTGTATTGTTGGGTGTGGCTGCCACGAAGCAGGTACAGAGGAAGGGTCTAGACAAGAACATGATTCCGCGCTTTTAGGAATTCAAGGGACAGCAGGTAAGATAACCAGACTTCTCTGCTTTTACTGTACTGATGATACTTGTATATATAGTGCAGTTCTGGTAAAACAGAGAGCTGAACAGTGAATGGGCTTTTCCCTAACAAGCTATTGAAGCATTATATTGTCATTGGGACTAAAACAGCAGCTGCTTGATTACAAACAGTACCATTTGGTAGACTTCTATGATCATTAAACAAAGAATAATCCATTTGATTTCTTTATATTTCTAAACAAGGTTTGAGTTGCTGCCTTAAGCTGTACTCTAGGCCAAAAAAATAAATGGAGGGTATCAATTTATAAAAGGTGCACTGCAGCTTTATTATATCCTAAATGTTGCTCTTCAATGTGGGGAAAATAATGAATTGTTCTCATAAATTGTCATGTTAATAATCATCCACGCATTCATTCATTTATGCAAGGAATGTTCTATTCACCAATTGTGCATCAGGCACTATAAATGGAACAGAAAGCATTGTCCTTAATTTCAAGAATCTTAAAGTTGAAATTCCAAATCAAAAACCTACTGCCAATGAGTCTATATGCTCTATAAGGTTTCTGAGACTTTAAAAAGTTGTGGGAACAGATAGTCTCTTTTTTCTCCCATGGAGCAACTAGTAGGTTTGAACCACCAACCTTGGATTGAGTAGTCCAATGTTTACACAACAGCACCACCAGAACCCCGTAAAGGCATACTAATCTAGTTTAAATGGAAGTATATAGATTTCTGAAAGCTTACCTATTTGTCCAAAGCCCTGTGGCTAGGTGGTGGGGGCTGACTTGAACTCTAGTCTCTGACTTCCCATCCAGTACCCATTATTTAGTTCCACATGATTCCTGTGTGATAGCTTTAAACTCAAATGACACGAAATCGTGTTTCTTTCGGTAGCTTGGTAAATAGATAATGCTTAGTATGATTCTTACTTTAACAATGAAAACGGTATTTCCAACAGAAATGCCAGGAATGCAAAATATCTTCCCATGCCCAAGTCCCCTTTGCATTACTGGGACTAACTCATGTACAGCAAGCAAAGACTGCACTGGAAGAGAAGCCAAGTGACAGCTGGTGTGTAATTTTTAGAGCCATTGTTAACTCTCAATCCCCTTAAATAAGAATGTAATATTAACTTACAATTAGGACCACATATTCCCTCCTGGGAACTTAGTCATATTACTCTCTGGAGATGAGAGTGGGGAGGGGCAGGAACTGGGCAGAGGGCAAATCCTGCAGACATAATTTGGTTGAAATAAATATACTTTCTTACAATGTATATATTTTCCATTTGACAGCCACCACCTGACTTCTTTAGAAGCAGCCATTTGTTTACAGTATTTTTACATGATGGCTATTTTCCTTCCTTTTTGGGGTCTAGATGAAGACAAAATAAGTCATTCTCATCTATAATAACTGCTGCTTTCAATCTTCTATAGGTGCTGTAGCATAACTGCTCAATATGAAGCCTGGCATTTAAAGTATTTAGGATTGACTGAAAGTGTTCAGAAAGGATAAAAGCTTAGTGAAATAATTCAGGAAAAAATCATATTTATCAGAGCCAATTTCTGTAGCTTGACATTTTATGATTTACTTCTAAGCTGCTAAAATAGCTTAAGAAACCCTTTCCTCCTGGTCTGTCTGATTTCCCTGTATTCTGCCTAATCCTGCCTGAAATTTGTGCAATTAATATCGAAGCAGGCATCAAATACACTGACAATGATCACCAAGGAATTATGCCTGATGAGGGGGAGTTTTATACTTAACGCGTCTGTGAGTTTCGCGATAACGGCACCGCAGAGATTCTGGAAAGCAGAGAAGCTAGGGAATTTTTTGGATGCAATCAGATTTACACAGGAGATGATTCTCCCTCCACAGGACACCTTCTAAGTCCATTTGTATTTTAAAGGTTCTCACCTGAGTATTGTTCAAAGAAAAAAGTCAGGAAATGTTTGCTGGTGAGATTAGCGTTCGAAAAATGGAAGTAAGAGTTTGGGCTTGAAAATACTTGACTATGTTACCAAATCCCCAGGGAAGTCTTGCACAAAAAGGATTTTACAGAAGGAAACCAGAATCCGGTGGAATAATTAAGAGTACATGCTCCCCCAAATTATTTTCTCCTCTGGGAACACCACGACAGATTTTTTGAGGAAACAATGAATTTCAAACAATTGCATGCCTTTTTCCATCACTGCTACACCTTTAAAATTGTACCAAGCTCTGCCTAAATGCTCATTTTTCATGCTTCATGAAAAATAAACTTAAAAAAAAAAAGAATAAAAGAGGAGATTTTGATCTCTTTGAGTGACATTTCTACCTTAATCTATTGTCTGAATGATTTTGTATATGTCTGGTTCTCCTACGAATATTTATATGACTATAGATATAGCATACTAGATTTTCTGACTTTCAATTGCTACAAAAAATACATGTGAAAAATGAATTAGAGAAGGACTGTGGTGCTTATTTTTTAGCATAAGCTCTTACTACAGAGTGTCAACCACTACAATCAATTAAATTCTTATTTGGTGTCAATCCTTTGGAAAAGTATCTTAGTGTTTATATTTATTCAAACCTTGAAAAATATGCACTAAAACCATCTTTTCTGATTTTATAAAGGAAGAAATGAAGGAGGAGAGAGGAGATTTGAATAATGTTACAAATCAAGTCAATAAGAGAGTTAAGATCCAGAATAAAATATAGAAAAATGCAAATCTAGTTTACTATATTCTCAGAATTGTTTGTTAATTTTGATCCAATTCCAGTGGACCGTGGATGGAAACTTGGTGTAAAATTACAGTGTACTTATGTTTGGAGCAAGACAGTACAAGGTTTGTAGATTTCAAATTCAGAAGGAACTCTACCTGAACTTGATGGAACTAATTCTGTTGATAGCAGCATTACTTTAGCCAGTGGATATCACCTACTTTGCACAGTGCCTGGAATATGGGAAATTCTCCCGAAACGTCAGGTGTTTTTGTTTTGTTTCCTTTTTATTGGTGGTTATAACAGTATTTTTCATCTTAGTATCACAATTACCAATTATTTTAATCTCTGTGTTTGTTTTTCAAATAGCACCAAACTTCCAAATATCACAAGAAAGGGAGTAGTAGAAAGAACTAGCTCAGGTCAGTCACCCAGGTTCACTCCGCCTCAGCACCTTACCCTTGTCCTCCTGTGTCTCCAGGTGGGTGGGGCAAACAGCTTGCTCTACACGATTGGCCTAAAGCAGAGTACTGACCTAAACTAGGCTAATAACCTAATGTTTGCAGTTTGAACCGATGCCCTTTACGTATTCTATATAGCTCTGAAGCTCTCCAGTGGTACTAGAGAAGCAAAGTTTGAAGATTACATTCAAGAAAAACTTCATGGAGAAGTTCTATTCTGCAATACATGGAGTTACCATAATTTGGAATTATGTACAATGGTGTTCTACTCCATTGCCTGGAAAATCTTATTATTACTACTCGCATTAGTACTAACAATAGAAGTCATACTGCAGGATCATTACTTCTTTGTAAGAACTCTGTTAGATGTATTATATGGATTGTTTCATTTTATCATCACACACATCTGGTAAGTTAAGTGTTATCATGTTCCTCATTTTGGCAATATGGAGTTTTATCCAAATTCTTTTAAGTATGAAGTGGTGGAGCCTGTATTTGAACCAGGACAATCTAACCAGGAGATCAGGGACTTAATAACTTAATAGTGTGCTATTCAAGTTTTTATTTCTGCCCAATTTTTCCTACAGCTAGAGTGCTATAAAGCCTTTAGACAGGAAAATGGCTATCAAGTACACATAACACACCTTCAATTGTGTCCTAACACTCAGACATATCTAACTTCCCAATAGAAAGCACAGATCCTTTGAAGCCCAATCCAGGTTTCTGACAACAGGGAAATACCAAAAAACAAAAACGAACCCTGATTAGCTCAAGCCATGGAAGGCTATAACTTATTAAATCCAAGGCTGCTATTGTTTAAGTAGAACTCAACTTGTTACAAAATAAGCTTTGTAGAATTAAGATAAGAGAATCAAGGACCACACACAAAAAAGAAAGAGCACACAGTACGGCATCCCATTCAGATACTGGCACCATGCCATTGTATTCTTTGCAGTTAGGCCTGAGTATAACATCCACATTGGGATGACCCTAGGCCAGTAGATTCAAGAAGGTGATAAGGAAACCCTTTTTTTTTTAATGGAATAAAACCAAAAAGCACTTTTTCCATCCATGACCTAATCCAAATATCTCATTTTACCATAGCAGTCGCTGATTTGAGAAGATGAAACAATTTACCTGATGCACAAGATTCAAAAGAATGGCCACAGGAATTGTCCCACTTTCTTCCTTTCTACCTTTTTTTAATGGTTAAAATCATGAATGTTGTTGACTTGCCAAACAGCTCGAAAAATGTTCTGGAAAATTTTGAAATTCACACACACACACACACACACACACACACACACACACGTTTGATCCCTTGAGGTGATTTGTTTTGTTTTGAAGTGAAAGCAGCTCTTCTTTTGTTTAATCTTTTTCTGTAATGATCTTAAAGGTCCCAGACCCTCCAGCAGCATGGCTCTGTGGCTAATCCCAATTTTCAATGTCTCCTGCTATGCCTCCCCCTGCCCCTCCTCTGGACTTCATTCACCCGCAAAAGAGCCCTGCAGGATTGCACTCCTGGTTCAAGGCAGCACCTTCTGGAGGTGCTGGTGGCACTGGCTGGCCCTGGGTGCTGGTGAGCTCCAAGCTTCAGAAGGTGACTACCCTTCACCAGAAAGCAGCCATGCAAACAAGGTGGTGACAGCCAGAGCTCCACCCCCAGCCTTGCTCCTGGCACCCCCAACCTTCTCTCCATCGAGTCCTTGCAGCCATCCCCCATGGCCGCCATACCAAAAAATCCTGATGCCGTTGCTGACACAGCCCTTATTTGGCCCAGGTAAGCACACAGCAAAGTCGGCCCCCTTTATCTCTTCTATACAGCTCTTAAGCTTTTCCCAGTGGCAAATAGAAAAAGTTTTAACATAGTAAGCTGTAGGAAACCTAACTACAGTTTTCATGGGGACTGCCTATATACATGATGCTAACACAATGTTCCACTTGCATCTGATTCCATTTCCCAACATATCATCTATGCACAATGCATAAAACAATGCATCTCTCTCCAACAAATCTGTCTTTGAAGAGCTTCAGCCAGTATGCTTCTTAAAATCAAGGATGGAGAGACTTGGTGCATCTAGAATGCTCCCTAAAACTCAGGGTGATGTGTACTTTGGATACATTATATTGAGAGACCAGTCCCGCTAAAGGACATCGCGCTTGGTACGGAAGATGGCCATTGAAGAGGATGAAAACGCTCAATGGGATGGATTGAGATCGCTGCCTCAATGATGGTCTCAAGCATAAGAGCAATTCTGAGGATGGAGGAGAACTGAGTGTTTTGTTCTGTTGTACATATGGTTTCTATGAGATAGAGGCAACTCGAGGGCCCCTAAAAACAACATGATGGATGGAGTCAGAAGGAGGCCTGGTGGCACAAGAGTTACTGTTTATGCTAACTGAAAGGTTAGTGGTTCAAAGCCATGTGACACCATTCACATGAGAAAGATCTAGTAAATTGCTCTAGTGAAGGCTCTTATAAAAATCTTGTCGGTCAATTCTACTCAGTCCCTTGTGGTTACTCGAAGTCCTTTTTTGCATGTTAATTTTTTTTTTCAAATTGAATTTGGATATGCTGATCTTTTGTGAACAAAAGTAGCCAGTCCACTGAAGAGCCACCATACCTCTTCAGCTGATGAATTAACTTCCCATGGCCATGGACTCATGATGACAGGAAGTTTTCTTCCACAGTTTCTAGGCTTGTAAGTGCTGCAGTATAGTTTTGCTGTCCATGTCTGTAAATTGCTTTCCTACTAGTTGGTGTGCAGGGTGTGGTACTCTTCCCATTTTGCCTTTATAATTAATGATTCGAAGACAATGATGTTAGTTAGGTGCCTCCAGTCTATTCCAAGAGCCTTCATGAAAGGCCTTCCTCCTTTGTACTGACCTTCCACTTTACTATGTCCTCTAGGGTCTGGTTCTCCTGATAACATATGCAAAGTATAGGAGACAATGTTTTGCTGTACGTACCTCTAAGGAACATTTTGACTGTACTTCTTCCAATACAGATCTATTTATCTTTTGGTAGTCCATGAAACATCCCATATTTTGGTAGTCCATGAAACATCCCATAAACATCCCACACTACAATTCAAATGCATCAATATTTCTTTGGTCTTTTTAATTCAGTGTCCCACTTGAAAATATATATGAGGTAGTTGGAAATACCATGGCTTGGGTCGGGCATAACTCAGCCTTCAAACTAATATCTTTGCTTTTCAACACCCTAGAGAGGTTTTATGCAGCAGATTTGCCTAATTCAGTATGTCATTTGAGTTTTTTTTTTTGACTGCTGCTTCCATGAGCATCAATTGTGCAACCAAGCAAGATTAAATCCTTGACAACTTGTATCAATTTATCATGATGTTACAATTTGATCCAGTTGTGAGGATTTTTGTTTTCTTGACATTGAGTTGCAATCCATACTGAAGGCTGCAATCCTTCTTTGTCATCAGCAAGTATTTCAAGTCCTCCTCACCTTCTGCAAGCATGGTTGTGTCAGCAACATATCAACGTTTGTTCATAAGTCTTCCTCCAATCCGATGTCACAATTTTTTTCCTTATAATCCAGCTTCACGGATGATTTGCTCAGCATACAGATTGAATAAGTATGGTAAGAAGATACAACTCTAATACACAGCTTTCCTGGTTTTTAACCACGCACTATGCCTTTGTTCTGTTCACACAACTATCTCTTGATTCCTGTGCAAGTGCTACACGAGTACAATCAAGTGTTCTGGAATTCTCATTCATCTTAAGATTCTCCTTGGTTTGCTATGATTCATACAGTCAAATGCTTTTGTATAATTAATGACACACAAGTCAACATCTGCTTTCAACCAAGATCCATCTGATGTCAATAATCATGATACCCCTTGTTCCATGTCCTCTTCTGAGTCTGGCCTGAGCCATTTGATATGAGGATTTAATATTAAGTTCTTTCATGGCTACATTTTTTTTGCTTCATTTTAATTTTTCACTGGTCATTTGAATATTGTGGAATAGCTGCTGGCTCTTTGGGGAGATGGTAAATGGCAACAGTATTTGACTAGCTCTTCTCCTTCTTTGCTGATAAACTTAATAATAGCGCCGAGTAGATTGTTTCTACTTATAAACTATATCATAAATATGTGAGCAAAATATCTGGTTGGCACTCTTACCAATGAAAGAGGGACAATTTAGAGGTAGCACTTTGGACTGGCAATTGGAGGTCACCACCTCACCCTCTTCTAATGCAACATGTGGCTAAGGAGCCACTATTTGGGAAAAAAATCAGCCTTATCATGATTGACAATGGTAGCTTTAATAAACCTTTTAATCAGTTAACTACTAACTAGTTTTTGTTCCATTTTTTTGTTGCTGTTTTTTCAAGGAGGCAAGTGTTCTAAGTGGGAAGAGAAGGAGAGGGTCCGTTCTATGTTAGCTGCTGCCATCACTAATAAGACAGGCAGCAGTCTCAACAACAATGAGTGAGATACTATCTTTCCACATTTCATTTCTAGCCAGTCATGTGACATGTTAGCATGGGTGTGTTTGTAAATCAGAGGTATGAGCATATAGCCTGGCTGGTTGATAATCTCTATCCTTAAAGTCATTTCAATTGGCATTTCCTTACATGAGGGCATGTGACTCCATCCGATTTATTTTGTCCATATTCATGGTAGGTCAGTAGGAGATGGGACTGCAGTGCATGATTTTATTTTCTAAAGTGGGAAAAGGCACAGTAGCTAATCTTTGGTGTTAAACAATTCCAGCAAGTAAAGTTGTGGTCTGAGACATTTATCCTTCCTGCTTCCTTTAGTAGAGCTTGCCCTGAGCTAAAATTGCAAAATGTTCACAGCGCTGAAGAGATTTTGTGAGAATTTTAAATGTACTCCAATGTTTCCTTTGGAGTTAGCCAATTCTAAATAGTCTAAATTGAGGACTCCGAATTAAGATACCCATTTTCTCTTGTGTGTAGGTGATAGATAAAAATAAAAGATGAGCAATGAGCAAAAACAAACAAGAAAAGATGTCCCTGCGTCCTCCCTCCCCATGCACACACCTAAAGAGAGTAGGCGATATGATATCTTAAATTTGCAACATGTGATTGTGGTGAGTTTAATTCTGTTCTCTCTGATAAAAGTTGGGTTTGGGTGCATATTTTAATCACTGAGTTGTTGCTATTAGTTGTTGTTGTCATTTTCCTTTCATGAAACATTTCCATTAGCTTCAGGATCAAATTCTGAAAAGTCCCATGAATTTGTGAACACTAGCCCAATCATTACCAGATATATTATTTACAAAATACTCAATAACTCCCTTGGTGCTGTTGCAATCAATTAGATCAATAATATATGAATTGTAAGTAATCTCTTAACATGTATTGATATGTGAATTCAAGTCACCAAGATATTTCATTTTTTGCCAGGCCAATATTCTCCTACTTTACAAGCCTACAATATTTTGAGGCATTTCATATATTTAAACATCCACAGCTATTTTTCTTCTTAATCAATCACAAGACCATCACAGGTTCTATTTTCTGTCAACTTTGAGGCACTTTTTATTGTCTTTCTAAAACATTTATTTTTAATATAATTTCCTATTGATAAAAGATGTTTCCTGAACTTGGCAAAAATCTAACTGGATTTCCATTAGTTCAAGTGGTCAAATTCTATTGCAGAGAGATTTTCATTCTATTTGTTAGAGTAAGCTGGATGGGCATGCCAAGAATTTATACACCAGCCACTTGATTATACAGGGCTTTGGTATGCAATGAGGGCTGTTAAAACGTTAATGCATTCAATTATACAGCCTTTCAGAAGACTTAAATAGAAACTTTGGAAACATACTTTGGTTTTCTTCTCTCCAAATGCCAATGGTTTGCTATTGAAAATTAATTCAGATAGAAAATGAATGAAGGCGTATTCGTATTCCATAGTGAAGTCAGCCATCAAGCCAAAGGATTTGAGTGAATTAAGTTATGACTAAATAAAAGGAGTATCTCTTTTTGAACAGGAGACATTCTATACGGGCCACAAATTGAGCTGGTTGAGCATTTAAAATGACAATGGAGTATTGCTAGGGATAGTAAGGGTGAAGGCAAGATGACTAAAACCCATTCTTAGTCCATACCAAAACCGAAACATAAGCATTGCTCTCAAGTTGGTTCCGAATCACAGTGGCCCTATATGAGGTTTCCAAGACAGCCTCATCTTTCTCCCACAGAGCAGCTGGTAGGTTCCAACTGCTGACCTTGCCATCACCAGCCTCATGCACGGCTCACCTGGTAGCTCAACACACCAACAGGGCTCCTAAGCACTTTTGTCCACAGACATCACAAAGTCTTTCATTACGGCCTTCAAGTTGGGTTAATGCACTCTCTGTAGAACAATCTGTTCAGATTCAGAAAATAAACTGAATACATCCCTGCTCATGAAAAGAGTGTTGCAAATGCTTGTGGCACTTAGCTCATCCATTCTCCTAGTCTGTAGGCTCCATGCAGTTTAGTGGATGACCATTTCTTCTGACAGGAAGCACTTGCATCTTTCTCCCTGATTGTTTCCAGCCACGGAACTATTCTTCACCGACATTAAGTGGCTACAGTGCCCATGACTTCATGCTCCCAAGACACGCTTCAATGAACGGAGAGTGAGAATTGATGCCTTCATTCAGCGTGCGTGGAGCGATTCTGAGGGGGTTTCTAAATAGTCTATGAGAATTAAATCAGCTGTTCATTACATTTTCCTACTGATCTGTTTAATATGCTTACATTTACTTTCTTCTCTCTTTCTTGTTGCCTCTCCAGGTTTTCTTGGAATTACCACACAAATATATACTGTGCACCCAAATCCTTGAGAAGTATCTTTTAAATCGCCCACCTGTGAATGATATCTATGATAAATCAGCTTATAATGTGTACTATATCTTTCCATATAATTTTATAGTTTACACACACATTCACATACATCGATAGGTGCACACAATAGGCTTCAAATAGTTCCATTACATGTTCATTTTCGAAGCCCCCTAGTATGTATATCTCATTTGAAAAGTAAATACAAATCATGGTGCCTAATAATACCTTACAGCTAGGCTGCAACACATTTTCCCCTGATGCACTGTCAGATTGCGCTTTGCAGTACATCAAGGCAGAACGAGAGCATAAGCGATCTGCAGGAGGATCGAAAAAAAGAGTCTCATTTTATTCCAATGGCTGCTGCTTTCTTTTTACCCCAGATGGGCAAAATTGCTTTTCTGGAGATGTGGGTGGTGGCAGTGGTGCAATCCACTCTCTTGGTGTTGGATTCACATATAAGAGCGAACGAGGAGTGGCCGGCAAAGAGCTACTTTGGAGATAGATTAACCCTAAAGCCAGGAGGATCTTCATTATGCATTACACCTTCTTTTAAAATAATTATCAAGGAAGGTAAAATCTGCGTATGAAATCATTTGGAAAGACATTTGGAAAATCAAGGTTCGAACTGGACAATCCCGGGGAGGAGAGGCTGGAGAAAGATAATCTGCAGCGTTTTAGTGGACATGGGGTAGCTCTTTTTTGTCTTTGGTGTGCATGCACATGCACGCTAGTGTGTGTGTGTGTGTGTGTGTGTGTGTGTGTGTGTGTGTGTGTTACAAAAGGGAGAAGTTGTCAATGTCATCCATGGAATCTAATAGCCATTCTCAGAATGGGACAGAAATGGCATGCACAAACTCGTACTATAGTTGCCAAATTAGGTCTGTGTGAAAAGAGGTTTGGAAAAATCCCGAGAATTTCAGGCTGTCCAGAAACTCTCCATTGTGAAGAAAGTAACAACAACAAGAAGCCAAGCTGCAAGGCTGAATGTGTCTGCTGCATCACCTCACGGCACAGTCCTTGGTAGTTAAGTGTGAAATTTGGGTACTAAACGGTGCAGGCCCCATTAGGTAGAAGAAATTCAAAATGCTTATGTTCTTGACCTAATTGTAACAAAACAAGGGGCCAACAACCTTTTGGGTAAGAAATCTAGTGCTATCATTACCTTAAGACAGTGGTTCTCAACCTTCCTAATGCTGTGACCCTCTAATACAGTTCCTCATGTTATGGTGACCCCCGAGCCATAAAATTAATTTTGCTGCTACTTCATCACTGTAATTTTGCGACTGTTATGAATCAGGTAACCCCTGTGAAAGAGTCGTTCAACCCCTAAAGGGGTCTCGACCCACAGGTTGAGAACCACTGCCTTAAGACTTCAGCGAGGAGACCTGCTGGTGCGGTGGGTAAAGTGTGGATTTGCTAAACTCAAGGTCAGCAATTCAAACCCACTAGCTGCTTTGTAGGAGAAAAAAGAGACGGTATGCATCTATAAAATATTTCCAACCTTGAGAATGATGAGGGCAATGAATGTACAAATGTGCTTTACACAATTGATGTGTGTATGGATTGTGATAAGAGTTGTATGAGCCCCTAGTAAAACGATTTAAAAAAATACTTCCAGGAGCAATTCTTTTCTGCCCTTTAGAGTTGATCTGAGTAGGGATCCGTGGCAATGACTTTGGTGGGTGTATCTTGGCTGGACCCCTGATGGCACAATGGTTAAGTTAAATACGCAGCAATTCACTGAAAGGTAGGCCATCTGAACCAACGAGCTGGCCCGAGGGATAAAGTTGTGGCATTGTTTCTTGGAAACCTTTTGAGGCAATTCTAACCTGTCTGATAGGGTCACCAGGAGCCAGAATCCAACAGAGAGCCATGGGCTTGTTTATTTAGTTGTTTGCTTAAACTTACACTGTATTCAGCAAGGAAGTAAAAAATGAGCTCAACATGGCAAGCCATTCTTTACGTGTCCTTAAGTAGAAGCCATATGATTAAGTCGAAGGTCTTTGATTTCCCACGGGCCCACTAGTTTCATGAACTCCGGTGATTGATCTTTATCTCTCGGGTCAGTTTTCCCATCTGTCGAATGATCTTACTACTTCATCTTACCTCATAGAATGACTGCAAGACAATACCTCGTCCATGATGAGAGCATAGCAAATGCTGACATGTAGTTTTATTTCAATCATCTTTATTATTATTGGACTTCGACATGGCTGGTCATGCATTTATGAATAGTCAGGTTTGGACCTGGAATTCTCTTCAAGGATTCGGAGAATAAAATGTTCAAGCCCGATTTACATCTCATGTAAGTGTTTCAAAGTCAAAAAGTGATAACTTATGATATGAGAATAAAATGTGCGTCTCTCTGTGTGGATTATATTGTAGATATATAGGATACTTCTATTTTTCCTGTGTTAGGAAGAATATAACTTCAACATGCTAAAATGCATTGATGTTTAAAAATCTTTATAGAAGTGATCTAAATATACATTTGATTAATGAAAAACTCTCTATATGTTTGAAATGAATATTTCCCAATATATTTTCAATTCATTTCCACTTCAATATTTCCTAGAGAAAACAAAACATTCTCACTCTCACAATATGTTGAAGAAAATAAACAAGTCTCATGCTGGCCTTATGTTCTTTATTACAAATGCACAAAAGTTATGTTGGCATATTCACATGCTATGGAAAAATATTTCCATGTTTACTAAAATAGGTTTGTAGCTTTCAAAGACTTCTAAAATACCAAACTTTTTCTTGGTTGTGATTATAATGGAATATTTCTTTCTTTCTTTTTTAATTGAAAGAGAAAAAGTTAGCCAGTGTTTGGTTTGTATCTCAAGTTAATACCTAATTAGCAAGTTGATAATGATAAAAGTTACAGTAATCACACTGTAAATACAATGAACAGAACAGAAACGATCTAAAAAGACTGTTTTACCTAACCATGTGAGTGCTATAAAAATGATTTCCTTTGGAAGATTAAAATGATATTCTCTGCTCTAGGTATTAAACTTCATCTGGCAGTAGCCTAGGGAATTATTGGCCATTGGGCAAAATATTTGAGTCCTTTGTTCTTCTTTCATTTCATTTTATTTCAAAGGAATCATGTCTGTTCAGAATCACTGAAGCATGATCATAGAACTATATTCATTTTTATTTGATAGTAAATACCTCAAATCAGCTAGCCAATAATTTATATCAATATACTTTCAATGCAAATCCCATTTCTGCAACATGCCATCGAACTCATAGTAACACTATAGGACAGAGTAGAACTTCCCCATGAGCATATCTTTACTGAATCAGACTGCTCCTCCATTTTTCTCCTGTGGGGCAACTGGTGGGTTCAAACTGCCATTTTCAGCCAATTGCCCTAATGACTGCACCATCAGCTCTCCCTACTTCTGAGAGCAATTTTATTTCACAATACTTAAGTCTGCCTCTAAATAAGTAAGCAGATTCGTATAGATATATTTTAATATTTATAGATAAATAGCAAGGCTGGTTGCTGGGGTTTCAGTTTAGCGAGCCAGTGTCTTAATACCCCTCCTAGAGTGCTTTCCTATTATGAGATTCTCAGTTTCCAAATTGCGCTGGTTTTGAGTTTTAAAGACTTCATTAAGAGTCACAAGTATTAAAATATAGAACAGGACACTGGATATGAAAAATATGTGTAGAGAAATACATAAAAGATACACAGATATAAAGCAAAAAGGAAGAAAAGGACAACCTGTGTTTTCCTTTTCTTCTGAAGAAACCATAGTTTATTTTGAAAGGAAAAGAATAACTGCTAGGTTTTCATGGGGGGGGAGGGGCGATAATTAGACTCTTCTAGTCCCCCATTGTACCTGGGGAGTGACAAAGAAAACTGTTGGACTTGGCCACACAAAGGGACCAAGCCCACACCTGGGACTTGGAATTATATTTCTCAGTCCATAGGCAGGCATCCCTGGTGGCACTGTGGATAAAGCATTAATCTGCTAATTGAAACTTTAGTGGTTTGAACCCACAAGCTGCTCTGCTGGAGAAAGGTCTGGTGGTCTGTCTCTGTAAAGCTTACAGCTTTGAAAACCCTATGATGCACATCACTCTGTTCTATAGAATCCCTATAAGCTGGAATCAGTTTAATGACAATAGGTTTTTGTTTTGTTCATAAGAGGGCTGTGGAAGTTGGGAGCATATGTTTTAGGGGGATGCAGTGTGCAATGAGGTCATTTTATCTTTTTTGGTGGGAATATTACCAGCACTATAGGAAATAAGTCATGTCAAGTCAGAATCAACTTGGTAGTATACAACACCGACAACCACAATTGCTTCCCCAATCTCTTCTTTCAAGCCCTCAAGTCATTTACAGGCAAATCTGGTGAGAGAACTTTGTTTCCTTAATGTTCAAATCTTTACATTTCTTATTTGTCCCAGTTCTGGCAGTCTACTGGTGCGGGCAAGGAGTCTAACAGGTGGGTTGGTCAATCCTTTTTCTCTGAAAACATCCTGCCAAGCCCAAGTGCTTGTTTATCTTGCAACCTAGTGAAGTCTTGGCAGAGAACATGATGCTGAATTTGATGTCTTCAAAGAGAAAATAGATAGGGGTCCAAGAGCTATTAGCGAACCCGCTGGCTCATCTCAAGCAAATAAGACTCCATTTGAGGAACTTCAAATTGTGCTGATAATAGTGTGAGAAATGCTATTTCACATCCAGGGTATTAAGCATGTTCATAGCTGTTCCTCTTCTGTCTCTCTCCCCTAAAAATTATTATTGGTGTTAGTATTTGATTCTTGCTGAGTCTGTATCTCAACCCATTGAAAAGACCTTGTTATAGACAGTAACGGGACGTTAAACATTAAAAATTATTTGGCATGTCCAGTAATGTCCAGTGTTAGAATCAAAGAGTCCACTAGAAATTTGAGCACATTTGTGGGATAGATATCGTGACTAGAAGGTGGAAAAGACAAATGAACAGACAAACAAACAGAACTTTCAGGTCAATTCCAACCCCTGGCAACCCTGTACCACAGAGGAGAACTGCTCCCAGGGTTTCAAAACTGGACTTTGACAGAAGCAGATGTCCACCAGCTGATGGTGGACCCCAAGGGCTATCCTTCTGGTTAACGGCCAAATATTCAGCAACTGTGCCACCAGAGCACCTTTGGAAAGGCGAAGGGGTGGAGCTCACAGGCAGTGCCTTACAATACTTAATTGATATTCCTTTGGGAAGTTGTTTTTCTTTCTCTGCCTCAACCGACATTATATTATATTGTAGGACCCCTGCTGGTGCAGTGGGTCACACATTGTGCTGCCAACCAAACTGTCCTTGGTTCCGACTCACCAGATGGATGAGGCCAGTCTGCTGCCACAAGGCTTAGCCCCCCTGAAACCATGTGGGGCGGTTTTACTGTGTCCGGTAGAGCCTCTATGAGTTGAAGTTGGCTTGAAGGCAATAGTGAGATGGTATATTCTCTTGTGGTATATACAGATTCAAAATAGGCTGTCAGCTAGCTTTTATAAGTAGGTTATCAGTCTCCCTTCCTAGTCTGGAAGTTCCACTGAAAACCGCTCACCACGGGTGACCTTGCTGGTTTCTGAAATACTAGTGGCATAGGTTGCAGCATCCGAGTACCAAGCAAGCTGCCACCGTACAACACAGTGACTGATGAGCAGTGAAGAGGATGCTCACAAAAATGTCACAGAACCAGGAAGTGTTTTTTTCTATTGTATGCGGGGTCATCCTGAGTTGGAGCTGATTTAAAGATAACTAACAAGACAGTACATAATTATGGATCACTACACTAAAATCCATTAGATCAACCATCTCCATGAAATATCACAACTCAATAGCTGCCTACCAATGCACATAGCTGGGTTTTCTTTTGCGTTCTGTTACTAACCATGTGTGGGGGGATGGGATACTTCAATAAGACATTTACTCTTATTTTCTACCTTAGTTTGTTTAAATATAAAATTAGGAGGTTGCTCCATGACAGAAGTATTCCAAGCATGAAAGAGAGATTCAGAATTACAATGAAAGCATAGATAACTACAAAAAAATGAAATTGACTGTTGAGAAAAATCTCTGACACGTGGATAGAGTTTTAAATTTAGAAATAAAGAAGCAATCACAAAGCAACAGATCAACAAAAGCTATAAAAAGTCTATTTTTTAAAAAAGCTGCCAAAAGTATTTCCAGCAAATGTGACAAACTGACAAAGCCTTTATTAATATAGCAAAGCTATACATATCAATAGAAAAATACTAAGAATTCAAAAAATTAAAGGCCAAAACAAACCATTTGTGAAAGAGGGAATATAAATTGGTTATCAAGTATACAATAAAAATTTCTCCCATTAGCAATCAAATAAATGAAAATATTTTAAGTTAATTACAATGCATTCCTATTGTATCCTCACAAATATTATAAATAATACGTTATATAATAAATATTATATAAGATCCCTGGTGACATAGCGGTTATGCTTTGGGCTGCAATCCACAAGATAAGCAGTTTGAAACAACCAGCCGCTCCTTGGGAGAAAGACGAGGCTTTCTACTCCTGGAAGCAGGAACAGTCTCAGAAAGTCATAAGGCAGTTATAGATTCGCTGTGAGTCGCATGGAGTCAACTTGATGGCAGTGAGTTTGTTTTGATAATTCTCTGAAATTGAATATATAGATATAGATATGGATATAGAGATATAAGGATATAGAGATCTATCGTGCAAAAAGAAAGAAGTACGTCCAGATGGAGCAGAGGCCAGGATGGCGCCATCTTGCACATACTGTTAGGAGAGGCCAGTCCCTGGAGAAGATCGTCGTGTTTGGTCAAGTGGAGGGGCAGTGAAAAAGAGGAAGGCCCCATCAGGTGGTTTGACACCTTGGCTGCAGCAATGGTGCTGCTCAGACACAGGGACTAATGCAAGGAAGGCGCAGGAGTCGGCAGTGTTTCCTTCTGCTGTGTGTAAGATGGCACTTAACAACAGCACGTGTAAGAGAAAGCCAGGATGCATTCCTTAAGGTGTTGTTGCTTGTGATATAATTTCTAAGAATTAAAACTAAATGCAATTATCTAACTATTTAATATTGTTATTATTAATAATGATGAAAATGGAAGGAATTTGTGCTCAAATGCTGCAGTATGGTTTGAGTAAACCAATACATAACACGTGTCTATCAAAATCACATCATGTATACCACATAGCAAAACGGAAAATGATGTATGAATTAAATGCCATAAGAAATAAAAGCATTACTATTACTAGTATTTCCAACCCTGGTGTATTTTAAAGGAACATGTGCATGTGTTCAGCACAAAATCTTGGAGACTTCTTGATTTCTTTCTGTTTTCCTGATTTCTTTTTATCTCATCAATGTACCAGCAAAATCTTTTCACTCTATCTTTAAACTGTCCCAGGAATCTGACCACTTGTCCCTAAATCCACTGACATCAAATAAAATTTTTCTATTTATGAGCACCATACTTTCTCTTTCTACTCCTTTTGCTCTGTGCTTTCTACATTAAGGTAACGCTATAGGGAAGTTCCATACTGTCCAACATGGTGACTATGGATTGTTGGCAGCAGTCAACAGCAACAATGTGCAGAGGAGCCTCGTGCAGTGCAAGTGGATACGCACTCAACTACTAGCACCGGATGGATGCTGCAAGCCCATGCAGAGGCGCCTCCAAAGACAGCCCTGGGGTCTGCTTCTGGAAGGATCAACCTTGACAAGCGATGGAGCACTTCTGCTCTGCCCAGGTGAGCTCACCATAAGTTGGAACTGACCAAAAGGAAACTTACATTCACAGTAATAATACTGTGATGATTTGCGTGCTTCTATACAGCCTCTTTCCTTCAGATCCACGATGTCCTTATTGTCCCCTGTTATTACTGGAGCAAGCTATTTACCTAATAACCAGAATGGAAGGTGGGAGGATAATCGGAGTAGAACCGGTGTGTATTGAAACACAAGGCTTCCACATCATCTTCACATACGGGGTGAGAAAGAGTCCTGAACGAGAAACTTCCGTAGACTCAGAGTTCAACAGTATCTCGATATTCGAGACCATCAACTGAATCAGTAAGATGCTCTCACCACACATTTTAGGTTCCCCATTATTTATTCCTTTCCTGCGTTTGAACCGCAGCCTAGAAGATTACCTCCATGCTTTTGGTGGAGCCCATTATTGAACAACTTGGAGTTTTGTTCTTGAGAAGTACGATCATCATCGCCCAGGCTCCATATCTAAACTGGGAGCAATGGCATTCACTGACTTTCTAATTTTGTGTCATATGACAGACGTTTGTGTCATCTCCAAACAGTTACTTCTGCTTCGCCTTTGCTGCTGCTGGCCCCGGCTTTGCTGCATTTGGGATCCACGATGCACTTCACAGTAATATTTTTGAAAGAAAATTTAACATATAATGCTACCCCACTCAAGAGGCACAGGATACACAGGTTTGGATGCTGCTGTCTATGTATCAAACAATGCACAGTTCCATGGTAAACTTTTGATTTGTGAATAGGGAACACTCCCATTAAAACAACAATATAAAGTATAGACCAGTACCTGCATAAGCCAGTAACATAGGCACTTTTATCACTATCAAAAACTATAGGCTTGGTAGTTCAAGCTTATCCAAAAGTACCTCAGAAGAAAGACCTGGTGATCTACTTCTGAAAATTCAGCCACTGAGAACCCTATTGAGGAAGGTTTAACTCACCCACAGGACCATCAAGAATAGGTGTGGATTCAAGGAGTTAGTTGATTAGTAAAATTTGTGAAGTTTTCAACATGAATATGTTGGTGGACAAAAACTCCACACCCATAGTCATATAGGAAATTCTTCAACTTGATTACAAATTTCCTATGATTTGACGAAAAGTATTTTCATGATAAGGTGTCCAGAATTTTTTTCTGATTGATTCATGAATATGCACAAAGCATTTACTATGGTATAATATTTGCTACAAGGAACCCTGTTGGTACAATCATTGAGAGCTTGTCCACTATCTGGAAGTTCATTGGTTCAAACTCACTAACTGCTGCACAAGAGCATGATGTGACGTCTGCTTCCATAAAGATCACAGCCTTGACAACTCTGGCCTATGGGATCCTGTGAGTTAGAATCAACTCAACTACAACGGGAAATAGTTTTATGAGAACATTGGCTACATGAAGTAAAGAATCTTGCTTGTCTGTCCTTTTGCATCTTCACCTGGATCAATGGCTCTCCTGCTTCAAAGCATCGAGATGACATTTCTTCAAGTGCTGTAATCAGGTCTTAGATTGTGTGTCTCTAAGAGTATTCTCAAGGGCACCTTCACATGGGAATTCAGAGAGCGAGGTCCTCAGAGACATTGGCCAGGAGACAGAGGTGCAGAATTCAAGAGCCTTCTGATGGGCAGGTGCTGATGGCTTGTTCAACGTTCAGAATTAGAGAGTGAAGGTGACTGGTCACTCAGTGTGCAGAGGGGAGAATCATCGGTTTATTTTGCTGAAGCCCAAATGGTGGGAATTCAACCTTTGGCTGTGCAAGGAAAATAAACAGAGACAATGGCATTTTCACTCTCCTAAGCAGTTTATCCAGATCAATATGGGAAAGATTGCTGCTTCACTGTGGCAGATCTGAGCCTTAATTAAGGATTTTGCTCTCCAAGGTTGACATGCCAGCCACCTTCATGAGTGTTAGAGTATTGAGTTTCTCTTTTAAAAATTTAAAGTTAAGACAACATCAGCATGGCAAAGATAATTCAGGAGAATTTTTTTAAATCCATAGTTCATTTTAGCTTAAAATTTTCTGAAGTAGATTTAAGATGTGAGTAAAATGGTTCTCCTGGTTTTTTTTTCCCTTTTTTTTTTCCAGGATTAAGCATGTATTTATTTTATTTCAGTTAAAACATACATTGTTTCATTGAAATGGTGTAGCACTCCTCACCAACAAGCCACACTGGAATTGTTGGCCTCTAACAGTAAGGTGGGGTATTTACATTATGTACACAGATTCACACCCAGGTTCTCAAAGGTCTTTCATGTCGCTAAATCACATTTGCTTTTCTTCATTAGATCACATTTTGAAAACCACTGCATTTTGAAATTTTAGGCCTTATTTAAAATGTAAATAAGCATTCTGAGGTTGAACTTGCACCCAGTTTTCATGAAAGAAAAAATTGATATTCAACCAGTTTCACTGAAAATATTTCCTTAAATTTTGTACATAAATGGTCAATTTGTTCATAAGGAAGGCTGTACAGGTACTTTTGGTACAATTCTGATATGTAATATGAAGTCATCAAAATGCAGGTAAGAAACTTACAGGAATATATACAATAAACCCAAGCCCCCAAACCTGGTATTATACACATCTATTTACAAATACATATGGACAGACAATGTATGTACATTGATTATCATCAATATTGAAAAACAGGTTAGCTTTAATGGATTAATGCAGTTCTACAAATAACATTACAGTTTTTTTGCCTTATGAATAAAGTCACAGTATCATAGCAAAGAAGGCTCCTTTTGATTGCACTTTCCCTTTAGTCTCATTTTTTATAATTTTCCTTTTTACCCCTTGAATTGGGAGAAAGAGAGAGCTTTCTACTCCAGTAAAGAGTTGTAGCCTCTGAGGCCCACGGGGGCGATCTACTCTGTTGTAAAGGGTCACTATGAGTCGACATCGACTCAAAGGCAGTGAGACCCTCTAGGTTAGCCTGTTAGGGTAGGTCCTCTAGAGAAGAAAAAAGCAAAGATAGATAGATGGTAGATAGATTAGATAGATAGATAGATAGATAGATAGATAGATAGATAGATAGATAGATTTATATCAAGAAAATGACTTTTGCGATTGTAGAAACAGGTAAGTCTGGTCTAGTTCAAGTCCATAAATCACCTGTTAAATTGGAGACTCTACCTGACTCATGTAACTGTGAGGACTGACAAAACCAGGAAGTAGGAAGATGAACACGGAGACAGGAAGACCAAGCAAAGATACCACGGGCTGATGGATGGAAATGTCAATGCTCCAAGGTCAGCAGTTCAGGCTTGTAGTTGTAGAGTCCAATGAATTCAAGCTGGCCAGTCAAATGGCTGGCTGCTGATGCCTCTCAAGGTCAGCAGGTACTATAGTGAGCCATTGCCTCAAGTTCAAAGAACTATAGGTCTATAAGCCACATGAAAGATCCAGACCAGTAAGAAGCACACTAGCTCACCATACGGTCTGCTTATATAGAAATTAGGCATAGCCCTAAGGAAATTTTCTTTCAATTACATCAGGGCTGTGAGCTAAGTAAGGGGTTGCTTTCCTCCTTCATCTATAACAAAGGGTTGGTGGTTTGAGCGGGACAGCTTGCTCCTATAAAGATCTGCAGCCTTAGACCAGTAAGTAGCCATATCTCACTTCCTCTTGCTTCCTGGTAGTCAGGTGATAAGAGTGAAACACGCCTCCATTTTCTATCCTTCTTTATTCTGACACCAACCATCCTGCCACTGCACACTGCATGTATGCAGGGCTCCATAATTCCTTACAATGGGCACACAGAATTCAAAGACAATGCTCACAATTAGCGGGGTTTATTAGGGAAGTCAATCAGTTACCAAAAGTCAGGGTCAACAAGTAGCAAGGATCCACTCATGGTCCATAGCAGCACTTCTCCTCAGCCAGCAGTGAAGTCTCTCTGGTCTTCAGACTCAGACACATGGACCCTTGACCTTTGGTTCCGTGGACCAAGAAGCATCCTATTGCTCTAGCGCACAGTCCCATAGTCTTGGGCCAGATGAGGAGGAAGTACCCCATAGTCCCAGCACTACTCCTTTGAAACTCCTTCAAAATTTAGTTTATAGACACAGATCTAGAGCAGGGGTGTCAAACTGG
>NW_022106189.1:24031491-24032919 GCF_000313985.2 Echinops telfairi | reverse complement strand
TATTCCTGAATCCTCACTTCAAAATATAAATTTAACAAAATTTGTAAATGTGATGTGGTCCGCATAAATCTTGCCTGGTGCACCAAATGGCCCGTGTTTTAATTGAGTTTGATAACCCTGATCTACAGGAGGCTATTTCAATGGTGCCGGGATTTCTCTCTCTGTCGGAGGTGGCTCTTAAACTCAGAGGGTTGGGTTTGATGGAGATGTGGTTTTGTCTTTCAGCAGACCATAGCCCCAAGGATTTTAAATCACACCCTCTAGTAAAGTGGCCTTAAAGACATATCCCACCCTAATCCTATAAAAGAGAATATTCTCCAAAATGGGATTACAGATGCAGGCATAGAGTCCAGAATGATCGTACATCACATAAGGAATATGGCTAGAAGGGCCATAGTAATTGACTATCTCTCACTTCGGTTGCTACAAGGCAGTTCTACTTTGGCCTATGGGGTCACTATGAGTTGCAATTAGCCCTGTGGTACTAGGTATTGGATTTGGGTTTCCCTACAAAACATACGTTAGGCATGGGTTAGAACCTGGCCATGCCCAGGAGCCATTTCCCCTCAGTATGTCTTTATTTCTTTGCCCATCTGAACATGCTGGTCCTTCTGCCTAAAACATTTCCCCCTCTATTTCTCTAACTCAAACCCCAGGACTCAGCTTAAGATCGCTTCGTCAAGGACCTCTTCCTTTTACTTTGGTCACTTTCAAGTTCATTGTGATGATTGTCATTATCTGTTCCATGGAAAAAAATAGCAATATAGTATGAAATGCTTCATCCCCCGAACTGCCCTGATAGATGATTGAAGAGAGACTTTCTATGTTTCCAGTCCTTAACTCTTAAAAAAGTCTTTAACCGTATTGGGTGCTAAGTGTTTTTGAAATGATTTAATTATTGCATACATATAAGAACTTAAGATATGTACTATTTTGAGCCCACCCATACTGAAAAATGAAAATGTTCATTCAAGATAGAATTATATATATGCTATATATGAGCATTTAATATAAATCTGTACTTAATATAGTTGAGTATCTATATATGACTCATCAACATGCATCATTATTAAATGGGATTCTTCTCTGGGTGAATAAAAGGGCCTATTTGAGAAATGCATTTCCTGGAATATATCCATTGGAACTGGTCTTTTGAAAATGAATATATAAAAGCCTTTCCTTGTACAGAATAGCATCACCAGTAATAAGGGAAACCAGTATTTCTAGAACCTCTTGTAGGGTTTTCATAATTATCAGTACTTGAAATGTTATCTCAGCCTTTACAAAGATTGCATTAGCATAAAATGCTGTGTTCTTTGATTTAATATATTCTTTGAAGGGGAAAATATTCACTAGCACTAGGAGCTGGAATAGAAAATTATTACCTGCCAGGTGACAAATAGTACTTTACAATGATGAGATATATAT
>NW_022106189.1:24028159-24030039 GCF_000313985.2 Echinops telfairi | reverse complement strand
GAAACCAAATTCATTGCCATTGCTGATTCAAAGCAATAGCTAACATTTCTGAGACTATAAATCTTTATGGGAGCAGACTGGTCCGTTTGAACTGCTGGCTTTATGACTAGCAGTCCAATGCCTACATTACAGCACTACTGAGGCTCCTTGATTTATTCCCCGACTTGGCTGAACATGGCTCATTTTGTCATACTATCAGCTGACTCAATGCCCACCTACTGGTCCAGAAATTAATAGTAAGCAAGACTACAGAAGCCTTATCTTCATACACTTTGTCCACTCTCATTTTCTTTTACCCTCAGTCTGACATGCACACAAACACCTACACTTCACTCCACAAATACATGCACACTTGCACACTTGCATGCCACATCTTACAGCAGGCTGACAGGTTCAGAGGTGAATTTTAAAGTTATCTCTAAGTAAATGAGAAAAATCGTGGGGCAAGATTATGGAATTCCTCATTAACATAAAAGAAATGATGAAGATGTGCATGATCTAATTATTAATGTATTTCAATGTATCTTCTTTAACAAATTGCATCACATTCAGCAAGCATTCCTTTATCTCTGAAACCAAACCAGTTGCCATTTAGTCATTTCCAACCCAGATATTC
Organism: Echinops telfairi; assembly: GCF_000313985.2. Classification (NCBI taxonomy): domain Eukaryota; kingdom Metazoa; phylum Chordata; class Mammalia; order Afrosoricida; family Tenrecidae; genus Echinops; species Echinops telfairi. Next base: position 24,029,423 of record NW_022106189.1, on the reverse strand, counting down.
ACTCACAACTCCTTTGAGACAAACTTTCTGATTATCCACCACTTTTCTCAAAGAGTGAGGCAACTTATTTTAGCCTGGTTTGAAATTCATTTAAGATTCATGTATGCAGAGTTCTAGACAAAACACTAACCTTTTGGTGTTTGGCCTTAACTTTGTCAAACATAATTTCCTGCTGAAAAAAAATTTTAAATGTTAATTAAAAACGCTCAAAGAGTCCTAGTCAAAAAATAGTCCTGAACTTAGACCCGTTCGCGCCTACAAAATGATGAGATACAGTAAGAAGCATATGGATTAAATGTCTTCGCAAACTTAATGTGAAATTAAAAATTAGTCAGTGTTTGGAAAACATATCTGCTTTTTGATGAATTAACTAGTGAAGACATTCGCACATGATCTATGATCAATGGCATTCAGTTCCAATTCCTTTGGCCACAATTTAGCGCATGAGCACAGATTAGACTCACAACCTTCCTGATTTTTCACCAGGAGTTCAAGGTGGAATGAGAAGCAAGGGAAACCTACAGTCAGATGAGGCAGTTAGTTTGGTGTAGTAACACGGACCCCGATGCCATTTTCAACCTGGCCCACCTCAGTGAGTGAACACTGATTTCTAACCAAAATCCCAGTTTACTATTTCTTGGGCTTACAGAGATGATTGAAAATGTAGAACATTTGGCCTTCCGTGTGAACATGAGTCCATAAATCATTATAATTTTAGGTAATTTATAATTTATACTCTGCCTCATTGCAAAAGGGATTTGAATTGGCTCACCATAAAATATATATGCAATTGGACTCCTAATTAATCCAAAAGAATGAGTATGAGAACACCTGTTTCTCTGATAGGTGAATGGATCTTTTAATTTTAATTTTTTTAGCATTCATTAGACAAACATCCATCCTTATCATACTATGTGCTTAGCGCCACTCTATGCACTTCAGAAGCAGGGATAAATAAAGCAAACTGTCTGCTTAGAATGTATCACTCAGCGAGAGAGACAGACAGGAGAGATACAGATGATGTTTGTACTGCAGGTAACTGCTTCATCTAAGATACCACACGTTTTCTCTAAGTACGGGAGGTAATCGAGTTTTAAATAACCATATTCACCCTGGCTGAGAAAGAAGAGAAGAGAAAACAAACACATTGCCCCCGAGCTGAGTATAATGGGATGCCGTACTCACTTCTCATCTGAAACAAATCATTAGAGCCCTTCAGTGATTGGTGCCTCCTCTGCGAATAAATAGCATTTTTCCAAAGGAT
>NW_022106189.1:24013086-24026895 GCF_000313985.2 Echinops telfairi | reverse complement strand
CCGAGTTTAGAAAGCTAGAAGTTCAAATTCAGGGTGCTTCGGTATAAGGAAGGATTTTCTTTATCAAGTCTGGTGGAAGCACCTTCTCTCCTGTAAGTGTTTCCTAGTTCATTGGAGGTCCCCTTCGTGCAAGGCCTCAATCTTTCTCTGTCACTGTTCTGTCCCCAGCTTGTTTAATCTCTTTTATATCTCCAACAGCACAGATTTAAGAAGCACCCAACAGGAAACCTGACTCATTTTCATAGCAGACACAACTACTCACCCAATGGGATTATAACATGAGGTTCGTGTTTACAACACACAGTTTGAAGTATCTACATTAGGATTTATCACCTTATTTTGAGGTGACACAATTTGGTCCAAAACATTGTGAATAAAATAAAGTTTCACATTCCAATCTGGGCTGCAATCTGCTTTCTTTGGTTCCCCCCACCCCCCAAATTTGTCTTCACTTATTAAAAAGCTGTTATAACTCCATTTGATATAATGTCAGCAAATGATAATCTTGAGACCTGCCTATCTCGTGTCTACTATTTTAATTTTGCTTGAGACAGTTTATATTTCCAGACAAGCAAAGTGCAATTTCAAAGGGAAAAATATGATTGATTTTTATCTGTTAAAAAGAGAGCACAGCCGCACACACAGAAATGTCAGAGAACTTCCCTTTGTAATAATTACTTTGAGGGAGAATGAAGATTTTACACCAGACATGGGGGCTTTTTTGGACAATTATATTATTTTAGCATTTTTACTTCTTATTTGAATGTACCTTCTTCCTTGACTGGAAGTTTTTACTTCCTTACAAACACTTCAAAGCTCAACGTATAAAGTCATAACGACTAAACCTTTGCCCCTCTGGTAACGTTCATGGGAATGTGCTATTTCCATTTAAATCCCTACCAGATCTTTTGAAAACTGTTCACAACCTTCAATAATGAACAACCTCGCATCAATGAACACCATTATCTCAATCACATATCCATAACCAATAAATACATAGACAAGTCTTCGGTTTCCTATATAATGCAAGCATTCATTCACACTTCCATCGGAAGAGTTGTCATAAGAAGCCAGCCTATTAACATATACTGGGAGGACAGAGCCCTGGTGCCATAGTGGGAACTCAGTCTGCCATGATCCGAAAGGACAGCTGTTCAAAACAGTCAGGGTTTCCATGGGAGAAAGATGTTGCTTCCTGCTCCTGAAAGCAACTATAGTTTCAGAAAGTGGTGGACAATTCCACCCTGTCCTCTAGGGTCGCTATCAGTGGGCATTGACCAATAGCAGTGAGTTTTGTATTGACTTGTGAGAGACAGATGTGGAAGTTCTCTGAAAGCAAGGATCATTTTCCTTCCATTATCCACAACGTATAGTTAATAGTGGCAGAAACCAATCATTGTCTACTTATGTGTTTGCAACCAAGTCACCAACAAACCTTTGCTAAGTGCCTATTATAGGCAGCTTTGGTGAGTCAGTAGCAGAATCCTTGCCTTTCATGCAGTAGACCCATGTTCCATTCCTGGCCAGTGCTCCTCATGCATAGTCATGTCAGCAGAGATTTTCATATTTCTATGAGTTTGAATAAGCATCAGCAGAGCTTCTAGGCAAAGACAGATGAGGAAATAAGGTCTGGCCATCTACCTCTGAAAAATCGACCAGGGATAACCTTCAGTAGCACAGCACTGCCCTCTGTAACCCATCACGGGGGGCAGAGGCCTCAGCAGTGTTGAGTTTCCGTGTACATCGGTGGCAGCTACAACAACTTGGTAAAAAACTTCATCTGTTATCCATTTGTAGAGGTTGTGGAGTTGCCATTTCTTTGGGATCACATCTAATCTAATTTTAAGATATCAGGATGTATCCTCCTCTCATACTCTTGCCTAACAACAAGGAATAGGAAACTGCACGACCACAAAGCTTTGAAAAGCCAACCCTAGGATTTCCCCGGCTTGATCTCCAGCTCGTTTGTTTCTGGCTAGTTTCCACTATGACCAGGACCTGCCTCCATCACCTATTTGGTCCCCTAGATCTTGGTGTTTAGATTCGTTGCTTGTATTTTGCAATACCCCCATCAGCCACGCGCCCCCCACCATTTTTTTTTTTTTTCAGGACAGGCTGGATATTTTTCAGGATAGGCTGAATATTTTTTCAGGCCTTTTAACTCTTATTGTGTCTCTATTTCTGTTTCAGAGAAATGTGGTAGAACCTTACTTTTTGTGTTTTATCCTGTAACTCCACATGCTTTCTCTGGCTGATGAATGGATTTAAAACACACACACACACACACACACACACACACACACACTGGAATTGACCAAGACCCTCAGTGGGTTATCATGGAAGTATGGCAATCATTTGGGGGCCTCCATACTTCTATGACAACTCACTGAGGGCCTGGTCAATTCCGGTGTGTTTTTACACAACACAATATCAATTTTGTCCAAATGAAATGCTACCTTAATACACATTTTATATTACTATTTATCCAAAATAGACTTGCTAAAGATAATGAAAAAAGTGAAGCTATTAGGTAACCACCTTGCCGTTATACTAGTCATAAGCTTAATGTAGCATTACAGGAGTTTCCCTTATTCTTTTAAACTACTACTTTCTCTCTAATGTAAAGCCAATATCTAAAAAATATTTTAAATTAAAAAGATTTTAAACCAGTTGTTTAAATAACAAGATTTTCTAAGAAAACTATGATACACAGAAAAATACCAACAATGGAAGGCAGACCAATATTGTAGAAGCAGGTTAGCTTTTTGTTTAGAAGGCCCTATCTTATCTCTACCACTATCTATCTGCTTGTAGTATTGTGGTGGTGTGTGTGCTGCTATGATGCTGAAAGCCATTGTGTTAGTCTGGGTACTTTAGAGAAACAAATCCACAGAAACGCATGTATAAGAGAGAGTTTTATATAAAGGTGAAGTGCACATCATGACCAACACCAATACACAAAGTCCTCCTCCATCTCACAAAACAGACATAATGATGCCGACTGCAGGAGGAAAGCCGAGTCAGTGAACGTGTAAGCATCTCAGCGCTGGCAGGGGTCTCCACACAGCTGCTCCAGCACCCAGGGCTGCATCAGGTAGGTCCATGTGACTTCTTGGAGATGTCTTGCAGGAAGTGAACCTTGCCAGCTGAAGTATGGCAGCTGCGCCCTGGTCTGACCATCACAAAGCAAGAGACCCAAGAACTAGAAAGGTGGGGCTCACCAAGCCATTTATCCCTCTGCTCTGCAATAAACCCCACATGTGTTTACCGGCCAGGTTGGCACAATAAACTAACTACCTCAGCCATGCCACTAATATTTCAGATACCAGCAGGGTCACCCATGGTTGAGAGATTTCAGCAAAACTTTCAGATTAAAACAGACCAGGAAGAACGACTTGGTGTTTTGTTCTTAAAATATCATTGGAAATCTCATGGATCACATAAGAGTCTTGTCCAATATATTGTCCTGTAGGTTAGAAGGCACTCAAGTAGCTCAGTGGCCAGACCAGTGGACACAAGCAGGCCAAATATTGTGAAGGACAGGAAAGCATGTCCTTCTCTTATGCATCAGGGCCCCATGCCTCAGAGCCCATTCAACTGCAATGAACACCAAGTTCGTATTTCTCTTTACCCAGGAATTGCCTTGCCAATATCAACCATGTGTTCTCTGTACCTCATTCCCCTCATTTGGACAATCAGGAAAATGATAGCTCATTATCAAGATTTCTGTACATACTGGTATAAACCACATGAGATGGGTGATATGATTAATGTTCAATATATGCTTTTTAAATTATAAACTAACTATGGTGATAATGGCATCTAACACTGAGAAATTAGAGGGATCAGGCAGATACTTTTCTAAGTCTTTTATTTCAATCAACCATCCTTTACAATAGGTATTATTCTTGCCAAAGAAAGCTGTAGAAGGACAGGCTGGATATTTTGCCTAGCCAAGGTCACAAAGTAAGTAATTGACAGAGACAGGATTCAAAACCGTGCAAGCTGGCTCCAGGGCGCCTTTCTCTTTACTCAGCAGACCTTTTGCATTTAAAGAGTTATCAAGCATAGGCGATGGGAAAATTCAAAGACAAGTTTTGCAACAAGTTCTGAAACTTGGCAGGATTGCACAAGAAACATTGATTCTTGCTGCACTGCATTTATCTCCACAGATTTAGCAGCTGCACACCAGCAGCGGTGCTTATCTCTAACATCAACTTCTGTGGGGACTGTACTGGATCACCCTGATGAAAATAAAATGAATTCTTTCATATCTCACCTGAATTAAATACAAAGAGTTCTCTTGATATTGGATATACAGTATTTCTTAGAGGTGTCTAGCCTGAATGAGAGGGAAACTGATGGAAATTTATAGGAAAGAATTAGTAATAACGTGATTAAATGGAAAGTTTATTGAAAGTAACTAAAATTAATGAAGAATGTTGATAAATATGAATATTAATTAAAATAATAACAATAAATGACATCAAACTAGAATTTAAATGGATATGATTCAAACTGAATGAAACTCAATGGAAATGGATAGGTTGGTATCTGAATTTTGATTGATATTAAAAATCTTCACAGCTTATAATACACCATTAGTTCAAAGACAGAATTTCCCAAGACTTTCTAGATCTGTATAAGCATGTATTCGCTATGAATTTACTTATAGGAGGAGAAACTGATAAAATTTAAATCATGCTTCATAGATCTAAAGTGCTTTAACAATTATATATTTATCTATGAATTGACAAAGAGAAAGAAACCATTCTAATTTTCAATTATGAGCATTTCTATGAAAATTCTCTGACCCCTTATAAGCTAAAACCATAAAATCAGGCCATACTTAACAATATCTTCACTACTTCTCATTTTCTTCCTCTTGTCATTTTTTTTTCTCTTTGTCACCAGAGATGAATTTAACTTACAGAGTTCCGAAAAATTTCTTTATGCCATAAAATAAAAATCTCTCCCTATAGGCTTAATTAAATTAATAGATACTTGTTCAGTGCAAGAAGTCATCCGATAATAATTAACTTTCATAGAGTCTGCACTCATATGAAATTTAAAGACTGTAAGCTCAGATGTCTGAAAAACATTGATTTGCATCTTGAGTCTGTTACCAACAGCTGTGTGATGGTTGGTAATTTGCATCTTGTATGTGTCCTTGTTTTTTCTGGAAGTACTGGTATACCACCAGGTCTTTCTGTGACGGCATATCTGCGTGAACTGTAAGAGCCAACCATTTGGTTACCATGCAGGAATGAAGTTAATAGCTATAATTTTTATTATCCCCCTACTAAACAACATCCTAAGGAGCCCGGATGGTAGTGTCAGGTAAATGTTAGACTGCTAACAGCAAGGGCTATAGTTTAAACCCTACAGCTACTCTAAAGAAGAAAGATGAGACTATGTGCTACTCTAAAGAGCTGTAGGCTCAGAAACTCTATCTAACGTTGTAATAAGCAGAAATGACCCAATGGCAGTAGACTTGGTTTGGGTTAGCGACATCATCATAACCTGATAAAAAAAAATCATAGTTATCAAGGAGTTTATTTTATTGGAGCAATGATAAATGTACATGAAAACGGTAGTCATAAAACTAAGTAGAGCATATTAGGCAAATGTACTGTAAGGGGGAAAAATACTTCTGAAAGTATTAAAAATCAAAGTTGTCATCTTAAAAACTAAGATGTGCCTGACTCAAGTCCTGGTGTTTTCATTTACCTTATATGGATATAAAATCTGGTCAATGAATAAGAAAGACTAAAGACAATGAGTTAAAACATTAAATTTACTATGGACTCGCAAACAAAAAACAAATAGAGCTTGGAAGAAATCATGCATGCTCCTCAGAACAAGGATGATGAGACTTCATGGTAAGTATGTATCAGAAGGGACCAGTTCCTAGGGAAGACATCATGCTTGGTAGACTAGAAGGTCAGCACAATTGGCACATGATTACTCCAGTGGTCTCACACATAGCCGGGATCCTGAGGCTGGAAGCGCTCAGTGCAATGCTTGTTCTACTGCACACATGGTCCCTGAGACATTGTTGCATGTGGATCCAAGAAAAATTACATCCATGACAACTTCAGTATTTTCTCTGTTTATCCAGGTGTTTATTGGTGCAGTTGCAAGATGTACTTTACGTTGAAGTGTCATGTATGCTGAATGCTTATGTCTTTGACCTTCATTGATTAGTGTTTTAAGACTGCTGGCAGCAATCAAGGTTGTTTCATCTGCACACCTCTCAAGTTGTTAGTGAGTCTTCCTCTGATCCGAATGCTTTTGCTCATCTTCATTTGGTCCACCTTCTTTATTTCTTTACTCTGGTCTACAAGTTGATTAATTATGATGAAAGCACACAAATATCCATACAGCTTTCCTGACTTTAACCATACAGCATCCACTTGTTTGGTGTGAATGACTGAATTTTGGTCTCTATACAGGTTCTTCATGAGCCAATTAAGTGTTCTTGAGTTCCTATTCTTTTCAATTGTGACCATAATTTGTCATGTTCCACACAGTTGAATGTCTTCGCAAAGTCAATAAAACACGGAATCATATCTTACTGATGTCCTCTCCAATTTGACCCAAGATCCATCTGATCTCAGCAATAATAACTCATTCTATGTCTTCTTTTTCTTTTAGGATTATAAGTTTAAAAAAATTCTGGATGTATTGCTGTTGAAGATTTTTTTTCAGGAAAAGCAACTTTTAATCTAGTACATTTAAACAAGCTGAACCTATATAGCTCTATCAATCACAATTCATATATGTTGTTCATTTAAAACATCTGTTAAAATGTATACAATTAATGGAATCACCAAGATATGAAATATATCTCAATATAGGCAAATTAGGTAGAACCCGGGGAAAAAAAAAAACCGGAATACCTTTTCAAAGCTTTGTATTAAAATTAAAAAAAAAAAACAAGCTAATTACCTTCAAAGTACTCTCCATTACATATAACACATTTGTCAAATCTGCGATTCCATTCTTGCTTGCCTAATGGGAAAAATGGGTGCTATGAAAGATCCACCCAGTGGAGGATTTTTCTGTTTGGGGTTGGGGTGGGGGTGGGGGGTGTAAACCTCATACGATAACAGAGGTAAAACAAACAAGTAAAAAGTTGTAACCCCAGGACACCAATCTTTCTTTTTCATTTTTGGGGTATTTTAAAAATATATTTTTTGTTGTATTTCTGTTGTATTTTGTCTTTCTCCCACTGTTAATTTCTATTAATAGCTACTCTCTAAAATATAGTTGAACTCCCCCTGAGGATCCTGTTGCTGCAAATATTTATAGGCGGAGACAGGCTTATCTTGCTCCTGCAGAGTCACTGGCTGATGCAAACTACCAACCTTGCAGTTATCTTTACCTTTGGTACTACCAGGGTCCTGTAGTCAAGTACATCCACGTGAGCCAAGCAAATAATAGTGGTCTTCAGAATGCATTTTGAGGTTCTAACAGTTCTTTATTTATGTATTACTGCAAGGATTTTCTAATTATCATCAGTGAAATTTTAGTTGCATATGATAATGTTTGATAATGTCTGGATTCTGTTAGATCACCTTGTTGTTTATCATAGGGACAGATAGTATTTCTTCTACTCAGTTGGCTAGGTGGCTGTATTCCAAATTTCTTAGTATAAAGTAGCAGCTCTAGCAAAAGCTACATCTACTTGTTGAAAGATTTCAACTGGCATTTTTCCATTTTTTTGCCAATGCTTCAGTGCAGCTTAGGCTTCCTCCTTTACCATCATTGGTACTTGACCGTAGGCTACATCTGCAATAATTGAATATTGATCAGTTCTTTTAGGCACAGTGATTATCCAGGACTCCTTATTTTGCTCACTAAAGCCTTTAATTTTGCAGCTAAGGTTAGAATGTGTTGGGTCTTGTACATTTTAAGATCGGTTTTAATTTTCTTCAGCTTAACATGAACTGCCAGTGAGTCACTGATGATCTGTCTGTTCCACAGCCAGCCCAGGAACCTGTTCTGACTGATGATATTGAGCTTCTGCATCTTTGCTTTACACCAGCGGTTTTCAACCTTCGGGTCGCAATCCCTTTGGGCGTTGAATGACCCTTTCACAGGGGTCGCTTCAGACCATCGGAAAACACATATTTCCGATGGTCTTAGGAACTGAGACACCGCTCCTTTATCTGTCTCCAGAAGGGTCCGCCCACATGCAGATATGCCCACCTATGAGTACCGGGAGTGAAGACTATTGCTTCAAGACAAAATTCCATTTATTTGTAATTAGAAACAAATATTTCACAATGTATAATTACATATTGTTTTTGTGATGAATCACTATGCTTTAATTATGTTGAATTTTTTAACCATGAATGTACATCTTGCATATCAGATATTTACATTACAATTCATAATACTAGCAAAATTACAGTTAAGAAGTAGCAACGGAAATAATTTTATGGTTGGGGTCACCACCACATGAGGAACTGTACGTATTAAAGGGTCGCGGCATGAGGAATGTTGAGAACCACTGCTTTTCACAGACATAATAGATTTTACTCCAGTGTATTCCATTTGGTGAGTGATAGAGTTGCAATTTATGTTATTGAAAAAAGGTTTTGCAATGAATAAATCATTTGTCTTGAAAAATTCTATCATGTGATATCCTGGTATTCTTACCAAGGTCTTATTTATTTTCCAAATATCATTCTTTCTTCTTTGTTTCCAAACTTTGGATTCTAATAACTAGTAATTATCAATTCACATTAATTGCATATTTGATCAATTTCAGATTACAGGCATTAGAAAAAATTGTCAATTTGTTCATCTTTGGCATGAACAGTTGGTTCGTAAATGTGAACGATAATTGTATTGACTGGTCTTCTTTGAAGGTATATGGCTATTATCCAATTACTGTCAGAGTTGTACTTCAGGATAGATCTTGAAATAGTTCAGGATAGATCTTGAAAATTGAAATACAGATCTTGAAATATGACTATGACTGTGATGCCCTTCCTCTTCAATATCTTCTTCCTGGCACAGTAGACCGTAGAGTCACCCCATTCCAATTGGTCAATATCAATCCATTACAGTGCATTAGCGATTAGGGTATGGATCGAGATACAGTTCATTGCATTTTTAAAATGTCCAGTTTATTTATTTTCATAGTTTGTATATTTCATGGTCATATTATGAATGGGTGTTTGCAGTTCTTTTTTCTTCTTTTGAGTTATGCCATATTAACAACTGCAGGTCCCTAAAGTTTTACTCCACTCCTGTCCTTAAAGTCCACTCTAGTTTATTGACAAGCTGTTTCCCAGTATTCTCTTGAGTGTTTTCAACCGGAGGGCTTCTTCCCCTGACACTGTGTCACTCACTGTCACGATGCTATTAGAAAAACTTCATTAGCATTGTTTTCTTGAGCTGTAGACTATCTTGGCCTTCTTCCTAGTCTTTTTCAGGCAGGAAGATTCATTGAACTCTATCCACCACTTGTTTGCCTGCTGGTTTTGAAATACCAATAGCATAATTTCTATAACATCACAGCATTATGTCTATAACGTCACAGCAACACTCACAGTACCACGGTATGGCAAGCTGACATACAGTTGGTGGCTATGAAGATTGCAGCTCACAACCCTACGGGGCGGTTCTACTCTGTCACATGGTGTCTCTCTGAATCAGAATGGTCATGACGGTACACAACAAAGACATCTCAGTCATCAAGCCTTTGCACTACATTACATTCCCTGCAATGCCACTCTTTCCCTGTATTCCTAGCATGTACTTAACCTCCCACTTCAGTCACTTCTCTTCTCAAGCATTTCTTTCACAGAAAGCTCACTGCCACCGAGTTGCTTTTGACTGATACCAAAACTATTGGACAGGGTGGAGCTGCCCTCTTTAGGTTTGGAGCAAAAGGTCTCAACTTTCTCCCATAAGAACTACTGGTGGTGGAGTCACACAGCTGATATTGCAGTTGTAGCCCAACACAAAACCCACTCTGTATGAACAGGACTCCTTCTTTCACAGAAAAAATATAGAAAGAACTTAGCCTACATAATACATCACCTATCTGAAAAATTTGTAAGTACCCTTTCATTTCTACAATAACAAGCCTTCTGAGGAGAGCAATACAACTCATCTCTATCCCCATGTGCCCTTCCTCTCACTAAACCCCAATGAAACCAACCCACTCTCACTGAGTTTGTGCTGACTCATAGCAACTCTCTATATAGGGTTTCTGAGAGAACACATCTTCGTAAGAGGAGACAACTTCCTGTTTCTCCCTTGGGTTGACTGGTGGGTTTGACCATTGACCTTGTGGTTAGAAGTCCAACGCTTACCCTCCCTTTTAGAATGCACACTATTACCTGACATAAATAGATATTATTATATGTTTAGAGTATATTGGTTGATGAACTCCTACTAGAATATATATCGTGGAAAGTTGAGACTGTGCTGTTTTTGTTCAGTGTTGTACTGCAGCCTTTACAAATGAATGCCCATTTTGTCCTAGACATTTCACAATTGAATGAATAATGGGACTATGAGGTTAAGTAGATGATTGCCATAATTTAGAAATGCGGATACTGCTGCACAAAGTGGCTGAATAATTCCTTTCCCCCAATAGGCTCTATACTAAGTGGAGAAAGCGACACAAACAAACTTCCCTCAAGTTGCTTCAGACTCATAGGAACATTCTAAGACAAGAGTCAGACTGCACGCTAGGGTTTCCAAGGCTGGACATTTTTACAGGAGGAGATAACCTCATCCTTTTCCTGCAAGTGGAAAGCAGATTAGCATATCTTAGTGTCGATTCTTTTTTGTTTGTTTTTGTTTCTTTTAAAAAAATCAATTTATTAGGGGCTCATACAATTCTTATCACAATCCACACATACATCAATTGTGTAAAGCATATTTGTACATTCATTACCCTTATCATTCTCAAAACATTTGCTCTCCACTTAAGCCCCTGGCATCAGTTCCTCATTTTTCCCCTCCTTCTTTACTCCCCACTCCCTCATGAACCCTTGATAATTTATAAATTATTATTTTGTTATATCTTGCCCTGCCAATGTCTCCCTTCACCCACTTTTCTGTTGTCTGTCCCCCAGAGAGGAGGTCACATGTAGATCCTTATAATCAGTTCCCCCTTTCCAACCCACCCTTCTTCTACCCTCCCAGTATCGCCACTCACACCACTGGTCCTGAAGGGATCATCTGCCCTGGATTCCCTGGGTTTCCAGTTCCGATCTGTACCAGTATACATCCTCTGGTCTAGCCATATTTTTAAGGTAGAATTAGGATCATGATAGTGGGGGAGGAGGAAGCATTTAGGAACTAGAGGAAAGTTGTATGTTTCATCATTGCTATGTCACACACTGACTGGCTCAAAGAACAAAAAATCACATCATTGTGTGCTCACCTCCATGATATGATCGCTGAAGACAAATGGGTGCATAAGGAAATGTGGTGAAGAAAGCTGATGGTGCCCGGCTATCAAAAGATATAGCATCTGGGGTCTTAAAAGCTTGAAAATAAATAAACGGCCAACTAGTTCAGAAGCAACAAAGCCCACATGGAAGAAGCACACCAGCCTGTATAATCACAAGGTGTCAAAGGGATCGGTATCACGCATCATCAGAACAAAAAAAATCATATCATAGTGAATGAGGGAGGGTGGGGAGTGTGGAGTGGAGACCCAAAGCCCATTTGTAGGCCACTGGACATCCCCTTACAGAAGGGTCTCAGGGAAGAGATGAGCCTAGTGTCAATTCTTAAACCACATGCTCAATGCTTCCCCTTTAGGTGGGACATGCCTTTTTCAGCACCATAGCCCAATCCCCTCATTTTATTATCTTCCTGATGTCTGATGCATTTGTATATATAAGGCAAAAGAGAAATATTAGATCATATAAGGAACCTATGCTGTATAGTACTGGAATTGTGTTCTTTTCTGACCAGGAGAAAGAGTTATTTTTGGAAGACAAGAGGTATTACAAGAGAATTTTATTTCAAAGCCCTAGGAGGAAGAAAACTTTACCCAGCCAACCTGGTTAAATTCAATATTTCTTGCCACATACCTCACCCCCATACATGTTAAGCTTCTCCAAGGTTCCCTCACACTGGAGATTTTAGGGAACTTCCATGGGGTAGCAAAGGATTTTGGGAAGTGTAGTCCTGAGGCGTTGTCTGTCCAAGTCTTCACCTTATCTCTCTTGCCCAGTCTCAGATCATATAGACTATATTGGTATAGAACTCAAAAGGAGAGGGGGGAGGAGAGAAAGGGGAAACCAATTGACCTAAAGAAAGTTCAGCCCAAATCTATAAACTAAACTACATGTCTCCGTTTATACCATCTCAGAGTTTGTGAAACATACCATGCTTTTAAGCACATCTACTCACAGACTTGCAATAAAACTACTTCCTTGTCATCATCGCCATCATCATCATCATTGTTATCATCATCATCATCATCTCAACGGTATAATTGGTACCTACTCAAAGTGACCCTATAGCAGGGGTCCTCAAACTACGGCCCGCGGACCACATGTGGCCCACTGAGGACATTTATTGGGCCCACTGGGTGTTTTTGCCACCACTGCCTGTCCTGCTTAGCAGCCGACTTGTCCAGTGTGCATAGGAATATGTTCATAGTTTTTTTTAAACTGTAGTCTGGCCCTCCAACGGTCTGAGGGACAGTGAACTGCCCCCCTGTTTAAAAAGTTTGAGGACCCCTGCCCTCTAGGACAGGGTAGAACTGCCAATGTGGGTTTCTGAGACTGTGCCTGTTTCTAGGAAGAGAAAACCCTGCCTTTCTCCCAGGAAGCAGCTGGTGGTTTCGACGTGCTGGCCTTGCAGTTAACCACCAGACTGGTAACAACGAGTCGCCAGGGCTTCTAATTTGTTGTCAGGGAAGCCTAATTTATTGTGGAAGATATCCACTGGACACTCACTAGACAGACGATTTTGCATTTCTCAACTAGATCATAAATCCTTTCTAGGCCGATGTGCAGCATCATAAGTACTGCTCAGACTTACTTTAATTTTTATTATTCATTTGAACCCATCTCAGGAGACACTTTAGTTCTGCCCTCTGCCTGTCAGATCGCTATTGTCTCACATCTGACAGCTTGCAAAGGGGACCAAGTCTTTAATGGGTTTATAATGGAAATATTTTATTTGATACTCTCTATGATACAGAAACATTTCCTAACATTAGCATTAAGCACAAACTTCAACTAAGTTAAAACAAAACAAACAAAAAAAACCAATATGCAGCTTCCGGGAGACAAGTTTTGTAATGTGATTTACAGAGAAATGTATGTATACAATAATTTCCTAGGCTAATTCTATAAAAATTTAAAGGCATTGGTTTGTGAACAAAATGCAGGGTTTATGCCTCCAACTTACCTGAATATAATAGTCCTAATTCTATTACAGCCTGTGGTATAATGTCATCTGGAGCCTTATACATGTATATGTCATGCTGAAACCATCATTGTGGATTGCTTTATGGACAAATGTGTAAAATAGCTTACTTTGTTAAAGTGGTTTACATTTTCTGTAAACTGCTGCCAGCATATAAGGTAAATACTAATAGTTGCATGCAAGCCTTTGCTTTCTAATTATACAACGAAACTTCCCAAGGTTTGTGGAAAATGGAATTAAAAGATAATGAAATGTTTCTAAGAACTTTTTGAACTCTCTCATATATATACACACATCTGGATATATGTATATGTGTGTATATACACAGACAAATGCCCAGCACTTATATGTATGTGTGTATATATGCACACATATGCATATATATTA
>NW_022106189.1:23992402-24011459 GCF_000313985.2 Echinops telfairi | reverse complement strand
CAACAGTTTCTGTAGCATTTTTCCCAAGCAGGAAACAAAATGTCACCATCACACACTGTTCTCTTAAATCAGCCATCACAAAAAATGAGGTTCGACTGAAACGGCTTTTATGAAAAAATTCACTGTGACCAGAGAGAACCTTCCCAGGCTATGCCACTGGGTGCACTCACTCAGAGGGAGTTTCTGCTGGATGTTCCCTTAGCTGGAAAAATGTGTACTACAAATTCTCCACCCATTTCCCCCCCACCCCATTATATTGGGGAGGATACCCCCTCCTATGTGATTGTATGGATTAATGAAAAATAGCCCAACTCATTTATTCTGCTATCTACCAGGGGACATATAATATCTGTTTTTCTCCTTTTAATTCCTACACATTCTGCACACATTTAATTGCTTAGATGTTTACTTTTGAATAATAAATTGAGTTCTACTTATAAGTCATTTTTACAAAATGGTACTGCATAGTAAGTAGGCATTGTCTTTCAAGCTTAAATATTTTCTTTAACTTACTGACAGTTTAGCCAATTTCATGAACTAATAGACCAACACTCTCTGAGAGGAGAACCTGATTTGTACCTATCTTGTTGATTGGTGCCGATCTAAGGGCTTTGAAAAGAATGGAAGCTGCAGACTAAAACAAGCAGATAAATGAATGCCGGTAGTGAGTCTTCAAGCATATCCTGATTCTCTGTGGCTGTGAGAACTTACTCAGGCTCATCAGCACTTTCAAAGGACCAGAGGCTAAGCCTCATTTGGGTTAATATACGAAAAAAAATTTGGAGTACAATTTTTACAGACACAAGTTCTACTAATGTTACTATTAACCTAAATATAGACCTCTTCCTTTTAATAAAGTAAAACTCATTTTACAATATCATTTTTATATCATAAAATAATCAACATTACATGTGTTATTAATAACTCAATTAAACACACCTTTACCCATTCAATGTTTTATGAATTCCATAAAGTAAATATTATTAATCTGCACTACACTTCTATAATGTAAGGAAGCACAGAGCTCAGGGACTAATCTGGAAGGTCACTGAGACCACGGCATTGCTCTTATTTATAATCTCTGCTAAGTACAAATGCAAATTTATGTAACTTAGGTTATTAAAAGGAACCAAAAATCTATAACTTTACATAACTATTAATATTTAACTGAAAATCTAATGTAGTATTATTAGAAACAGAAGCTGTTTCTTGGCTTGCCACTTTCCAATTTATTTCTTTGGCCCTTTTCCTGTTTAAGGATTATATAGTCTAAAAACAAAGAGTCACAAAGCACACATAGTATTTGGAGTAAACTCTGATAATATAAGCATATGCCGAAACCTCAGTATATAATCTAAAAACTCGTTCTCTTCTTTGCTTCTCTCTCTTTCTGTCTCATGCACATACACATACACACACACATACATTTCATCTCTAATAACCATTGTGCTCATAGGTAAAACCTCTTCACTTTTTCATTTATTTATATGTGACCTGCAAAATGGATCACATTTGTTTCTTTAGATACAGTAATCATATAACATAGAGCATAAAAATACTTCATCCATGAGTTAAAGTTTATTGTGCCAACCTGGCTGATAAACACATGTGGGGTTCATTGAAGGGCGGAGGGATAAATGGCTCAGTGAACCTCGCCTTTCTAGTTCTCAGGTCTCTTGCTTTCTGACGGTCAGACCAGGGTGCAACTGCCTTAACCAGTTCCCTGCTTCAGCTGGCAAGGCTCACTTCCTGCAAGACACCCCCAAGAAAAAGCCGCATGGACCTGCCCCGATACAGCCCTGGGTGCTGGAGCAGCCGTGTGGAGACCCTTGCTGAGATGCTGACATGCTCACTAATACAGCTTTTCCCCTGCAGTCGGTGTCATGGTGTGTGCTTTGTGAGATGGAGGAGGACTTTGTAGATTGGTGTCAGACATATGGGTTAATGTACTTGTGGACTTGGGCAGCACTGGGTTGGGATGTTTCCTTGATGTGCACTTAACCTTTATATAAAACTCCCTCTTACACATGAGCTTATGTGGATTTATTTATCTAATGTACCCAGACTAACATGCTCCATAAGGTAGCTGTGAAAATTAAATGAATTAACCTATGCTTAGCAGAAAGCCCAAGAAATATTATAAATGTAATACATTGTTATTTCCATAGTTCATTATGATATAGATTTCTTTCTTAGAAATTAAATATATTATAGTAAACAAAATTTCCACCTAAACATACTATGAAAATATTATAAATATTTTCCCAAAATGTCACTTTAATGGACACTTAGTATTTCATCAAAGGAACAAATAACTTTAGCCAAAACTGGACTAAAAGGTATTTATTCAGTTTTTAATGTGGGGATATCATAATTATTGCTGTGTTGTATTAAAATAAATAAATAAATATTGTGAGAAGGTTTTCTGTTTTAAAGGATTTTTCATTCAGGGCCCTTTTTGGAAATCACTGAAAATAAAATGTGTTGATTATCTTCAGTAGAAAATGTAGAAACAAATAAGCCCCTTCAAGTATTGTGTGCTATTATTATTCATTTGAATAATCAGACAGTAAATGATTAATGTATTGTGGCAGTCAGGTTTTATGTCAACATGGCCCTGTGTGGATGTGCCGGGTGGAGTCCCACCTCTCAATCAGGTCAGAGCCTGGTGATGCCTCCTCGGTGAGAGACACTGGGATCGTCTCCTTCCTCTTTTGGCCCTTCCCCTTCTTGATTGCTTAGAGCCTGTACTTGCTTCCAGGGGTGCCCACAGACCTGGAGAGCTGTTGACCCCCAACAAGGTTCCACTGACCTTGGATTCATATAACTCTGCATCACTGGCTTGTGATCTCCTTGCTTCCCCTTTGTGCACCATTGGGCTAGAGTTACTTACTTCAGTCTGCAGAGGGCCCCTGCTAGCATTAGAACTATGGGCTTGAGTTGAATTAGGATAGGACACCTTCTTGATATGAAATTACTTCTTGATATAAAGTTATTTCTTATTCATATATGAGTGTTACTGGTTCGATTTCTCTAGACAACCCGCCTAGCGCGCGTGCGCGCACACGCACACATCATCAATTGTAATATATATTATTATATATTATATATACCATAGTATATATTTAATATATATTATGCATTTTAAATGTTTCAAGAATATTTCAGTATGGTGCTTGTGTCATAAAGACAGATAGGGAGATTGGGAAGAGGGGTTGGGAGAATGAGATTTCATTGTGACTTGAGGTCATTGTATTTAATAAATGTGATCGAATAGAAAACGTGGTACCTGCAATGGTGTTGTTTGGCGTCGTGGTAAAAGACAATGAATTTCAAGTATCTTAGTTGTTGTTTGCCGTTCAGTCCATTCTGCTCCATAGTCTCCATCTGTAAAATAAAACACAACACTGTCCAGCTCTGTGTCACCCTCACGATTGTTCCAATGTTTGAGTTCATTGATGTAGCCACGGTGTCAACCAATCTTACAAGACCTTTCCTCTCTTTCATTGCCCCTCCGCGTTACCAATTAGGATGTCCTTCTTCAGGGAGTGGTCTCTCCTGACAATGAGTCCAAAGTATATGAAATGAAGTCTCTCCATCTTTACTTTGATTGGAGCATTATGGCTGGAGCTCTTCCGAGACAGATTTGTTTGTTCTTTTGGCAGTTCCTGCACTGTCCATTAATGTTTACCAGCACCATAATTCAAATGCCCTGATTCTTCTTTAGTCATCCTTGTTAAATGTCAGATTTTCACATCTTCATGAAGCAATTGAAAATAGCCTGGTATGAACCAGGCGCACCTTAGTCCTCAAGTAACATCCTTGCTTTTCAACATTTTAAGAAGTCTTGTATGGCGAATTTGCCTAATGCAATGTGGCATTTGATCTCTTGACCACTGCTTCCATGAGCATGGATTGTGGATCCAAACAATATAAAATCCTTGGCCACGCCCATCTTTTCTCCATTTATCATGACATTACCGATTGGCCCAGTTGTGAGCATTTTGGTGTTCTCTGCATTGAGTTGTCATCCATACGAAAGGCTGCAGTCCTCGATCTTCATCAGCAAGTGCTTCAAGTCCTCCTCACTTTCAGCGAGCAAGGTGGTGTCATCTGCCTATCAAAAGTTAATAAACTAAAACTAAAAGTTAATAAACTACCACATTCCTCTGCATGAAATCTAGTGTCTCTGATTATTTG
Organism: Echinops telfairi; assembly: GCF_000313985.2. NCBI lineage: Eukaryota > Metazoa > Chordata > Mammalia > Afrosoricida > Tenrecidae > Echinops > Echinops telfairi. The sequence goes on along the minus strand of NW_022106189.1, from coordinate 24,007,259 downwards.
CTCCGCATACAGTTTGAATAAATCTGGTGAGAGGGTGCAATCCTGGCACATCATGCTTGATTATAAACCATGTCGTATTCTCTTATTCTGTTTTCACAAGTGCCTCTGGATCCATGCACAGGTTGCACATGAGCAAAGTGATATGTGATAAAATCTTCATAGGTATCATCTATGCGCTAGGTACCACATTTACATCAATTGAAAAAATTAAACTAAAGTTGAAAAAGACCTTACTTAAGCAACTTCTTTAAGATCTCATAGACACAAGGGACTTCAAAATTATGAGAAGATTCTATTATCGTTTAATTCCATTTTTCATGAATTGATTGAAGCACCTTCATGTTAAGTGATAAAGAGGATTCTACCCCAGGGGGATTAAATAAACCATTCTTCCTAATGAAGATATTTTCTAGATGTTGGCACTATCAAATGGCACTGTCATTTATATTGAAAATAGAAATTAATTAATTTTGCTTAGTATTTTGGTGCCTTTGTTATACTGATTTTTACATAGCAAATTTCAGTGCCATTCTACAATACAGCCTTTTTTCTCCTGATAATAATTTCTTTAAGCAATTATTTTCTAATTGCACTTAAATCTGTAACACTCTGAATTGTGTTCATGTTACGTGGTGATATGAGTTGAATTGTGTCAACCAAAATATGTGACAACATGGCTGGACCATGGTTCTTGGTAGATTGCCAGTTATGAAATGATATAATTTGACAATTGAGCTGTTGTTAATGTTGGTGCTAGGTTCCTGCCATGTGATCCTAATTTACAGTGATACAAGGACCCCTGGCCAACTAGTCGGTTATGCATAAGGTTAGCAGTTCAAAACCACCAGATCCTCTCCAGGAGAAAAATGAAGCTACCGATTTCTGTAAAAATTAATCTTGGACATCCACAGGAGTAGTTCTACTCTGTCCTATGGAGTCTCTGTGAGTCTGAACAGACTGGATGGCTGTGAGTTTGGTGTGGTTTCATGTGTACAAAAGAAAAAAAACCCCGCTAGCAAAACACTACGGCATGGTTTACAATCAAGAATGATGTGTGTAAGCATTGCATCTTCTCGCCAGGTTTATTCAAACTGTATGCAGAGCAAATGATCAAAGAAGCTACATTATCTGAAGAGGAATGTGGTATCATGGTTGGAGGAAGGTTTCTTAACTTTCAATATGCAGATGACTCAACTTTGCTGAAAGTGAGGAGGCTATGAAGCGCTTGCTGATGACGATCAAGGAGTGCAGCCTTCAGCATGGACTGCAGCTCAGTGTAAAGATGGATCAGCTCAGGCTCACAATGGTTGCTAAGTTTTAAGCCTATTTTTGAAGTCACTGTGCAAATTCATCTCAAGGATCTTCCTATATTTTTGATGACCTTGTGCTTTACCAGGGTCTTATTCTTCTGGATAAGAATCCCTGGTAGTGTAGTGGATTGTACATTGGGGTGCTAACTCAAGGTCAGCAGTTCTAATATACCAGCTTCTCTGGAGGGAAAGAAGAGTTTTTCTGATCCCCTAAAAGCTTAACATTTCAGAAGGCCTCTGGTGGTTCTACTCGGCCCTTTAGGGTTGTTATGACTCAGAAAGGCCTCGATGGTGGTTAATATCCCTCAAGATAACATGTCTAAGTTACATGAGACAGACTTATTCTGGCAGTGTAGAGAGCCTTCAGGTACTTGGAAAATTAGACTTGCCAAATCACAAGAGATGAGAGTTGAGTGTCTTGAGCCAAAGCTTAATGGAAGCATGCCGTGTCTCCAGACACTGGAAGAGCTAACACTCTTTGTAAAGATTGTCCATGCAGCAGAGGCCTGCTGGTCCTTAAAGGCTTACAGGTCAGAGATGTGGAGGGGCCAAGTCCAAAAGGAAGTAGGAGCTGAAGAATAAAGGAGCATGGGAAATAGAGCTGCCCCGTCTTCAAAAGGAGGCTTCAACTCTGAGGTTTCATGATATTTGTATGACAGTGACGCTCACTCAGAATCTCAATGCCAACCAGTGGATTCCAACCCAGAGACCCTAGAGCACAGAATGGAACACCTCAGCTTTCTCGTGTGGAACAGCTGGAAGTTTCGACCTGCCGACCTTGCGGTGAGCAGCCTACTTAGTAAACCACTATGCCACGATCAAGATGATTCTGACTCCCTAGAAACCCCAAAGGAGAGGGTTGAACTGTCCCTGCAGGATTTTGAGACTAAGATCTTATGGGAGTAGAAAGCCTCATCTTTTTCCCACGCCGCAGCATTAGGTAACTAAAAACAATGGGCAATAAGAGCATTTAACATTTTTTACGTTATTTTTTGCAATCCTTTTTGGACACTGTTTTAATATTAATATTAAGTGTTATAAAGTATGACTTGATTGCTTGTCATGTTATTATTATTATTATTACTATTATTTTGCTTCTGCGTAGTGTGTGATAGCATATAGTTACTGCGCGGACACAATTCTGCATTCCGTATTTAACATGTGGAAACCTAGCTAACATTTTTTATTTGACCAAATCTTCTTTCCTAACATAATAAAGTAATCTTTGAAAGCATGCTTCTTAATGTAGGTCTTTTATTTCTCACTCTGAATGTGTAATAATTTGTTAAATTAATCGTGGACTGCTTGGACATTTAAGATTGTTCTCAAATTTTCATTAATACAAATAAACATACTTGTGAAATACACAGATTCCCAAGGCTTTGATTCATTTCTAGAACAATTCTTTCTTTCAAAGTTGACTGTGGTAGTAATTTTTAATCTTGAATTATAAAAGCAATATGCCATAATAATGTATTGGAAAAACAACCACCTTATGTCTCTAACAGCGCTATTATTAAGTTTGCCTATTGTCTTATATACTTTCTAAGTGTTTTTTTTTTCATTTGTCTATGCTTCTGAGGGAAACTGTATTTTTAACCTGATTTTTTTATTGAATATTTTCTTATATGTAGTTCCTTTGCTGCTAAAATTACTTGATTATTACTTTTTTCAAAGTAGGCATCAAATTCCATGGAATGAATGGGCATAACTGACAACTCTTCTGCCACTGTACGACTTTTCCCTTCTAACAGTCCATTATTAAAAATAACTACAAAAGTATATTTTAAAAAGAAACTCTCTTGCATGCTTGCTTTTATTGCTAATCTGTGGTTTTCGGTGAGAGATCAATCATAACTAGAAAAGTCAAGGTACATAAGGGGGAAGAAGAATAACAGTTTTGTGATTTTTTTTAATTTGGGGGGCTGTTAGATGCTTTTTTTTTTTTTTGACATCCAACTCAAATTCCTCCTACAGGCAGGTGACAGTGGCACTACATGATTCTGTCAGCATGACCCGAAGAGGTTGATTGGACTTTCTATTGGACATTGGACTAGCATTGTCCAGGACAATCATTTGTCCTCTCCAAGGAGAGGTACAGAGACTGGTGAACGCATTTGTTTTTACCCTTTACCACACAATAGCATATCCCAGTTCAGTCGTTGACTCAGAATTGTTTGTTGCGTGTACTGGAACACCCAATAAAACAACCCAGGTTTGTTATCATTTATCTTGATTGAAGAGCTAGGTGCTGTTTCTAGGAGAGAACTGGAAAGTCACTTTTGCTGTCCTCATTGTGCTATAAAGTCAAACCTTTTCCTGATGCTTATTAACTGACAAGAAAGCTAACTCCAGTGGACTGCCCACTTGAATGGCTTGATATTGACATGCACTTTGGTTCAGAACCTTAATTTTGATACCCATCCCGGTGAGGCAGGCGTCATAAACCCCTCTTACTTAAAAGAAAAAACGAGTCTTTGAGATTTTAATTCACTTCTGGTTACAAAACAGGTTAAGTGGCAGAATTAGCATGATTAGTGATATCTACCATGTTCTGGATAGTATAAAATATCACCGGGGGAGAGTCAGAGAAGCCAACGGTCTTTGTACGTCCATATGTTACTCTAGATCTCTCGATCACATTCTTGCTTCCTTTAAAATGAAGGTAGAGATAGTTCAACAACTTTCTTTATTTTTCAAAATGGGGATTTTTTTGTCACCAAAATTCAACTTAAATATAAGGGGGTAGATTTCCATAGATAAAAGGTGCCATGGAATGTGAATCTCTCTGTCCAATTAGCTCAAGGAGAAAACCGTCTCCACAGTACCCACTATGTTACTGTTAGCTGCTGCGGAGTCAGTTTGACTCATAGAGAAACAATGCACAGCAGCATGACGCCCCACCAGATTTCTCCATCCTCATCCTTGTTCTGAGGTTTGAGCCCATTGGAGCAGCCACTGTATGATTCCACCTCCCTGAGAACCTCTTTTTCTCTACCCGTCTCCCCTGAGAACATATTAAATGTACATGGGACAAAGTCTTGTCACCCTTGCCTCTAAAGAACATTCGGGCTGTACTTCTTCCCAGACAGAAGGGTTTGTTCTTTTAGCAGTCCATGGTACTTTCAATAGTTAGTGCCAACACTGCAGTTCAAAAGCGTTGATTTTTCTTCAGTCTTCCTTATTCAATGTCCAACGTTCACATGTATATGAGGCAATTGAAAATACCATGGCTTGGATCAGGAACTCCTGAGAGCTCAAAGTAATATCCCTGCTTTTTCACATTCTAGTAAAGTATTGTGCAGCAGATTTACATAATGCCATGTTTCATCGGATCACTTGGTTACAGCTTCCATAAAGCTTGCTTATGGATCCCAGCAACACCAAATCCTTGACAACCTCTTTTCCATTTATCATGATGCTGTCTGCTGCTCTCGTTGTGAGGGTTTGGGTTTTCTTTACATTCAGTGGTAGTCTGTACTGAAAGCTGCTGTTCTTGATGGTCCGCAGCAAGTGCTACAAGTCCTCCTCACTTTCAGCAAGCAAGGTTCGGTCAGCTGCATTTATCGCATCTTCTTTTGATATTTGGTCCGTGGAATCTTTCAATATTGCAACTTGAGGCTTGAATTTTCCTTTAGCTCAGTGCAGTCTTTCTCTTCGGGTTGCTACCTCTAGGACTGGGCCCGTCTCCGTGTAATTGTTTTCTTGTTTATCTGGAGCTGTCCATGGAAATTTTCTCCACACACCTTTGATGGCATCCTTTCTTCCATTGGCCTTAGCTTCTCAGTGTTCAAGAACAAGTGTCAGAGTTGCCTCCAATATACTCCGGGATCTTTTCTTTCTTTCCTGCCTTTTTAATGACGTTTCACTTTCTTCAAATATGGTGTTCTTGATGCTATTCTACAGCTCGCCCAGTCTTATGTCATTAGTGTTCAATGCATCACATCTATTTTTGAGAGGTTCTCAAAATTCAAGGGAGATAACCTTTAGGTTGGATTTTGGATCTCGTGAACTTGTTTTACTTATTTGAAACTTTATTCGTCACTCACACATGAGTAATTTATGGTCTGTTCCACAATCAGCCCCTGTTCTGGTGTTAGCTGCTGATATCCAGAGTCTCCATGATCTCTTCCCACAGATGTACTCAATTTGATTTCGGTGTATTCCACGTGGAGAATTCCACCTGCATGGCCACCTTTTGTGTTGTTGAAAAAAGGTATTTGTGCTGAGGAAATCGTTCATCGTGCAAAATTTTACCATACCATCTCTACCTTTGGAGCTTATCTTTGGGACCATATTTTCCAACTATTGCTCCACACAAATTTGGATCATTATTGTCTTAATTGGGTTTCCTTGCATGCCGATAGACATCGTCTTATCACAGACAATGCTGTACTTTAAGATAGGTCTTGAAATGTCCTTCTTGACAATGAATATAATGGCATTCTTCTTGACTGTTTCATTTGCAGCATAGTCAAATGGTATGATTTTCTGATTCCGAATGACCAATAGCCATTCCTTCTGGCTGAATAATGTCTGCGTTATTGATCTTTATGCCTTCCGTTTCATTTTTAACAATCTCCAGTCGTCCCCACTTTCACTGATTCAATGCTGACTCATAGCAAGCGACACTGAGGTACCAGGTAGAACTGCACCACGATGTTACAGACTGTAACTGTTAACAGAAGTAGGCAACCCTCCTTTCTCCCGCAGAGAGACTGGTGGTGTCCAACTGTCAACCTTGCGGATGACAGCCCAACATGTGGCCACTCTGTAGAGTGGCAGCGAAAGAGAGGCTTGACAATGTGGCTGCAGCCGTGGTCTCAAGCACAGGCCCAGTTGTGAGGCTGGCACAGGGCCAGGCTGTGGCTCACTGCGTTGTGTCTACCATCGCTAAGGGTCAGCCAGGCTCAATGGCACCTATCAATAGCAGCAACAGCTTCCCGAGATCCACACGCCGTACATTCTGAGTTCCAATTATTCGCTGATGCTTGCAGCTCTTTCTTTCCGTTTGAGTGTCTCCCCCAGCCCCAAATGAAAGTCCCGAGGGCCTTCCGCCACCTGCGACATGATGGGCAGCGCTACTCTGCCGCGGCAGCTCTTCCTCAGTCATAGTTTGAGTCCTTTCTGATCTGAGCGGCTCCTTTTTGGGCACGATCTCTGACAATACTGGCGATACTCTGCTTCTGCTCATTAGGTTTTCAGTAAGTGACAATGCATTGGTGCTAGACACAGGTTCTCAGCGGCTAACTCCTCAGAAGTTGCCATTCTGTTCTCGATTCTTAGTCTGGATGTTCTGCTGAAACCTTTAGTGATCCTGCTGGCATCTCAAGTTCCAGCGACAATACCTTTGGCATCACAGCAACACCCAAGCCGCCACAGTTTGAAAAACAGACAACTTCTATACATAGAAGTTTAATTCTTTGCCTGAGTATGCCTTATTTATTTATTTTTTAAACCTAGAAGTTCTCCTTGTCGGGAATCTTTTTTAAAAAAACAGCCTTTTAGAATTTATCTACTGATGATTAAAAAACTGCCAGGTGCGACCTCAAGAATCTTGTCATGATTCAATTTTCATGGAACTTAAGGAGGTTTTTCAAATGTAGTTTGGGGGCTGAAAAACAAGGAGGGGACAGGAGAGTCATGATTGTGTGATACAAACTAAAAGACAGTAATCTTCCCAAGAATATATCTGATTTATCTCTATATTAGATCAAGGAAGGAAGGGAGAGCTGCTAATATATTTTATTTGTATTGCTTAAATAAATGATGAATAAAACAAATGTGTGTGTGTGTGTGTATATATCAAATATATCCCCCTTATCAGCAGAAACATCAATTACACTGAAATAAAAGTGCCTTTTGCTCTGTAAGTGGGATGCCAAGGATCCTTGGGAACCCTGGTGGCAGACTTCATCAGAAGGTAGGCAATGATCCCTGTTCTCTGCAAGAATGAGTGGAGAACGGCCTTTAAAATTCAGATAGATTTCAATGAAATGTGTTCAATCAATGTCTGAACGGTAAGCATTTCTGGATCCATTCTGGAAAAAGGCACAAGCTGATCAGCTCTAACCTCTTTCTTTCAGCGAGAACCTTGGGAATCAATTAGATTTCAGAACTTAAATAATTGAACTAAGAAAATTTCTGATAGTCCAAGAATGAGATATTAACCTTAAAATGAGGTCATGTGATTCCTTTTTCTTTTTAAAGGCAGATATACCGAGCTCTGGAAGGGAGGATGCAGGATCTTTGTGAAATATAGTAGAAACATGATATTTGTGCTCAGTTTTAGGAAGGCTGAGCTTCTGAAAGTAATAACAAAAATTTGAGGTGCAGCATATGCGACGTGTCAATTATTTTTAAGATAAGCGATTTGAAGAAGACAATGTGATTATAGTTGCTATCCTCAGCTTGGGAAGCAGCACTTGTTTTGAAATGGCTCCTATGGTGCTCCGAACATCTCTCTCAGATGAATTCCATTATGTTTTCCTTCACATATGTCGGGCCCTGCCAGCTCACCCATCAATTCTCCTGGCATGGAACCCCAGAGCTAGTCTTTATTCCAAAAGTCGTAGCTTCCTTGGGGAACTAAAACTCGTTCTCCCAAAACACAATAACATACTGCAGTCTCTGACGTGAATTGGTGTTCACTTTGTCATTTCCACATAAAGCAATTAGGAATTAAAGTGCAAACTAGTCTAGTGGATAAACGGTATATTACATTGTTTTTAGGAAGATTTTAGATCTTGGTTTTTGCTTGGTTATTAAAAGTTTATTTTGTATATCCTGGGTAAAAAGCAGAAAGTCAACAAGATGCCCATTTCTCATAGTGAAGAATCATCCTGGCCAGGGGCTCTTCCTGAGGCTACCAGCTCCCTTCCTCAGGAAAAGCTAGTCTCAGACTGTCTTCATAGGTAGTCTTAACTTTACAGACTATCATAAGTTATCAAAAGGAAAAAGTCATTTACTTATTAGCTTCTCTTTGGTATTTAAAAATATGCAAAATCGAGTATAAAATATAAATGCCAATTTTAAAAAGTCCTCCCAATTTCAAGACATAGAATTAAAGAGTACTTGAATTCGAATCCATCTAGCAGAATCTTTCCAAGCAGGTGAATTAATAGGTGAACTTCAGGCATGTGAATGTCTTGACATGAATCATTGTGTGTGCATTTGTGTACAGGGCATCCACACTCATGTACGGGACTAAAATTAAGATAAACTAAAATAAGGCATCAATGCCTACCTTTCCTGAAATTCAGGTAGGGGGGATTCTTCACTTTCTGTGTCAATCATCAGACCCCAGTTGTACTTATCCCAGGTGGAACAGAAATGAAAATGGCGAAATCTAAGAAGGACCGAGTTACGTTTTGTAAAACTGAAATGTAGAGAGGATGAGGAAGAGAAAAGAAAAGGACGTGCAAAGAAAGAAGAATACCCAAACACAGAGGGTTATTATTTAATAAGTCTCCGTTCATTGTATCCCCATATGACGCTGTTTCAAAAGAATTTACCATAAAAATCTGCTCTGCTCTCCAATCTTGTCAAGTTCATATTTAATTTTGTTGATACCCTCAGCTAGTAGAGCTTCCAAGAGTAGAGCACCCACGTTAATTCACAGTACAGGCTCCCTCTGAAGAAATCCTCAGAAGATCCTATGGCCAAATATATGATTAATTTACTATATCTGATCTAGCCATCAGGCAATGATGTAAAAAATATATAGGATTTTTCTATAGACACATAACTTTTACATGTTCTGTGACCTAGATTAGATTTAGAAGTAACTCTTGGTCCAGTTCCATGAACCATTCAATTTCTTATCAAAGCTCCATTACAGATAATCAAGATAATAGCCTTGGTTTGCTAATAATCCAAATAAAATACAGTAAAAGTTTATAAGAGAATTATAGAGTGTTTTGTTCTGATTGGGATGGGGTTCTTTTTTAGTGAAGCTAGTTAATTGTCACCCTTCCATTGATTAGACTATAGTCATGCATTCTAATGGTGTCCTAGAAAAACCAACCTGATTGCCCTCTATACAAATGCATTAACCCTCTGAATCAAAGTCACCTTGAGATGTGAAAAAGTAAACACATGGGTCTTTTAAAAAGGCCACTCAAATATGAACATCAAATGTAGGAATTTAAAGTCAATCTTTGCCTCTATGTTTGTTCTTACCCTTCCTTGTTCATATTCAGGAAAAGGTTCCCTGAGACCAAAGTATTTCAAAGATATAGAGCAACGTTCATAGCAAATTCCATGAAACTGGCCATGGCTCTCCGAAAAAAGCCATGGAAAAATAATTTGGGGCTGTTAACAGTCCAAGTTACAGGAGTGGTGCCCTGCATCTTTAATCACATTGTAAAATTTCATTTCAGTACTACGTTGACAAAATCCAGGAAAATTCAGACTGGAAGAAAAATCACATCGCTTCAAGATATTGTTCATTAAAAAGCAAAATTAGAGCCTGCCAGATGATGCAAAAAGTCATATGGTACCTTAAATGACTGTATTTTCTGCCACCATCCCTTCAAAATACATTGCTTACCTTTGGGGACACAGAAATAAACATAAGACACTACTATGACTCTAAAGAGCACAACAGTCAAATGCATGTAACACAGATATGATGATGGTATCAAGTGTGTTTGTGTGTGGGTGTGGGTGGTGGTTATCAATTGTGTGCAGGCAGGATTCAATTTCTTCACACTATACTTAGTTGATTTCCCTAGCGTGAGATATATGTCGAGGTAAAGTCATTTAGGAATTTGACTTGAAAGGAGGTATGTAGATATGCTGAAGGGCTGCAATATTATTTTGCAGAGCTTGAATATTATCCTGCTGTACTTTTAAGCAGGAGTGTTTAGGCTCATCTTTGCTGTGCCTTTATTCCTAGAAACTCCCACACTTTGAGAAGATGCACCCTACCTCAACAATAGCAAGTAAGATTATTCTATTTACATATATTGTTCACACACAACTTCCTTTATTGTGTGTCTTGTCTTATAACATACAGCTTTGAGTGCTCCACCCAGGGCCCTAAGTGAATGGATTTGCATGTCTCTGCCTGATTTTTGCTCTGAAACAATAGAAGCCCAACAGCCTGGGATATAGTGATGGGAGCTCATGGATATTTGCTGCATCTTCCTATCTTCTGAATGGATACTTTGATTGTACATTCTCTGCATTACCACAGAGGGTCGCCAGGCGAATTAACTTCTAAAAACCCATTGGAGCTCAGCAACCCATCCTTCAGCCTTCCCTCTATCCCATTATCTTTCTCCCATCCAAGACATTTGTGGATTATGTCTCGAAAAATTACAGGCACACAAGTCCACGTCTCAGGCTCTGCTTTGCAGGCAGCCCCAAACTGAAAACAAAACAAAACTCAAGCTCTTTGTAGAATAGCAATCTTATTCTGTGTTCCAGTAGTAGTAAGTAGTAGCTAAGATGTAGGTCTGAAAAGAAAATTAAAAACAAAACAAAAACTCAATGCCATCGAGTTGATTCTCATCGCTACTCTCTAGGACTGGTAGGATTGTCCCCATGGGTCACTGAGACTGTAAAATTTTAGACACTGACAATAGTCTACAGATTCAGGAACAAGCCAGAGTTGTTTTCAAATCAAGCAGAACTTTTCATTGTTTTTTCTCCAGTCCTAAGAGACGTGGTTCTGTGAATGAGTTGATATAAGTTTGCAACTGGGATAATAATTGAGAAAAACCAGGGTGAAACAACCAATTTGTCTGCAGGAAAAAGACTGGGCTTTCTACTGGAGTAAAGTGTTAAAGTCTAGGAAACTCACAGTGGCGGTTCGACCTCATCCAATAGAGTCATTATGAGTCGACAGCAACTCTATGCCAGTGGGTGAAGGAAGAGGAATTACTGGGTATGTGTTGCAAGTTCAAATCCAACTGCCTGAGTGGGTAAAATGCTATTTTGACAGATAGCAACTTGAAACACAGGGAACCCAGGATAGATGACTTCTTCAGGACCAGCGGTGAGAGGGGCAAGGCCTGGAGGGTGAAGGGAATGCGGGGTAGAAGGGGGGAACCAATTACAAGAATGTAAGTATAGCCTCCTCCCTGGGGAATGGACAGCAGAGAAGAGGGCGGAGGGAGACGTCGGACAGGGTAACTTATGACAAATCTATAATAATTTATTAATTATGAAGGGTTCTGGGGGGAGGGAGGGGGAAAATGAGCAAACGATATTGAGGGCTAAAGTAGAGGGCAAATGTTTTGAGATTGATGAGGGCAACAGGTGTACATAGGTTCTTGACTCAGTGGATATATGTATGGACTGTGATAAGAAATGTATGAGCCCTCAATGAAACAATTAAAAAAAAAGCCGGACAGGGCAAGATATGACAAAATAACAATTTATGAACTATCAAGGGCTCATGAGGGAGAGGGGAGCGGGGAGGGAGGGGAAAAATGAAGACCTAATACTGGAGGTTTAAGTGGAGAGAAAATGTTTTGAGAATGATGAGGGAAATGAATGTACAAATGTGCTTTACACAATTGATGTGTGCATGGATTGTGATAAGAGTTGTATGAGCCCCTAATAAAATGATTTTTAAAAATGCTATTTTCAAACTCAGTTGAAATTATAGTGGTAAAGACTTCATTAGTGATATGGTTGTGCTATTTTAGTTAGTTAAGTAAATGAGGTACTTCCCAAAGTTTGGTTTTAAGATGGCATTTTCAGCAATGTCTTAGTGTGTTATGAAGTGTCCAGGACTGTGGTAGGCTTCTTTAAAATGGAAAAATAATACTATCAAAATTAAGTATAATCTACACATTGACAACATTTCTTGAGAAAGGGGCTGATAATAGCATTGGAAACCTATCCATTGATCTTTCAACATTACCCAAACAAATCTATCATCATAATAAATACAAGAAAAGATGAAATCTTCTGAGCTCTTTAATTTTTTTTCTTTCTGATTTTAAAAAAATCACTTTATTGGGGGCTCTTACAGCTCTTATCACAATCCATACATCCATCCATTGTGTCAAGCACATTTATACATATGTTGTCATCATATGAAAATGTTTCCAAAACATTTTCTTTCTACTTGAGCCCTTGGTATCAGCTCCTCTTTTAATAAGTTGTCATTATTATAAATGATAAATTATTATTTTCATATATTATACCATCCACTCTCTCCCTTCACCCATGTTTATGTTGTTCATCTCCCCAGGCTGGGGGGTGTTATGTTGATCATTGTGGTTGGTTCCCCCTTTCTCCCCTTTCACCTCCCCACCTTCTACATACCCTCATGGTATCAGTACTCCCATCTTTCCCATTTTTTTCCCTGAGGGGTTGGTATCAAGGAACCCCCTTTCCACAAAAACCTCCCTACCCTTGAGAGGGTGTTCATAGATTCAAGTATGTCCCCCCAAAAGTGTATGTTGTACATCCTACCCTAGCTCCCTCTTCTAAAAGTTACATTTGGGACTATATTGTTATTATATATTAATGAGACACAATTAGTGTTTATTGAGCCAATCTCTTTTGAAATATAAAAGGGGTTAAAAGAGCATGAGGGACATAAAGATGGGGAAAAGAGATGCTCGGGGACATGAAGATGATCCAGGAACGGAAGCTGAGATGAGGCAAGGCCGTGATTTCAGAGCCAACAGAGAGGGGACACTTGCTCTCCAGCCAGCACCCTGAATTTAGACCACACACACACACACACACACACACACACACACACACACACACAGGTTGAGAGAACAGACTTGTCACCCCAGTGGACCTGAGGTGGACCTGGACTGAAAGACATTTCATCTGGAATCCAGAGGGTGGGACCAGCGTTAGAGTCTAGCGGGTAGGGCCAATTATAGTCCAGAGACCAGGTGCTTCAAAAAGTTCACCAAAAAATGGATTGATAAGATAATGATAAGATAATGGAAACACAGGGAATCCAGGGCTGATGAGCCTTTCAGGACCAGTGGTGTGAGTGGCGATACTGGGAGTGTAGAGGGAGAGTGGGTTGGAAAGAGGGAACCGATTACAAGGAACTATATGTGACCTCCTCCCTGGGGGACGGACAACAGAAAAGTGGGTGAAGGGAGACGTCGGACAGGGCAAGATATGACAAAATAATAATTTATAAATTATCAAGGGTTCATGAGGGAGGGGGGAGCAGGGAGGGAGGGGAAAATGAGGACCTGATGCCAAGGGCTTAAGTGGAGAGCAAATGTTTTGAGAATAATGAGGGCAATGAATGTACAAATGTGCTTTACACAATTGATGTATGTATGGATTGTGATAAGAGTTGTATGAACCCCTAATAAAATGATTTAAAAAAAGGTAATGATTTTCTTCCTCAAACTTTTATACGGCACCTCACAGTCTCAGAGAAAAGACAGTTATGTACATGCCCTGAGAGCTAATGTAATGTGTTGGTGCCTGCTTTTCCCTTCTCTCCCTCCAATTTCTAATGGAAATGTCTACCATTGAACTTTAAAAACAGGTGCCTCCAATTCATGATTTCATGTGCTCATGGTGAAGAGGAATTTCGCCTAAAGGCTAGCAGATTTAGATTATTCAGAAAATGGGATTTTTGAACTTGGAGGTGACTTAAGACTTTTCTAACAGTGCGATAGGGTAAATGCGTTTTGAATGTGACAAAGATGTGAAAGTTATGGATTGAAGTGTGTTTCTAAAAAACATATGTGGTAAATCCTAAACTCTATGCCTGTGGGTCTAATCTCATTTGGCAATGGCTGGGTTGTTTTTGTTGGTTGTTAGTGACATGGAGTTAGGGTAGGATGTACTTTGAGTCGAAGACAATCGCATTCTTAGCTTCCTTAGTTTTGTCTTCTGAGGAGAGAAAGCTCCTAGAGCCCGTCCCTGACCATGGACTTGTAACTCAGACACTGTGAGAAAAGAGATTTGTTTGTTACAGCCAGCAGTGCAGTATTTCTATTAGATCAATACTCCCTAACTAAGACAGAGTGGTTTCCTGAAACCAACTAGAAGGGTTTTTTTGTTTTTAAGTTTGCGGGGGGAAATGCTATTACCTTTTCATGGCATTTTCCCACCAATTTTTTGAAGCCCCTCATGTATTTTAGCTAGAAATTAGGATAAAAAGATTAAACCATTATCTCATAGCATGCCATAATTTTATTTTTAATGATGAAACATACAGGTAGTAAATGGCTGAAATCTCCAAGTCCTGAGAAGCCAAGATTTTGTAACAAAAGGCCCTTAATTAATCATGTTGTCATAGCAACCCTGTAGGCAACCATAGGTAGTGAAAAGAAATGTGGCATTTAAACACTGTTTTCACGGTGGTTTGCGATGATTATATATTTCCATGTATATATATGTGCTTAAAGTTTTGAGGGGATTATACATCTCAGGGTCTGCATGTTCATCTCTGATTATACTGTTTATTTCGTAAACCTCGTCATGGCATGCAGGTGACGCCAATCAAGATGGCTTTGGTGCCAGGTCTGCCACTGTTGTCTAGTCACTGCGCACCAAGAGTCATTCGCTTCCAGTCCTGGGACTCTTTATGATCAGAG
>NW_022106189.1:23977569-23991968 GCF_000313985.2 Echinops telfairi | reverse complement strand
TGGTGTTGGACATATGGACTAATGTTGAACTTGTGGGCTTGGGCAGCACTGGGTTGGGATGCTTTCTTGATGTGCACTTAACCTTTGTATAACACTCTCTCTTAGACATACGAATTTCTGTGGATTTGTTTCTCTAAAGGACCCAGACTAACACACCATCAGTGGAGGGCAAAAACAAACTTTGGTTTCCAACAGTATCGTTGGTTTTTAATTCACATAGCGTGCAGTTCAGTGGTTCAATCACATTAAGCAGTGTGTGATCCTCATCATAATCATGCATCCATGTCAGAAGTTGGTTTGAACTTGAGACTGTTTTATAAAAGGGGCACTATTATTATTATTATTTTAGCCACTTGTATAGTTTGAAACATTAGATTCTCATGAGCAAAGTGAGCTATTAATCCCATAAGGCACAGGTAGATGGGCTCTGCTTGTGGAAAAGACAGTTTTAAACATCCTATTTCTCTCCTACTCCACGGTCTCAGCTCCCATAGCAAAACACAAACAAACTTGCATTATCAATGCCTTTATTTCTTCCTTCATTTTGGAAGGTAGGATTAGTCTTGATCAAACACAGGTACTTCATTTATATGATGTAGTAATATAAATTAAACTATTATAAAAGTATTTGCCTTTTAAGCGTTAGTGGAACTGCAGAATACTAAGAAAAATAAAAAGTATAAATGTGTTTGCAAGGAAAAAAGACTAGAAAGCTATTTATAGCATAGCATATTTCAATGGTAGGGTAGGACTAACCATGTGCACTCACTGGCAAGCAGCATTAGCATTGATGTTGCAAATATGGAGGAAGAAAGGTATTTGCGCTACCTATGTCCCAAGGGATTTACAGTTCAGGAGAATATAACCTGGAATATACAATGTGTCCAGTTGATTCCAAAGTCCACTCCTAGATGAGTTTTATCTTGTCCTCAACACTAAGTTTTGGTGCTAAATCTAAATACAACCAAGCCCACGAAGCTCTCATGTACTGGTTTTTAGGCTGAGGGAAGGAAATGTACTCATATACATTCATTTAATACTGAGAGGTTTCTTTTATACTAACATCACTGCAAATTTCAGATTCCTAGTTCGATAACTATTACCAGCACTGTTGTGGTTGTTAGGTGCAATCAAGTCAATTTTGATTCTTAGTGACCCTTTACACATCCAATCAACACTTTACCTAGTCTTGCACCATTCTCACAGTGGTTAGCTTTGAGCCCATGGGTACAGTCCCTGTGTAAATGTATCTCCTTGAGGTTTTGCCTGGTTTACTGCTGAGCCTCCACCAAGCATGCTGGTGTTCTCCAGGGACCAGTAACTCCTGGTAACATGTCCTAAGTACATGAGACACTGTGGCCCTGAAGACTTCCAAGAAGCATTCATGCTGTACTCCTTCCAACACAGATTTGACTGCTCACCTCATCGACGATAGATGTAATTTCCCCCACCGATTCCATAATCCAAAGGCATCATTTATTCTTGTCTTCCCTATTCATTCTCTAGGGTTCATATTCACGTGAAGTGATGCAGAATATCATGATTTGGGCCAGATGCACTTTAGCCTTCAAAGTGGCATTTTTAAATTTAAAAAATTATCTCTTTCTCTGCAGCAGATCTGTCTAACACATAGATGTCACTTGATATTTTGGCTGTTGTATCTCTGGATATTGATTGTGGATCCAAATAAAAGAAAATCCTTGCTAAGTTCAATATGTTCTCCTTTTGTCTCGATCCAATTGAAGGAATCAGTTTCTCATGCTGCACTGGGGCACCATCCACACTGAAGGCTCTCGCCTGGGATCTTCATCAGTAAATGCTTCAAGCCCTCTTCACTTTTAGCAAGCAAGGTGGTGCCGACTCAATTAAAAATATATGAAACGGAATAGAGGTGAGTCCATGTCTACCAATGTCAGATGCGTCTCAGAATCATCATTGTTCTTAAAGCTTCAGTGTTTGAGACCCTGATCACACGCAATTGCATTTCATCAATTTCAAGATATAAAGAAAATTCCTTAGTGTCATATTCTTAGTGTGTTAAATACTTTCATTTTCCTATTGGAAACAATTAGGCAATTAGAAGAATAAAGGAAAGAAAATTTTAGCCACATTCAAAACAGGTGGCAATGTACATTAAATATCTCATAACTTTGAATAGAAAAAAGCAGGTGCTACTAGAGCTACAAGAATCACGTTTCTTTTTTAGCAAATTTGTCATCCCAATGCAGACTATAGACCTCTGTTTCTTAATTTGCATCTGTATGATGATCATGATGAAATTCAGCAGATGATTTTGTTAATCCTGAAACAAAATACAAAGTTACTTCTTTTGTTGCTGCGGATTTCATTTGCATTTGACTGAAATGGATGTGTATGACAGCATTTTACACTGAAAAACAGGTTCATCGTGGGGTGAATCTTTGCTTTACCAGGAGGTACCGCCTTTCACTTTGCTTCCATTCATGTCTCTGTCAGACATTTTCATTTGCTTTTACCAAGGCTACGTTATTCAGTTACTCACTATTACTGAGAACTGCAACAATTTTTCACCAGGACACCAAAGTCACCTATGTGCTGTTGACATACACGTACAAGGCGATAAAATGAACTGCGGAACCCAGAAGAATGTAAATGCAAATTAGAGAAGAAAGCAAAAGCCCACAGGTTGTCTCAAGATCAGCTCTCATTTACTTGGCAATCCTACTGATGAAAGTTCCGTACCATTTCTTTCCACATGCATGCAGTCATGTACTCCCTGAACATCACTGAGTGTTTCCTCCACCACAATAGTTCCACAAATGTTACCAGAGATGCTGAGGCATTAGTTTCTGCTTCTGCAGATAAAGAAAGAAGGAGGTCGAAGGACACCACGGATCCCGATATGTGCACATGTATTGGGAAAGGATCAAAGAATGTTCACATTCACAGCTGAGCAAACAAAACATGAGAATCTTGAATCTAATTTCCAACCAGCTATTTAAATGTTCTAAAAATACATACCATATTTAACATATTTCTAGCAGCAAAGTATGAAGCAAAAGACATACTTTATTTATATAATGTGACCCTTTCCAAGTAGCTTCTAAAAATTCACACATGAAATTTCAAGACTTCCTGTCAAGAAAAGTTTTCAAAATCAAAGCTTCATTTTCATGTCTCAAGCCCCAAAGTTATAGCACTATACGTAACTTGGAAGACTTCTGAATGTCAAAATTAATAGCACGATGAATGCTATCCTATGAAATGGTTATAATTTTGAAAGCCCTAAGAACATTTCTGTAAGAATTATTTAATTCCTACATCAGGTGTGGTGGAAAGAGCCCGATATTTAGGACGATGTAAACCTGGTGGGGGGGGAATCCTCTGTCTTTCTCTGTTCTTGCTAATTAGGAGTTCTGTAATTTTGGGCCAGAGCTTTGGACTGGTGCATTCCATTTCTATTCTCTGATGAGAATTTGCCTTTCCATCTGAATTAAAGTTAACTTTTAAAAGATCACTGGGTGATCTTTTTAGATCCCAATGATCTGTAAGATTGGATCATCTTATTAAGATGTAGACAGTGATTCAGTGTCCTCGGGGTGTAAAGGAGAATTCTCAGTAGGGGCTCAAATCCAAACAAATGGTTCAAAACCCTGGTTTAAAATATTACCAGAAGTGTGGCTTGTAATTAATATTAATTCTTTCTGCGTACGGTCTGCTCCACTGCAGCATTTGATTGATCTAGTTCTGAGGGCTTGTACTTCCTGGAGTAAAAGACTCACTTTCAGCATTTCCATAACACAAGTTAGGGATACACTGTGATTGGTCTGCTGTGACCATATGTTCATCGTTGTTGCCATTGAGAAAAATATTTACAGTAGTCAACTCAGGAAATAAACTCAGTAAGAAGTGAGGTGACTCACAAACTAAATTAAAGAGATATAACAAAGACCATTTGGTTGTTGAAAGTGGGGGGAAATGGCTAGGAGAGTAGTTCTGATGGTGTAGTGGATACAGTTGGGCTGCTATACAAAAGGTGTGCAGTTTGAAACCATCAGTATAGTCTCAGAAATCCACAGCCACAGTCAGTTCTACCCCATCCTATAGGGTTGCTATCCGTTGGCATCAAGTCAGTGGAAGTGAGTTTGGTTTTGCGAGTGCGCTAAGCTGTTTTCTCAAAGTAGTGTCCATCTTAATATTATGGATGGAATAAAATTTCGAGAAGCTTCACTTGATTAAAATGCACAGCTCAAAATGAGAAGAGTTGCAAATAGCAATTACTAATCAGAACATGGAGTGCATGAACTCCAGGAAAATGAAAAGTAATAAAAAGTGAAATGGATTGAATAAGATAGATACAGGAAGCATTAATGAGCTGTCATGCTTGGAATTCACCATTCTGAATCAGACAATCATATGATCTACACATGCATTGTCAAAACAGATATTCCAAGATTTATGGTGTCCATGATAGAATTATATCCATCTGTCTACAAGGAAGATCATCATTCAATTTTAACATGAGCCATTAATACCAAAGATAAAAACAATTCAAGATTTTTTACCATCTTCAGTCTGGAATTGATCAAATATTCAATCAAGGTGCATTGCTGATTACTGGTCATTAGTAAGTGAAAGATGGAAATAAAGAAAGATTGGTAGTTGAAATGTATGGTTTTTTTGAGATAAACAATGCTTGACATCACATGATATCATTTTGAAAGACCAACTTATTCATTGCAAATACCTTCCTTTTTCAACAACACGAATGGCAACTACATACATGAACCAAGTTGGTTACAATACACAGAAGGCAACTTGAATACATTATGTAAAGAGACTATGGAGCACCACAGGAGCTTCTGTTAGAACAGGATTAGACACTGGCTGTAGAACAAACCATCAATTCCATATATGTGGCTCAGAAGTTGAAGCTGAAAAAACAAGCACAGGTCCAGGAAAGCCAAAACACAACCTTGTCTATATCGCAGATGAACTGAGAGACCATCTCAACAGCAGACTTGAGAAATCAACTGAAAACCAATTTGGGGATGACAGCTAGAGCATTACTCATGAAGAAAGCAATAGACCATTTACAGAAGAAAGAACAAAAAGAATGTCAAAGAGACCCTAAAACATGCTTTTGAATGTAGAGTAACTCAGATGAATGGAAGAAACAAGGAAGTGCAATCGTTGAACAGAAGGTTGCAAAGTGTGGCTCAAGAATACAACGAAGTGTACTAAGAATTGGAGTTAAACAAAGAAAAGACTACACATCAATTTTCAAGCTGAAATAACTCAACAACCAAAATATAAGCCTCAAGCTGCAACAAGGGAGGATTCTATAGGGAAAATATTGAGTTATATGAGAGCATCAAAAGAAGTGGTCTATGTTAAGCCACTTCAGGGGGTAACACATGATCAAAAACTAATAGCATTGAATGATGAAGTACAAGGTGCACTGACGGCATTGGCCCAAAAAAAAACCACAAAAAAAACCCTCCAAAATTTGACTGAATGCAATTGAGATGTTTCATCCAATGAATGCATCTCTGGAATTACTCTCTTGTCCATGCCAAAAATTGGAGAAACAGCTTCCTGGATAATAGCCTGGAAGAGTTCCATATCTTGCCCATTTCCAAGAAAGGTTTTCCAATACAATGGGGACGTTATCAAACAACATCACTGATATCACAGTGAGTCAAGTGGCTGCAGTAATGGGATCAAACAGAACACTTGTGAGCATGATGCAAGCGTTTCATTGTGCGGTACTGTGTTGGTTGCTCTATGTAGGAACCAAGTTGACTGCCCCTACCAACAATCAAAAGGAAAATCTTACCAAGATAATTCAGAAATGGTTGCAGCCACAAAGAACTGTCAGAAATTCTAGCAGGAACAAACTAAAGGAAGAGGGATCATTGTTGACTTCAGATGGATCATGGCTGAAAGGAGAGAAAAACCAGAAAGATGTTTATCTGGGTTTAATTGATTATTCAAAGGTTCTTGACTGTTTTATTTTTTAATCACAACAAATTACGGTTAACATTGCCAAGAATGGGAATTCTAAAAGACTGAACTACTGTATGTGTTCACATACATCTTACACATAGATCAAGAGACGATCACTCAAACAAAACAAGGAGAGCGTTCAGAAAAATCAAATTCACTTCCGTAGAGTTGATTCTGGTAGTCAGTGAATCTGCAGGACAGAAAAGAATGCCTCTGTGGGCTTCCCAGGCTGGAAATCTTTACAGGAGTGGTACGAAGCCTTCTCTTTCTCCAGGAGAGCTGCTGGTGGCTTTGAGTTGTTGATCTTGCAACCTAATGAGTAACTCATTATGCCTGCAGGTCTCCATAGGGATACTACTTGCTCTAAATCTGTGCTGCGTGGTTGTATTCTTTCACAATATGTTTCAACTTGTACTCAGAGCAAATAATCCAAGATCATTCGCAACCTGTGGCATCCAGAGTGTAGCGAGACTCATTAACAGCTGTAGATGCCACACTCTCCTTGCTAAAAGTGAAGAGGATTTGTTGTACTTCCTGATGAAAACCCAAGACTACACCCTTCGGTATGGGTTACTGAACTTTTCAACAGAAAGATAACAAAAAGCCTCACAAGTAGACCAATAAGTAACATCAGGAAAAATGACAGAACTAGTGAAATGGTCAAGGATTTCATTTTACTTGAATTGACAATCAACATCCAGAGAAACAGCAGTCAGGAAATCAAATAATATATGGCACTGGGCAAATCTGCAGCAAAAGACCATATATCTATGTGAAAGGTGGACAATGACACAGAATGCAAAAGAAGAATTGATGATTTTGAATTAAGGTGTTGGGGAAGAATATGAAATATACCAGAGACTGCCAGAGAGGAAATCAATCTGCCTTGTAAACAGAACAGACAATATGCTCCTTAGAAACAAGGATGGTGACACGGTGTGTTTCATACTTTGGACAGGTTATCAGAAGGGAGCGGTACTTCGAGAAGGCTATCATGTTTGGTAAAGTAGAGGATGAAAAACAGACAGGATGCCTCTCAAGCAGATAGATTGATAGAGTGGCTGCAAAATGAACTCCCTGGGAAAGGCTGTGACCTGGAACTCTTTCTTTCTGTTGCAAATGGGGATTGCTGTGAATTGGAACCCACTACACCATATAGCAACCCAGAGCACTTAAGAGGAAAAGCTAGAGGTGTTTTTATGGTCCAAAAGGAAGATTTCCTTATCAGCCTAAAAGGACTAGGATGCTATTCAGGAACAATAACATGCATTTATATTTAATGCACCATTCCAAATTCAGGACTTATGTACAATACTGATAGCAGTGCTTTTGCTTCATAGTACTTTGAGGGTGAAATACAATGAATTCCAAGTCCTACTTTTGGTAAAATATCTATGTGTGTGTATATATAGAAAGAGTGAGAACAAAACATACATAGAGAGTCTGCAGTTAATTCTGTAAATTCATTTTTAAAGTCCTGCCATGTTATTTGTAGGAGTCGCTCATATTTGTTACGCAACAGCCCATCAAGTCCATCCTTCATTTCCTATAAGAAGAAAAATGCACGCTCCACTTTAAGAACTTCCTTCCATCAGGAAATAGAAATTCTAATTGTGTCATTATGTTTTATCAGAAATAATTGCTTATAAAGTTTTATAATTCTTCCTTTTATCTGATTTAAAAAATAAAACAAAAAACAGCCAATGCTCACATTAGGCTTTCCCACCCTCTGACCTATGATGGAAGGTGATTTAGTAAGAGGGGTAACTTTACGGTGTAAATTACACACAGGAAATGTTGAGACCTCCTGTTTTGTTCTCTTGGCTCCTAGCACACTGTGAGCATTCACTAAGCATTTGCGGGATGCTGAGGAAGGAAGCTTGGCATCACAGTGTGACTGTGGCTTTAGTAAAAGATACGGACCATTTGCATAGGCCATTTTCTCCAGAAAGTTAGGTGGCTGTCTGGACTGAACTCTTTATTTCCAAGTGCAAAATATTTCTAAAGGAGATTCAGGGCCCATTTAGAAATGCATAACCACCTCCTTTGAACTCTGTCACTTGAAATTGCTTCACTCCTCTCAACACTTACAGTCCTTCGCCAATCTCATTTGAAATTCAGTGGCAGAGAAATAAAATAGGGTTTAACATTCTTGCAGAGCTAAGCCTTTGTGTCCACTGCAGGGCTTAGGCTTCATTCTGCTCTTACTGTTTTTATTTTGATTTCTTTGTTTGTTTTGTTTTCTGCAAGACAAGGCTCTTATCCACTGCATGCCTGAGTGAGCTCTTGCTGCCTTGCTATCAAGCATGTAAATTAGCCATGATCCTTGGGATGAAGATACAAAGAAATAATGGCCCTGCAGTCTAATCTGGGCAAAAAAGATGCCGGGGTTGATCGTGCCCTCTTGAGTCTAATCCCTATCTCCCCCACAAATTCTTAAGTGGCTTAAAGAAAAGAAATGTGACTTCCACTCTCTGGACTCCCATTGTGCCCTTGTCATTCTTCTGCAATGGCCTTAGCTGGGTTTAGTGTGATGGACATACCTGCATGTCAGTTTCTCCACTCTTTTAAGAGAATTTCCTGAAATCTTTGTCAGCAAATTATGTAGCAAAGGCTGGTAGTCAGAAGTGACATATCAAGATAAAGATCACACTATTATATAACAAATGTATTAAACAAAGCACTTGTTTATGTCATCAAATAGCAAGTGAGCAGGGCTAAACAAGTTGGATTAGCACCCACAATTT
Source organism: Echinops telfairi (assembly GCF_000313985.2). Lineage (NCBI taxonomy): Eukaryota > Metazoa > Chordata > Mammalia > Afrosoricida > Tenrecidae > Echinops > Echinops telfairi. Next base: position 23,983,233 of record NW_022106189.1, on the reverse strand, counting down.
GAATGAGATTAAGAATGGGATCCATTCCTGGAGGCATTGCCTTTTAGTATCTCCTCTTAGGAGCTTATTATGAGCTGAATTGTGTCCTCCACAAAGTAAGCCCTGGCGCTTATTCTTGTAAATGAGATACCACTTGGAAATAGGATTTTTATTATGTTAATTACCTCAGATCCAAGTAAAGTGAGTCCTATAGCTGGTCATTTCTGAGTTACAATAAAAGAGTAGTGACACAGAGCGAGGCAGAGGGAAAGGCCTTATGAAGACAGACACACAGGACAGAGACATTATTAAGCTCAGAAATGACAAAGATTGCTACCATTATTAGACTCCAAAATTTATTTCCTTTTAAAAGGATCTTCCCCTAAAGCCACACCTTGTAATGTAGACTTCTAGCTTCCGCAAGTATGAATACAGAAACATCTTCTTTAAAGTCACCCACTTGTGGTAGTTTTTGGAAGCATTAACAAACCAAAATAGAGCCAATGAAAGAGAGAAAAAAAAAGTAGATCAGTTCTCTGAGCCAGGCAGTTTCTTTCATTTCTTTTTCTTATTTTCAACAGTGATGTAATAAGAAAGATACATCAGTTAATTTCTGCCCAATGTATGAACACAGGAATAGTTTAGATATTGTGTTAGGCAGGGTTCTCTAGAGAAACAAAACGTCTGTTCAGCTCATTTCTGTGGAACAGTTAATATACTGGAAGTCCTTCAACTCATGGGGGCTGCCGGGTCCAAGGTCAATGAAGCAGACAGTCGAGTCTTCCCACGGGCAATGCAGGCAGAGTCCAAACCCAGGAAGCAAACAGCAGGGTGGTCAGCAACAGTCAGCAGCTCTGGAGCTTAGCAAAGCAGGCTCCAATGGGATATTGAACTCAAGCAATGCAAGATGACAGAATTCACCAAGCTCAAGCTCAAGCGATGTACACACCAACAGTGTGGCAACGCAGGTCTAGAAGGACCCTCAAGCTCTAGCCACAGGATCTACAGGTTGGCTGTCCCACAGGGAGTGTAGCTCACAAGTTGAAGCAGAGACCTAGTGAAAGCAGCGGCATGCTGGTCCAGTCACCAGAGAGCAGGAAAGTGAGGGGCGGGCCTTGCTGAGTCATTTATCTCTTTGCCCTCCAATCAAACTGTGACCTGATTAATCCCACATGCTCCTATTGGCCAGGTTGCCACAATAAACCTACATATCACAGACATGGATAAGGTCCTATCAGCAGACATATATTATTGTTCTTTTTCTTTTTTTAATAGACTTTTCTTTATTTTATATTAGGTAAACATGAGTATGTGTGGCTTCATCAGTGAAAGTGTGTATCCTAATGAAAAGTGTCCAAGCATATTAGCACAAGACGAGAACGTGTGGTGAATTTTTCATGTCTTAGGAAAAGTTAGTCAGAATTAGATTGAAGGAGAGAAAGACAACCCTTAAAGTTGAATATGGAAATCTTGGGCTGCAGATAATTGAAAATGAGTAAAAGATAACAATCCCAATGACAGGTAGCTAAATTAGGGATAAAGGGGGTTGTCTCCACCAAATGGCTATGCTAACAGAAAATTAGCTGTCCATGCCACAAGAAAGGGGTGGAAGGAAACCAGGCACTAATTAGACACCTATAGGAAAATCCAAAGCTGAGCATTCTCAGACCAAAGTCACACGTCACTGAGGCCCAGGTTGGAGGTCATCTAGGTGCAGACTAGGCACCAGCGACATGACATCACACAGGTGCACCTAAACACAACCAAGAAGATCAGCCAATACCTTGAGCCACGCCTCCCCAGCCCATGGGGATAGGAGGGGATAAAAGCAGGCCATGGCAGGCCATCTCTGTTTTCTTGCTCAGGTGCTTTCTGGCAGGTTGGCGGGCAGGGGCACACACATGCCACCCCCCTCTCTGGGCTCAGTTCTCTCTTTCAGGGCAGTCTCTTGGGATTCCCGGCTCTTGGTTCCTGCCCTTTGCTCTTCACAGCTTTCCATGCTCCGGGTTCCAGTATTCCTTCGGCTGTTTTCCTGTGCTCCCATGAAACCGCCATTTTCAGTTGTGATTTTTTTCCATGGCCCTCACCTTGCATGCTTTCCAGGAATAGGGTGTACTTTCTTGAGACTATAATAACTGAAACTTCTCTTTCCCTCATAAAAAGTTACTTGGATTTACAAAAGCACTTCAGCTGTGTGAATTCTTTTAGTGTTGAGAAGCAAGAGCTGAGGTAAACCACCCCACAAATCTAACACCAAGATGAATGTGGAAGCTCTGGGGAGAAAAGAGATTTCCTCAGGGAGTCTGAAAACCTGGGGGGAATCTGCTATGAAAGTCTCCCGGGCTAACACTGGCTAATAATACACATCACACTGCCTGTAGCTTCCTCATTCGTGGATGGCCCTCCTGAACAGTATGATAACTTCAAAGTTGGATGTTTAGGCAGGCAGTCATTTCCACTGCTTCCCAAATCAAAGAAACTGATCCATCGATTATGGCCAGTTTCAAAATCATGCCCAAGTGTTGCTGAAGCTGGAATTCAATTCTTCTTAGGAGCTGGCTTGTGTTTTTCTGGCAATCTTAATAGTTTCAAGGCTCTTTGAAAGCAACCCACAGGAAACATCACTAAATATGAATACGACTATGACCCTCGGTCCATGTCTGAGCATCATGGCTTGGGTTGAATCACCTCATTACATCCCACCTGTAAGGAGGGAGGCTCGGGAGACAGGGGAGAAATGCCAGCTTTTTTCAATATCTAGTCATCTTTATGATGATCCTATTCATTCATTATTTCTTTCCATGTGCAAGTAACCATATGGGACAGAAAGAAAAATAATCCACAGGATTCAAGCTCTTTGAGAGACGATTTGTCTAGTATAAGAACTAAAAAATAAAGTTCAGGTGCCCAAGTTCAAATTCTGTCCCCCCAAATAGTTAAGAACTATGAAAGTATTAAGAATGTGGTCTGAGAGAACAGTAAGATTGTTTATCGCTGAAAAACCTTCTTAGGGGACATGGTTTTGTATAAGGATCTCAACAGACTTGTAATAGTCGGCTAAATCATACAAATGGGGAGTTCCAGGGCTAAATATGGCATGGACAAAGGCCTGAAGAGGGAAGTAGGCAGATGCAGATAAGAGGATTCTAAAGGTAAGTTAAATTGTAGAAGTTTGTGCAGCTATGTGTCTCTTTATTGAAACAATTCTTTTTATCAAAATCATATGAGATAGCCAAAATGTTAATTGCTATTATTATCTAGATTATGAATCAATTTGTATTTTTAGAATTGATTACCATAGATAGGTGCTATCTCTTTTCTTGAGACTTACTGGATAACAATGGTTATATTTGTAGTTGTTTGAACAAGTTGAGAATGGACATGGACTTGCATCACTGTTTTGGTGTGGGGATGACAAATAGGAAGTCCAGATTTATTACAGCTATTGATATGACGCTTGAGGCTAACTTCTCAGCTTTAGTTTCATCAATTCCCCAATTAATAGTAGCAAAGCAGTTTTGGTTATTGACTTCATCTAAAAAAACCTTGATGATACTTAGCATCATTCCTCTTTGACACCTTCAGTCATGTACATGGGAAGAAATCTTTGTAAAAGATGGCTGATGTGATGCACTGAAGTGTTCTGGGAGAGTGTTTTGTTTTTTAACTCACAGATGAGAGAAAGTCCCAAGAAGCTATATTTTCTACTTGCTGGACCTGAACAAGGAATGTTGTAAGTACAGCTGCTCCCAGCCACAGTTGTTATGCATGACAAACCCAGCAACATTTTACACTTCAGAGGTGAGAGAGAGCAATGTCTGATCACAACACTGAGCAGCAGAGGAGCCCACTTGGCCTTGGCACACTTTTAGGCTTCTAGGTATGTGAGCAACTTGTTGAGGGACGCTACTTACATCCATGCTTCTGTCACTCTTTTGTTCTGTGGTGCCTTGTGGGCTACGACGCTAACAGCCATGACCCCAGTATTTCAAATACCAGCAGGGTCACCCATGATGAATAGATTTCAGGGGAACTTCCAGACTAATAATAGTTTAGGAATAAGGAATAGACTGGCCACTTCTGAGGGATTAGCCACTGAAAATCTTATGAGTAGCAATGGAACACTGTCTGAATAGGGCCAAATGGTGAGCCTCTGGGGTTGGAAGATCCTCAAAATACAACTGTGGAGAGCTGCTTCCTAAAAATAGATTAGACTTTAATGATGTATTTGGGGCAGAGCTTTCAGGACCTTCATCTGCAGATGGGGCATGATTCACAATAAGAAGAAAAGGCTTCAGGCATCCATTAGGGTTCAGAACATAAAATCTATGAAGTCAGAACCTAGGAAAATTAGAAGTCATGAAGAATGGAATGAAACATCTATCCTAAGTTTTGTTGAGTTTTATGCCCCCTTGGGCATTCGTTAGCAGACAGAGGGAACGTCGGAATACATCCTCATGACCAACTCTCCTGAGCATTTCTCACGGCCATGACTTCTTTAGTAAACCCTGGGATCATTAACTATGTCTGTGGGATCTATGTAGTCATTGCAATGGGTATTAGAACCTAGAGGTAAAATAAAGAACACTAGAACAACACAACAGGAGGCATCAAAAGGATATGGAAGAAATACACAGAAGCACTCTACCAAAAATAGCATCGGTTCAACATTTACCCATTTCAAGAGGTAGTATATTAAAGGAAGAAGTCCAAGTAACACTTAGGGCATTAGAAAAAACAAGGTTTCAGGAATTGAAGGGAATACCAAGGGATATATTTCAACAAATTGATGAATAGCTGGAAGCATGAATCCATGCAGGAAATTTGGAATATGTCTACCTGGTGAACCAACTGGAAGAGATCCATATGTGTGCCAATTCCAAAGAAAGGTGATTCAAAAGAATGTGGAAATTATGGAGCAATATCATTAATAACACCCCAAACCTCAAATGCACTATTGTCAATTGATTCGGACTCATAGCAACCTTGTGTTGGAGTATAAGTCTCCATGGGAGCAGAAAGTATCACCTTTCTCCAGCAGATTGGCTCATGACTTTGAACTGCTCCCCATGCAGTTAGCAGTTCAATGTAGATGCCACTATGTCACCAGTTCAAGTAAAATTTTACTGAAGATAATTTTAATATGGATTCAGTGGTACATAAACAGAGAGATGCCAGAAATCCAAGGTGGACTTAGAAAAAGAGACATCAATGCTATCATCAGATGGATCTTGCCTGAGAATAGAGAATACTAGAGCGATGTTTACCTGTGTTTTAGTGGCTTTACAAATGCATCCAGTTGTTTTGATCTACACAAACCATGGATAGTATTGTTACTGTCATCCAAGTTCTTTTACTTAAACTGAAGGTAGTTAGAAAAATCCCCATTATTAAAGGCACTTAATCTCAGGTACCACTACACTGCTCAAAGGTTGTGTGTGCATGTCACCTGGAAGGGCAAGATCACTCTGAGAGTCTTTTTTTATTTACCTCACAATTAGTGATTAAAAGTTAGTTCCGGCTATCTAGATAGTCAACAAAGACATCTGAGATTGGTGTAAGAATTAAAGAATCATATTGTTTTGTTTACTTGCTCATGGTCTACCATTGTTTCCCAGTGGTTTCCTAAGATCTGAGTTAATGTAAAGCTGATGGTGCCAAGCTGTCAAATCACACAGAATCTGG